>NW_028317802.1:10317500-10626785 GCF_062004578.1 Staurois parvus | reverse complement strand
ACAGCAGTACAAAAATCCCACCTCCCCTCACACTATAAAAGCCCCAAAAGCTAACAAAAAGGTTTGTTTGGAGTTGAGCTTTAATAAAAGTGCTTTTGAAATACATGAATAGTATTCTACTGTTACCTTTAGGTGAGTTGTTCACAATTAATCCCTTTAGATGATTTCTATAGCAGACATAAACATAAAAAGAATTTATGCATGCCACATTTATAATTTTTTTTATCAAAATATATTGCCTTAATATAGAATTTTGAATTATAACTGTCTGTAATGGACATTGTACCATTGAAAACACTAAAAAAAGCATAGATTTAATAGTATTTCAGTGTTGCAGTTCCTCACTTACACCTCAGAGCGCCGCTGTTTGACCAATAAGGAGTAGAGTACAGAACTGGAGATCCACTGGTATTTTCATCATTCACACACACTGCAGATCTGCATGAAGAGGCACAGCCATTTCTGGATTCTCTCTGAACAGCTTACATATTTTATTATTTTTACTAAAAATACATACATTCTTCACTCTGGATTACAAATGCTAAATATCCTAAAGGACACTTTTGGAAGATGCTGAACATGGGTAACCATTCACAGACATACAAAGGGATCAGATGGCAAGTAATATTTTCCTTCTTATTTTCCTGGCTGTGTCATTCAGTCTCTGCTCAGATTCATTATTCCATTGCAGAAGAAATGAGAAAAGACTCTCTGATAGCAAATATTGCAAATGACATTGGGTTAGATATTAAGCAGCTCTCATCAAGAAAGCTGCAAATTATATCACATATATCAGAGAAATATTTTTATGTGAATGTAGATAATGGAAATCTCTATGTGAAGGACAGGATAGACAGAGAGACATTGTGTGGGACAGAAGCTACCTGCTTCCTAACCTTTGATGCTGTGCTTGAAAATCCAATTAATGTTTTTAAAGTGAAAATAGAAATTCAGGACATAAATGACAATTCTCCAGTGTTTTATCCTGAGACTTTCACTATAGAAACAATTGAACTAACATCACCAGGAACAATGTTTACTTTACAAAATGCAGAAGATCTGGATATTGGTATTAATTCAGTACAGACATATAAACTCAATGACAATTCACATTTTACACTAAATCAGAAGATTAGCAGTGATGGATTTCAATCTCTTGAGCTTGTTTTAGAGAAATCACTGGATCAAGAATTACAAAATGTTCATGAACTGATTTTAACAGCTCTGGATGGAGGAAATCCTGTGAGATCTGGAACAGCTGTGATAAGAATCATTGTTACTGATGTTAATGATAATTTTCCAATATTTTCTCATAAGGTGTACAAAGTTAGTGTGAATGAGAACAGTGCAGTAAATACTACTATAATCAATGTAAATGCTACAGACAAAGATGCTGGTACAAATGGACAAATCACTTATTCCTTCAGCAAAACATCAGGAAATGTCCATCCTTCTGGTCTTTTCAGTATTGAATCTAAAAGTGGTGATATTAAAATAAACAGAAAGTTAGATTTTGAAGAAACAAGAAATTATGAACTATCTGTTCAAGCTAAGGATGGAGGAGGACTTGTCTCCCATTCTAAGGTATTAATAGATGTCATAGATGAGAATGACAATGCTCCAGAGATATCCATCAAATCTTTATCTTCACCCATTCCTGAGGATTCTTCACCTGGAACAGTGATAGCTCTAATCAGAATCCATGATAAAGATTCAGAAGAAAATGGAGAAGTGGACTGTAAGCTCACAGAAGAAATACCTTTTAATCTACTTTTGTCATCTGACAGTTTTTATACAATTGTGACCACAAGTTCTATGGATCGAGAGAAAGTGTCTAATTATAACATAACAATTGTAGCAACTGATAGAGGGTCTCCTCAACTTTCCACTTATAAAACCATTAAACTGGAAATTTCAGATGTTAATGATAGTCCCCCACTGTTTGTGCAATCTATTTATGTTGCTTATGTACCAGAGAACAATTTACCAGGAGCCTCAATATACAGTATACAGGCTTCTGACGAGGATACTGGAGACAATGCTAAAATTATTTATTCCATTTCAAACAAAAATACAGATGGTCTTTCTATGTCCTCCTATTTTTCTCTTAATATAGAGACTGGCGTTATCTATGCCCAGAGGTCATTTGATTATGAGCAGCACAAGGAATTTGTGATAGAAGTAACAGCTAGGGACAATGGACACCCATCTCTGAGCAGCAACACAACAATAACCATCAAAGTAATAGATCAGAACGATAATGCACCAAAGCTCCTATACCCATCTCCAGAGAGTGGAGCATCGATGGGGTTTGAGATGGTCCCTTTTGCTGCTGAGCCTGGATCATTAATAACAAAGGTGGTTGCAGTGGATGCAGACTCTGGACATAATGCTTGGCTCTCTTATCATTTTATACAAGAATCCGAACCATCTTACTTCACAATTGATAAACATACAGGTCAAATTCGAACACAACATGTTTTTCAAGAGAAGGATACACTGAATCACAAGGTTGTGGTGATGGTAAAGGACAATGGGATCCCATCTCTCTCTTCTACAGTTACCATCACTCTTGTTGTTGCAGATAATTTCCAACAAGTAGTCCCTAAATTTATCAATCACTTCCCTGATGAAGATTCTCAATCTAGCCTGCAGCTGTACTTGGTAATTGCTCTAGCAGTAATATCTTTGCTATTTATTATAACAGTCATGCTGGCTGTTATCTCTAAATGCAGAAAGTCTAAACCATTCCCAGTATATGGGCCCGTCAGTTCAAATTTATATCCTCAAGTTGACCCCAGGATGCTGTCTCAATATGCCAGTGGAACACTAACACTTCCCTACTCTTACAATGTATGTGTGGCTTTGGATCCTGGGGAAAGTGACTTTACATACATGACAACAAATCAAAATGTCCATGTGGATAATCTTATTGATGCTGATGATTCTTATCTTGGAAATGAAAGTTTAAAGGAGGCTTTGCCACCCAGCAGTCAAATCCAGGTAAACCAGTGTTTGCAGTACATTTAAGAGACGCCAATACATTTTTCATCTTATGTAATATGTAATTCTTTTTAAAAGAAAACAGTCATGAAAGGCTGCCTATACTTGACTACTGAAATGCTTGTTGTCTTACGGTGATGCCAATCCTCTGGCTTCAGTACATCCAAAATCCACTAACTCAATTCAGAGTGGATAAATGGATAGACTCCAGGCCTGTACTTTTTTGTTTTCAGAAGAAGTTTACCAGTGGTAGCGTATGTGTTTTATGACAGGTTTTCTTTAAAGTTTCACAAGACTTGATGATGAAACAGACCACAGATCTTCCACAGCTGTTTAATTTTAAGATGTAAAATCATGCTGTACAACACCATGATCATTATTCACTTATGACAGAGTCTTTTCAAATGAGTGGATATTCAAATTTTTCCTCACTCAGCCTTTACTCTATTCAGCAGGCTTTCCTAACATGTTTACCCCTGAGGAAACTTTGAAAACTTTTTGAGGTCTTGGTGAACCCATGAAATATTTCTCTAATCTATAGCTCACGGCATGCTAGTGTGATCAGTCAGCTGTAGATATATTGATAACTAAAAATAGATAGTAACATATACCTCTTTCATGAGAACTTGGACCTGTTGGGGTTTTTTTGGCTGCATAATACACAAAATCTAGTAAAATATAAAATAGAACAGTATACTAAATCATTAAGAAAATGACATAAAATGTTGAATTTAGTAGCAACACTAAGGGGCCTATTTACCAAAATAATGCAGTGTGAATGTCTCAGCATTTGCCCAGCTATTGCAAATCATCCCTGTAAGGTATTTAATACATAATTCCATATGATCTTTAGCTCTGTTTAGTGGTCATAATGCAGTTTTGACTTGATTAAGGTATATCAGGTAAAAACCCCTTGGCTACTAAATTAATCTGACGACCACAGGAAATAAACATATTAGACAAATTACAGTGATTATGTGTGATGACTGTTTGAATGCCGAGATGATCACACAACAGTATTGTTATAAACAGAACTTAAACAGTTCACTGCGCTCAGTGGCAACACTAAAGCCGGCCATAGATGGATCAAATCTTGGCTGATTCAGCAGGACCGGTCGAGATTGGATATATCTATGAGCAGGCTGGTTGTACTGAAGTCGATACATTGATTGACTTCAGTACAATCAACCTGTCAGATTTTTCAGATGTGATTACTGCCGGCAGCTATTGCCACTAGCAGCAATCATTGTGTATTTCCAGCAAGGAAGGCTCACCATCAACATACCACAGTAGCTCCACGGGAGAGATTCCCCCATCAGCACAGTCAGTGGTTGAAAGAAAGAAAATGTAATAATCTATGCCCTGCCTAACGTTACATTGGTACTCAGTGATAAAACTAACTTTGCTTTGGTGAACAAAGGCAAAACTATAATTTGCATTGTTCACAACTTTACATTTCAATTGGTGTTTAGTGCAAACTAGTGTTAATTTCATTGATGAAAATATTTTCGGCATAGTTTTCACAGCATGTTTTCAGTGACAAAAACTAAATGAAAATCAATTCCAATTTTCATCAATTGACGAAAACTATGACAAAAATTAATTCTAATTTTCACCAACAAATGAATGCGGAACAAAAATGTGAGGGAGGAACGTTTTACCGTCCTGTACTTCCATTTTCCTTGACCCTCTGCCTGTCTATTAAAGCCCCAGCCCCCTGAATCTATTGGCAAGATGTATTGGCTGAGAGACACAAGCTCCCTCTGTCTGCTTGCCTCCTGCCTTGGAGTTCTGGAACAATGCCTTGCAAACCACCGAAGAGGAACTCCTCCTTTGGATTTGTTTGTGTCTGTCTGGATGTGATGTGGTGAGAAATTCTAAAGAAATGCTTAAATAATGCATTACAATTTACTATTCGATTTTAGTTGACTAAAATGTACTGGAGATTTTAGTCAAATAAAATACATCTATAACTAAAATGGCATTTTAATCAAAAGACTACTAACACTAAATCAAAATATGACATCAAAATTAACACTGGTGCAAACCTCTAATTCTGCCTTGGTGTTTAGTGCAGAACTCACTTGATGTTTAGTGCAAAATTCAATTCACAGTGGTGTTTAGAGCAAAATTTGCCTAGTAGTATTTAGTAATTGCATTGGTGTTAAGCTATTTCATTAGTGTTTAGTGTAATAAAGCCTTAATTTCCATCTCATAAATATTACTTTAGAGAAATGAGCTGCTCTGCCCATTCGTCAGTGGTGCCTTACAATGGTGACGTCAGATTGTTTTTTAGTAAAGACTTAATTTAGACCATAGAAATAGTGAAATGAATATCAGACCAAAAATGGATTAAAGAGTCCAACTGTAATTGTTGTTACCAACAATAAGTAATATCAGAACAGGCAAAGCGTTTCAGGAGCAGCGCTACTCCCCCTTCATCAGGGCTCTACTAGAACTGGTATTACGTTGCTGAGCAGTGTCAGACTGTGTAAATGACTTTCATACATTTTAGTCTTGCATGCCTTTTTGTATTTCTATGGTTTGAGATACTGTCAGGTACCCATTAATGGAAGCCTTGCTGTGTAGGAACCACCTAAGCAGATCTATAGAGCTTGAAGCTTTCTGATTGGACATAATAGTTTGAAAGTTTTCAGTGCCACTTAATATGTGTTGTTCTGAAATGCAAAAGTTTAGTTCACACCATTGGATTGTCCAGAATCTACAGAGTGATTGCCAATGTTTAAAGCTGAACTTCAGGCAGATATAAATAACACAAATTAATTCAGGTCTATAGTCATTAATACATTGTGAAATGTTTAAATGAAATGGTGTAAGTATCTAAATTTTACTTGGTATCAGCATTATTATTATTATACAGGATTTATATAGCGCCAACAGTTTGACCAGTGCTTTACAAAATGAAGGTAGACATTACAGTTACAATACAATTTGGTACAAGAGGAAACAGAGGGCCTGCTCATTAGAGCTTACAATCTAGCATCCTGCTGTTTCTGTACAGCCAGGTCTGCTGAAGTGCTCATGCACCAAGAAATAGAAAGCTGATAGATGGAGAGAGCTTAGGAACAGAAATATGAGCTCAATCGTCTGCTGCTTCTCTTTTTAATAGCCAGTCACAGGCTGGGGTAGGACAAGACCTGTAAGTGTTTCTTAACTGCAGTAGGGAAAACAATCAGGTCTCCTGCCCTGCCAGACAGACGAAACAGCTCTCCGGTATGTATTTAATTTGTATATTTAGCAGTTTGTTCTACATAGGATGAAAAAATACCTTACGATATCTTAAACCACAAGTGCAGAATCAGGGGATGATTTGCTTTACTAAAGGCAATAATTTAAATCAATGATTGGCTCCTGTCCCTAGTATATGTATGCATGAATGTGAGTTAGGGACCTTAGATTGTACACTCCTTGAGGGTAGAGACTGATGTGAATGCACAATATATATGTGTAAAGTGCTGCGTAAATTGGTGGCAATATAATAACCTGTAATAAATAAATAAAGTAAAATCACCTTTTCTATTAGGGCCAATTCACACTGACTGCGCTAAAATTTATAGAAAACGAATACATTTCCATTCACTTTAGTTGCACGCTGATGTCCATACGTTGACATATATTTTGATGTCAGTTGACATGCATTTTAGCGTGCATGAAATTGTACTGCATTTTCACAGGAGATCCTGTGAATTGGGTTGACATCCGCCTACATATGTTGTGCTGCACTAAAATGCATAGATGTGGTATGTTAGCGCAACGCAGGTCAATGCAGTGTAATGGTGTGAATAGGATGCAGGATATTGTAATTTTATATATATATATATATATATATATATATATATATATATATATATGGTGTGCATATTCACATTATTGACCAAAAGGATAGCCAAGGACTCCTTACTATGTTAATTTATGCACAAGGTAATTACCTTACCTTTGTTATGTTGGGCTAACCTGTTTTTGGATAAATATGTGGAAAGTCAGGGGGAGTTTCAGAACAGGTGATTTGCAAATCTACCAGCATTGCAAAATGCAAGTTTGTCTGATTAAATTTGGAAAGGTCTTAAATATTCATGAGGCCCTTCTTTATGAGAAATAGCCTTTTTGAAGAGGTGGAGTCTTTACCTATGCAATTGGTAAAAACATGCAATGTTCCCTTAACCAGTATGAGAAGTATATGGTAACTGGGTTTAAGGCCTCTTATTCATAGTGTACTTGCTTATGGTCAAGAGAATTTCAAAGTGGGTGTCCTGTCCACGTTTGTACAAGGATGTTAAAGATTGCAGTTTTGCCATAAACAAGACAAGGAGTATCTATTTAACTTAACATCTATGCGTACAGCTGTTCTAGGTCTAGACACATTGTTTGTAACACATAAGATCAAACATGCTCATAAAACCAACCAATCAGATTGCTCAACACTTTGGTCAATCGGAAAAGGTGTATACTATGGAAGGTTTTTTGGTTGAGTTGTGACAGGAGAAAGTGGGTCCTCTGAAGGTGTCTGATAATTGCATGAATATTTTAAGTACCCTGCCATCTGCCTTGTCTGTACCTCTGTTTTATGGAATATTTCTGAGCCCATTAAATCTCTCTCTGGAAAAGAACCATTGGACTTGTTGCTGCAGGAAAACACATTTATAAATACACTCATCATCCTCTGTGTTGGATATAAGACAACATAGGACACATTGGAAATATTTTTTTTCAGATGTTCTCCCATTGATCTGTGTTTTACAGCTGTGCTAAAACACATATCAACACACTGGTGTGAATTGGCCCTTAATGTATTTATTAATGTATTAAAAAGCATATTGATATGCTTAATATAGCCAGCTATAGAGATTATTTTAAATCAAGTAATTTACAGTTCACATATTTATTATTATTACATTAAGTTTAAATATCACAATAGACACTGTTATAAAATAACACCATTGGATGCAAAGGAAAAATTTTCAGCACTGCAGTTCCCTAATTTTACCTCTGAGCGCCGCTGTTTGACCAATAAGGAGAAGAATACAGAGCTGGAGATCCACTGATATCTTCCTCATTCACACACACTGAAGACCTGCAAGAAGAGGCACAGCCATTACTGGATTCTCTCTACACTTATCACAGGAGAAGCTTTTATTTCAGAAACAATGAAATGTATCTCTATATAAAGATTTCCATCTTGGATTACAAATATTAATCATCAAAGCAATCCCTTTTTGGAAGAAACTGGACATTTGGAATGGCTGAGCTGAGATTCTGTTCACAAGCATATAAAAGGATCAGATGGCAAGTAATATTTTCTGTCTTATGTGGTTGGCTGTGTCATTCAGTCTCTGGTCAGATTCATTATTCTATTGTTGAAGAAATGAGAAAAGACTCTGTTATAGCAAATATTGCAAATGACCTGGGATTAAATATTAATCAACTCTCCTCCAGAAAACTGAGGATTGAGTCACGCATTTCAGAGAAATATTTTTTTGTGGATCTAGACAATGGTAATTTCTATGTGAAGGACAGGATAGACAGAGAGACATTGTGTGGGACAGCAGCTACCTGCTTCTTAACCTTTGATGCTGTGGTTGAAAATCCCTTAAATGTTTTCAGAGTCAAAATAGAAATTCAGGATATAAATGATAATTCCCCAATGTTTTTTCACAAATCCTTTATAATAGAAATGATAGAATCTACTGCATCAGGGACAAAATTTGCTTTACAGAATGCAGAGGATCCAGATATTGGTAATAATTCAATACATAGCTACAAGCTTAGTGCTGATCAGCATTTTACACTGAATGAAAATATTAATCCAGATGGAAGTAAATCTCCAGAACTTGTGTTAGAGAAAGCTTTAGATAGAGAGACACAAAATATTCATGAATTAATATTAACAGCATATGATGGTGGAAACCCTGTGAGGTCTGGAACTGCAGTAATAAGGATTATTGTTGCAGATGTTAATGATAATTTTCCTACATTTGCTCAGCAGCTGTATAAAGTCAGTGTAAGTGAAAATATTGCAGTCAATACTTCTATAGTAACTGTTAATGCAGTTGATATAGATGAAGGTGTTAATGGAAACATTACTTATTCTTTTCGCAAGACATCAGGACATGTCCATCATACAGGCACTTTTATTATTCATCCAGTAAATGGTGAAATTAGAACAATCAGAAAATTGGATTATGAAGCAGCAAATAGTTATGAACTGTCTGTTCAAGCAAAGGATGGAGGTGGTCTTGTTTCATACAGTAAGGTACTAATTGATGTGATAGACGAGAATGACAATGCTCCTGAAATAGCCATCACTTCATTATCTTCTCCTGTTCTTGAGAATTCTTCTCCTGGAACCATGATTGCTCTGATCAGAATCCATGATAATGATATGGGTAAAAATGGAGAGGTTGACTGTAAACTTATAGAGGAAATTCCTTTTAATTTAATACTGTCTTCTGAGAGTTACTACAGTATAGTTTCTGTAGGTTCTATAGATAGGGAAGAAATATCTACGTACAACATCACAATTGTGGCTACCGATAAAGGATCTCCCCCACTTTCAAGCAGAAGAACTATCACATTGGAGATATCAGATGTTAATGACAATCCTCCTTTGTTTAGGAAATCGACTTATGTTGCTTATGTACCAGAAAACAATTTACCAGCAGCCTCAATATACAGCATACAAGCTTCAGATCCTGATACTGGAGACAATGCTAAAATATTGTATTCAGTATCTGGAGCAAATGAGATAGATCTCCCAGTGTCCTCATATTTTTCCATCAATATGGAGACTGGAGTTCTTTATGCACAAAGATCATTTGATTATGAGAAGCACAAGGAGTTCCAAATACAAATAACTGCTAGAGATACTGGGTCCCCATCACTGAGCAGCAACACAACATTAATTATAAAAATAGTGGATCTGAATGACAATGCACCAAAAATCCTATATCCATCTGCAGAAAGTGGAACAACTATGTTTGAGATGGTCCCCTTTGCCTCTGAACCAGGTTCTTTAATAACAAAGGTGGTCGCTGTGGATTCAGACTCTGGACATAATGCTTGGCTCTCTTATCATTTCTTACAATTGTCAGAAATATCCTACTTTATTATTAATGAGCACACAGGTGAAATAAGGACATCACGTGTCTTTCAAGAGAAAGATGCGCTGAAACACAAAGTTGTGGCAGTAGTGAAAGACAATGGAGAACCCTCACTCTCTGCTACCATCACTTTAAACTTTGTCATTACTGATAACTTCCAGCAAGCAATTCCTAAATTTGTTGATCAAGTTACTGATGAAGATCAACAAGCCAACTTGCAGCTGTACTTAGTAATCACTCTAGTCATCATTTCCTCGCTGTTCATTATAACTGTTATCTTGACTATTGTATCTAAATGCAAAAAGACAAAACCACTCCCAGTGTTTGATCCACTAAGTTCAACTTTATATCCTCAAGTTGACCCCAGATTTTTGTCTCAGTATTCAAGCGGAACTCTAAGTCTTCCCTACTCTTACAATGTTTGTGTGGCTTTGGATTCTGGAGAAGGTGACTTTACATACATGAAACCCAATGAAAATGTTCCTGTGGACAATCTTATTGATGCTGATGATTCGGGGCTTGGAAATGAAAATTTGAAGGAAGCTTTGCCAACAAGCAATATAGCACCGGTGAGTTTTTCCAAGTGTAATTTTCCAGCTACTTTGCTTGGGAAGATCTAATGCTACTTTACCATTCTGAGACTGGGCATTATAGTAAATATGGCTCAATTTCATATTTTGCAGTGCAGCCGGTATGCTAGATAAGCAGTTGTGATATCTTGCAATGACGGTATCATTGGTTTACCTTCTACTGTGGACATTGCATGACTATTATATGTTCTTCTGTTTGCATGGATTTCCTATGGGTACACTAGCAGTTAATAATGCACCTGTGTCTAGTAAAGAGCTTTAAAACAAGTCCTCATCACCTCTCTGACTGCTTTTACTGTGACATTACTCATTCTCAAAGATAATCAAAGTCTCTGAAGTCCAATTTCAGTCAGTTTCTAACACCATAAGCCACATTCACTGGGCATTTAGCTTGTGTTTGTCCAATCTCTGCATTGCCCGGGAGACACAGATGCAACATCCAACCCCACTACCTGCAGACTGTAAAAGTCTATGATAGACTGAGACCTCATCATGTTTATAGCATGATTCATAAAGCAAGCAGATCCAGAAAAGCCTTGGCCTTACTGGACACATAGCAAAAGCTGATAGAACTGCACTAGTGCTTTGTAACATAAATTCCACAGTGACAGCTTGCAGCCATGCAGTATGTTCAAGAGTGTGTGGAGCAGCAACAGCTCATGGCCTGCAACAACCCATGCCACAGTCTTAATGCTGCACTAGAATAGTATGCAGATGACATATACTATGGCTATGTAGGCAACAGTGATCATGTGCTACAAGGGTAAAGGAATGTTCATACATGCATACTACATGTGGGTATAGGATTATAACTTTTCTTTTTCTTTAATGATTGAACTGGATGGACTTTTGTCTTTTTTCAGCCAGACTAACTATTTACCTATAGGCATAAAAAATAAAATAACCTCGCGCTAAGACTATCAAGAGCAGCTGCACCAAACCTAGTCTGAACACTGGACCCAATAAGTATATCTACATAAAACAGGTGCACATATTCCTTTAAATAAGTAATAACTTATTTAAAGGGATATCTTCACCTTTTTTTATGTAGATGTATTTATTGGGTCCAATGCTCATACATGGCTCCTAAGTTGTGGAAACTGTGCAGCATACTGAACCCATATAACTTACATGAACCTAGACAGCGGGCACCTCCACTGTCTTACAGATCTCTGCTCTGTGCATCTCCTGCTGAGAGACAAAGTAACAATTTTCCAGTATGCAGTCTGCATATTATCATGATTGCTAATTGATTGCTTGCATATTGACGCAATTGTCTGTTTGTCACCATATAGTCAAAAGTGGCTATTTTGTTGTCTACATATTGTCATGGTCCTGCATTTGTTGTTTGCATATAGCCACAATGAGCTGTTTTCTGTCTGGTTATTGTAAATATTGTTGGTTTGTTTTCTGCATATTGTAATAGTTGACTGATTAATGCCTGGACATTGTGTACAATTGCCTATCTGGGGCCCATGTTTTATCAGGATAGCCAGTTATGTGTTGTGAAGTTTCTGCTGTTTAAAGGATTATATCACTATAATTTGATCCCCTGTAGGTCTGCCACTATCAAAGCATGCTGTTATTATACTTGTGTATTGTCACAGTGCACTATGAGTCCCGCTATTTATTTTATTTACTATGTCTACTGCTAGTAGCACAGCGCAAAAAATTAAAAACGCACAGGTGATCAAATACCACCAAAAGAAAGCTCAATTAGTGGGAAAAAAAGGATGTAAATTTCATTTGGGTGCAGCGTTGCATGACGCGCAATTGTCAGTTAAAGTAACGCAGCGCTGTAACACAAAAAATGGCCTGGTCAAGAAGGGGGGTAAATCCTCAGGAGGGCAATGGTGAATTTCACAGTATATAACATGTTAAGAGTTCTTTCCAGTATCCATTTTGTGCATTTTTATGTTCCAGTATTCATTTAATTACATGATTACTACTGAAAATATTTTGATGCATAGAGGAGAGCCGGGGAGTTAAAAATGATATACCTTGTGTGTCAACCATACTAGTTACGCAACTTCAGTAGAAAAGTGACTGATGTCAAATCACAGTCTTTCCTGTATTGGAAACCAGGTGGGCATACAATGCCCTACCAATAGGCAATAGAGAGGCAATCATTGGGGTTACGCTCAGAAGTATTCTCTGCTCGCTAAAACAGATTGTGGCATCTTCTCGCACTGCTTATTAGTGTGTGGGATAGCAAGTTGAGCATACAACAAGTGACACCTTTACATTGGCTCCATGTGTGACACTGTCATAGCATCATTGCAAGTGTTTGTTGGCACTGGAGAGAGTGTGTTTTTGTACACAGCACCCTCCATGTGGCTAAGGCAGGGAGATGCTGGGAGGGGCCCTGTGATTTCCAATGTTAACCCCAAATGTAGCTATTTTCATTTCGTAGGGCAGCACAGTGGCTAAACTGTTAGTACTTCCAAGCCTGGCAGTACTAGGATTGTTGGTTCGAATCCCAACCATGGCACCACCTGCCTGGAGTTTGCATGTTCTCCCTGTGCCTGCATGGGTTTCCTCTGGGTACTCCGGCTTCCTCCCACACTCCAAAGACATGCTGGTAGGTTAAGTGGCTTCTGTCTAAATTGGCCCTAGTATGTGTATGTATGAATGTAAGTTAGAGACCTTAGATTGTACACCCCTTGAGGGTTAGGGACTGATGTGAATGTACAATATACAGTATATGTAAAAGTGCTGCGTAAATTGATGGCGTTATTTAAGTATCTGTAATAATAATTTCATAGGGGGTAAACTAAAACTATCAGATTGTTTTATCACATTGTAAAGTGTGAACAGTTCAAGGATCATCCTGGCATATTGTGTGTTAATATTAGTTTTTTTGTATTCACTCAAAGAAAACTTTGCAACTTAAGAGTAAAATGAAAATTTTGAACTCAGTAAAGTTTGGTAAATGCTGTTCAAAAGGTGAAAATAAAAATCAAACAATGACATCCTATTTACATCCAGCTACTCCAATGGAAACACCAAAGGATGCCACAGTCACCTTGCCGCAACTCCTGCTTAGTAACCAATCAGTAGTTGCAGCAATCAACCTTTTGTTTTGAAGGCAGTACTTGCATATTGCATGACCCAAGAAAGTTTGGCATCCCCTTGATTCAGGCTTCTATTGAACTTTGTTTGGGGAATGAGAAAGTCTGTGTTTTTTATTATCAAGGTACAAAATCCCATTCAAATTGTTGCAAATGAGTTGAACAAGTAGTACAAGTACATTTGTAAAAATGAATGTTATGAATGTAGTTGGAGGACTACAGCTGAAAACATTTACCGTCTATGTTAACTAGTTTTTAATCTCATTTAGCAATTTTTATAATTTGTTTTCTGGATGTATCATTCAACCTCTGGTCAGCAATAAGATTTCAATTTTAATTTGTTTTAGTCTAGTTAAAAAAATACAAATCACTTTGGTTTCCGCAAGCAATAGAAGTTGTTCTTTCATACAGTTTAATAAAATACCCTCCTGGCATATAGTTACAACGTTCCAACACTAATGAAGCTATGCATTATTTGCCATAGGATCAAAGTCACACATTGCTTTACATTTTAATATGAGAATATCCAATAACTGGTTAATTCTGTATTTATTTTTAGTAGCATGTCAGTGATTAGAAATAATGTAGCAGCAGGTTTAGGAAAACAAATATTGAAATAAATTAAGTTATTATTCATTTATTAATATACTCATTGTTGATGCAGTTTGATTGCATATGTCCAATACTGAGCTTTACTGGAAAAATAAATATTGTTGTTGTACCATACAGAGGACTTGTTGACTGGGGAGGCTATTTTTGATCAAATGTATACCTTTAATAATGTTATTTTAAGGTTCTTTGCATTAAAGTAGAACTATAGGCAAAACTTTTTTTTCCATTTTGGATAGAGTAAGAGAGGGCTGTAACCCCTGTCAGTTTATTTTTTTGTGATCTGTGTCACATTGGGGAGATTTACCCTCACTTCCAGTCCCATAGCCAAAACAGGAAGTTAGAGGAAATCCATGCAAATTAAGGAAATTCCTTGGGGACCGCCAGCTCACCAAAACTAGTATCCCCATTGGAAGAATTCCCCTCTATTACTTTTCTGGGGACAACCCCAAAACTTGAGATTTCTTTTACTTTCACTTTGAACAGTAATTGTAAACATTATCATTTAAAGTATAGAGGAATGATAGAGAGGGTGAATCTCCTTAATGGGGATGCAGACAGCAATAAAAACCTGACAGGTTTTCTAATCCATCTCCACTCTTTTAAAAAAAAGTTTTGCCATTAGTTATACTTTAACTTCAGAAAAATTGTACACATTAATTTTGCAAACTACGTTCTTACCGTAGACTTGTCTGCTTTTAACAGCATCAATCTGCTATAGACAGGACACGCCTCCTTCAGAGTGGGCATCATATGACATCCTGTCAGAAGGTGCCACTCACGTGGTCAAGGTGCTGCGCAGTAGTGGGATCTGTCACCGGCTGTGTCCATGGGACAGATCACTACACCAGCCCATTGCCAGTGTCATGTGACTGCTGTGATCAATCACAGCAGATCACATGACAATTGTATACAATGGATGGCTTTCTTTCATGGCATCTATTGTATACAGTTGTGTTTTTAGCTGTGACTGGTCAATGCAGTCACATAGTACAGACAGGGCCAATCACAGCCCATCTGTATCATGTGATGAGCTTTGCACAATCACAGCTAATCACAACAAAAGACTGAATAAATAAGTTTAAGTTTCAGTAACAATGGTTGCAAATATCAATGAAATACATTTGTAATAGCAATTATAATGTGTAAAAAAAAAAAGAAAATCCTGATCACTATGCCCAGAGTAGTTCAATGTTACTATGGTAACATTGTATTGTTCTGGTCACAGTATGTTAAAAAAAAAAAGAAAAAATATAAAAAAAAACAAAAAAATTATTGAACATTTTGAAAAAAATAAAAATGCAATTATTATTGTTATTTTTTTTACATACTGTCACCAGTCAGTGTCCCTGATTACCGCTATACCAGTTATATAATACTGGACTGGACTGGTGACAACATCTTTTTTATTTCTTCATTTTCCAAAAAATGGTACCAAAAAGTTACAACTTCAAAAAACTCACCATGCCTCTTACTAAATACCTATTTTCCAAAAATGGGTAATTTTGGGGGTATTTGTACTATCCTGGCATTTTTGGCATTTCAGTACATTGATTGATCAGATATATATTCCATGGTTTGTGGACTCTATAACTTTCCTACAGACTAAATAATATACACTAATTTGGGGTATTTTCACCAAAGAAATGCAGAATACCTATATTTAAGAAGAAAGGTTATTTATTTTATAACAGAAACAAAGAAAACATGTTTTTCTTTTCAAAAGTTTCTGGGTTTTTTTTATTTAGCAAAAAAATAAAAAAAAACTCAGCAGTGATTAAATACTACCAAACAAAGCTCTATTTATGTGAAAAAAAATGATAAAAAATGTTTATGGGTACAGTGTTGCATGACTGCACAATTGTCATTCAAAGTGCGACAAAATTGAAAGCTGAAAATCGGCCTGGGCAGGAAGGGAGTAAAGTGCCTGGTATTGAAGTGGTTCATTTGCAAAATTTCCATAATTATGGTGAGTACGAGAGACAACAAAATGATATTGGTTTGTTTAAAGAAAGCTAATCTCATGAAAAAATGCTTATGTTGTTGTCTCTCTACTCTTGTTGTAAGAGTAGTAGTAGTAGTAGTAGTAGTAGATAACTCACTTATTGAAAAGGGATATAGATTGTAAGCTCGAAAGAGTAGGGCCCTCAATCCCCTCATGTTTTGCATTGTATTGGTATTGTTCTGTCACATGTTCTGTCCCCCTTTGTAATGTACAGCGTTGAGTGAACTATTGGCGCTTTATAAATACTGTATAATAATAATAATAATATATTGGAATTCACTTAAATCAAATACTTTTTGTTCATGGCGCAGTCATACCTCTTAAAGTTTAAAGTGTAAGCCCAGCAGAAAAACTTTTTTCTTATTTTTTTGGACTAGGAAAGATTAAGACCCGTGTCAGGTTCGTATTGCTATCTGTTGCTCAATTTGATAGATTTACACTTGCTTCCTGTTCTATCGTGTTGACCGCGAATTGACAGACAGAAAGAGAGTTAAACTCTCCAAAAGCAACATGGACAAAAGTGCTTTTCTTTATTTTTTTGCCCAAAGGTACAAAAAAATTCAACATCAATGGCCACATTTATAAATATTTGCTTATCATACAAAAGGACATATGCTTTATTTGTCCTTTTTGGTAATAGTCTAAAGAAAGTTTTTGTTTTTTGTTTTTTTTCTACTGTAGATGATAAGTAAATCCAGTCAATATAAACAATATATCTTACACAGAATGATTTTGAAAAGACATTTAAATAAATTTTTATCTCAAAATTACATAAAGTAAGCTAAATATGTAGAAATCATACTTATGTATATCTACATAGACATACCAAATGCAGAAAAACGTTTTAGTGTTATACTTCACATATGTAAAATAATAAAGGTGCAGCGCTTGGGATAGACACAAAAATGCAGATGGTAATCAGATATGACATGCAATATGCAAAATCATCTTTCAAAGTGCAATACGTGGTATCATTTCTGGTAATCACAGACAAATAAAAACGTCCAAGTAAGGAGACGTGTAACGTGGAGATCCTGTGGAGTTACTGCTTATGGTAGAAATGTGTGATCCAGAGATGATAGGTAATTAATGAACAGAATGCGCACTCACCAGAAGTGCGTATAAAATACGCATTAAGGAGATCTCCTGTATCATCAGGTACATGTAAGCTCATCCGTATTCAGGTCAGGCTGCATTCGCTATCATCATCTGGTCACAGGCACAACAGGATTCCAGGGTTCATCAGTCAGGCACAACATCCGGGGTCACCTCTTAGGGCAGGCACTGCGGAGGGTGGCACTCACAAAGAGAGCTCAATAAGGGACACCAACATAGTGTGACACTGTTTGGATGAGCTTTATTCCAATGTAATGTAAGTAAAAATCACAATACTGACCAAAGATTCAGGATGGCCACAAGCGATGGCTAGATGTCCAGATGTCGCGTTTCGTGCTAAGCACATATTCATAGGGTGCAGGGCCCTGATGTACCTGATGATACAGGAGATTTTATACGCACTTCTGGTGAGTGCGCATTCTGTTCATTAATTACCTATCACCTCTGGATCACACATTTCTACCATAAGCAGTAACTCCACAGGATCTCCACATTACACGTCTCCTTACTTGGACGTTTTTATTTATCTGTGATTACCAGAAATGATACCACGTATTGCACTTTGAAAGACGATTTTGCATATTGCATGTCATATCTGATTACCATCTGCATTTTTGTGTCTATCCCAAGCGCTGCACCTTTATTATTTTACATACTTTCCTGGAAGGTGTATTGCTATGCAGAGCCATACAAAGCAGTGTGAAGGAGCTGACATGGGAGAGAACTGTATTGTTTACATACAGACCCCTGCCCCGTCAGTGATACTCAGTGATCACCAGGTGCCGGCGAGTAATCACCGGGAAGGACCCGGTGATTGACAGCTGAGGCCGTGAATGGCAGTGTGGGTAGAGCACTTGAGCGTGCCCCCTACTTGGAGCTGCAAAATCACATATATATAAACGTGATGTTGCGCACCCCTACCACCCTGTAGTAGTATTTCTGTTATAGGGTGGGAAGCGGTTAAGTAGTTATAGCCAAAGGTTTTCTTCTTGCTATTTTTTGTTGGACAGTTTAGCCTTTTACAGAAAGTAACAGATTCACTGGCAGGATCAAGAAGTAATAAAACTATGTTACAGGGAGGACTTGGAAGAACACAAATGGTTGTTTTTCATGCTTTTGACAGACATCAGCATATATGTATTTTTTAATTTTTCTTGTAATTACATGTTTACAAGTTTCAATCATCCTAATTTATATTAATTTTATGTTTACCACTGACTGCTTGTGTGCCTCATTTATTTTGTTGTACTGATCCAAACATCTGTTGAAAGCCTAACTATATATTCATAGAAAAGTTACTGCAGAGTGTAAAGTATTTTCAAATTCACAGTTGATTCAAATGTAATAATATCTCAAATAATAATAAAATAATTCTAAGGCACTGCAGTTCCCTAATTCGACCTCACAGCGCCGCTGTTGACCAATAACGAAAACAGAAGAGATCCAGAAGCAACTCTATGAGGCAGGCAGTACACAATTACAAGCAAAAATATAGAGCATTTCTGCATGGGATGTGATTGCTGCAGGTCTCTCAAAGAAGAAGACGTGTGTTCTGACACTTTAACTCAAATAGGCTTCAAATTATATTACCTACATTTATCCACCAAGAAAAGAAATGACTGGCTTGAAGATGCAGCATGGACAGACATTGCAAGGAATCAGATGGCAAGTAATGATCTCTTTATTTTCTTGGCTGTGCCATTCAGTCACAGGTCAGATTAATTATTCCATTGTAGAAGAGATGAGAAAAGGTTCACTCATTGGGAATTTAGCAAGAGATCTTGGAATGAATGTGAAGGATATTTCAATGAGAAAACTCCGTATTGTTTCACGTGTGTCTGAAAAATATTTCAGTATCAATCTGGATAATGGAAATGTATATATTGCAGAGAGGATAGACAGAGAGACATTGTGTGGGGCTGCAGCTGATTGTGTCCTGGCCTTTGATGCTGTGGCTGAGGATCCTCTAAATGTTTTTAATGTTAGGATGGAAATTCAAGATATAAATGACAATCCACCAACATTTCCCAATCAGATTATTAGATTAGAAATAAGTGAATATGCTTTACCAGGAGCAAAGTTTGTTTTGCAGAAAGCTGAAGATTTGGATATAGGAAACAATGCATTAAAAGGCTACAGACTCAGTCCAAATGAGCACTTTGTCTTAGGAGAAAGGATCAGCTCTGATGGCAGTATATTTCCTGAACTAGTTCTAGAAAAGCCTGTAGACCGAGAGACACTAAATTACCATGAACTAATTTTATCAGCCGTTGATGGAGGAAATCCAGTACAAACAGGGAGCACATTGATTAAGATTTCCATCACCGATTTCAATGATAATACACCTATATTTACCCAAGAAGTGTATAAAGTAAGCATTAAAGAAAATATACCTTTGAATTCTAAAGTTCTGCAGGTCAGTGCAACTGATGGGGATGAAGGTTTGAATGCTGAGATTACATATTCATTTAGCACTATTGCAAATAATATTCTGCAGATGTTTGAAATTAATCCTAGAAGTGGGGAAATTACAACAAAAGGACATGTGGATTATGAACTGACAAAACATTATGACATTTCTGTACAAGCCATTGATGGAGGTGGACTGGCTGCCCATTCCAAAGTATTAATAGAAGTATTGGATCAGAATGACAATGCTCCTGAGATATCAATCACCTCCTTGACTACTCCTATCCCAGAAAACATAGTTTCTGGAACAGTGGTGGCCTTGATTGAAGTTCATGACCAAGATTCAGGAGAAAATGGAGAAGTTCAATGTCTTATCATAGGTGATGTGCCATTTCAAATACAGTCATCTGCAAGCAATTTCTACAAGATCATTACAAAAAGTACCTTGGACCGAGAAAAAATGCCATCCTACAACATTACTATTCAAGCTTCTGACAAAGGCTCACTTCCAATGACTGTTAAAAAGGTTATCCAACTAGATGTGTCTGATGTCAATGACAATGCTCCGGAGTTTGAGAAGCTGATTTACACTGCATTTGTTCCAGAAAATAATTTACCAGGAGCTTCCATATTCAGTATTCAAGCAAGAGATATAGACAGTGAAAATAATGCCAAAGTAGTTTATTCTGTAAGTGGCGTCAACAATGAGAAAGATCCTATGTCTTCTTTTATATCCATTAACCCGGAAACTGGAGTTATTTATGCACAACGCACATTTGATTATGAGCTGCAGAAGGAATTTAACTTCCAGATCAATGCCAGAGACAATGGAAATCCATTTCTGAACAGCAGTACAAATCTAAGAATTTTTGTAGTAGATCAGAATGATAATTCACCCATCATTCTGTATCCATCATCAGATGCTGGTCACCCTGCCTTTGAGTTAGTGCAATGGTCCTCTGAACAAGGTTCTTTAATATCCAAAGTAGTAGCTGTGGATGCTGACTCTGGACACAATGGCTGGCTCTCTTTCATTTTGCAAGCATCAGAACCATCATTTTTCACCATTGACCAACATACAGGGGAAATCAGGACTTCACGAATTTTCCAAGAAAAGGATGCCTTAAAGCATAATATTGTTGTTATAGTAAAAGACCATGGCTTCCCACCTCTTTCTGCTTCCGCCACTCTAAACCTGATGATTGCGGATAACTTTCAGAAGATAATCCCTGAAATGACCAATCAGACAAACAAATCAGAGTCTCAGTCCAACTTACAGTTCTACTTGGTTATAGCCTTGGCATTGATTTCTTTTCTGTTCATGTTGACTGTTATACTTGCTATAATCTCTAAATATCGAGAATCCAAGTCATCCTCCTCATTTGGATCTTTGGCCACAAATCTGTATCCTACAGTTGATCCCAGATTTCTTTCTCAGTTTAATAATGGAACATTACAGCTTCCTTACTCATATGATGTTTGTGTAACTCTGGATTCTAGTGAAAGGGACTTTGCTTTTCTTAGACCCCAGTCCAGTGTTCCAGTGGATCATCTTATTGATACCGATGACTCTGGGATTGGAAATGAAAGCTCCAAGGATTCCTTACTTGCCAACAATATCACATCTCAGGTATGCTTTTCATAAGATTAGAACATACAGTATTTTAACAGAGAAACAATTTGGACAAATTGGAGTTAACATACTGATATAAAGCTAATATGCCATACATTAAGAGTACTCATCCAAAATCACAAATAAATCTTAAATTGATAATTCTGTCTATGGAGCTTATTTACGAAAACTGGATAAGAAGTAAACAAACCCAAGAGACCAAACAGAAAACTTTTTTTATTTTTACTTGAAATCTGATTGGTCACTATTGGCAATAATTCCAGTTTTTTTTTCATCTTCTCTCCAGTTTCCATGAATAAACCACTAACAATCTCTATCTATCTATCTATCTATCTATCTATCTATCTATATCTCTGCATTAGGTTTACAGGCCTTTACAAATTTACAGTATATCAAGCACAGCCAAAACATTCTTTCGTTTTTGTTTTTTAGTAGGAAATCGTTAAAATTCATCTTGTTTTTTAAATTTTTTTCTGCTGTCAGACACAATAGGAACTGAGAGGAAATCTATCCAGAAAATTATCTCTTAAACAGACATCCCCAGTCTGAAGATTTCACTTCTATTCCTGTTTCAGTGACAATGCAAAAATGTGGGGTTATAATGTGGGTTGAATTCTTCATTATTACTTTCTTCTAGTTAGTTCTAGAGTCTTTTCTATTTTTTTTTTTATTCCTAACTCAAAAATATCCAACTGTACAATGGAAATATCCTTTTTTTCTGCCTAATAAATGCAGCTGTACACGCCTGTCCATTTTTAAACTTAATATCTATTAGCAAATAGGATTCAAAATGTAATTCAACATAATGGCAAATTAATGTTACAAAAAGTGATACTTGATGTAAAATAGTGCATAAAATGTATATGTGAGACTGGAGAATATAGTTGTGTATGAGTCTCCTAAAGCTTTATTGAAATGTTAAAAGCACTAGACATCAATCAGCAAGGTACTAATGAATTACAGCAAAAGCTTCAGGTTTGCTAAAGGAACAAAATTCACACAATTTATTTTATTCTGTGTTATCTGTGTTCTTATGCAACCAGTCATCATGGAGCAGTCAGGTAACATAATGAGAGTGTACTTCCTGTTTAACTACTCGTCCCTTTTCTTCCATTCCATTCAAACATCCAAGGGAAACTTCAATTTGATTGGTGGCTAGAAGTACTCTTTAGTACTGATATGTCTGTATGTGTGAGACAGCAAGTTGATTTCAGTGGGTGTGTTTAAAGCTTAAGTTCAGTTAAACATATTTTTTTTCATCAGCACAAGGGACAGTACTTACTATCCATGCAAAGTGTTCCTTGTGCTGATTGCTGCTGCCTTAGCTGCCATCCAAAGTCCTCTGAAATTCCTCCTACCCCAGCAGAAGTAATCTTCTGGTGCTGCAGGAGTTATTAGAGCAGAGGAAAGTGTCACAGGCACTCATCAAGAGTTCTGACTTTTTGCCTTCATTCCTCATTCCTAGAAGCTGTACTATCAATTCCAAGGAGGTGGATCATTCAGTTTTCTGCCTTTCCACCATTCATAGATAGCTTTTCACTAATAAAAGAATAATTTCTATAAATGGAGAAGGAGTTGAAAGTTTGGATACAATTGGTATTCTTGTTGAGTGCCTGTCATGGGTCCCTCAGCTCCATTAACCCTTGCAACACCAGAAAAGTATGGAGGGAGGGGGGGTCGAAGGTTTTTGAATTTCAACTAAAGCATCAGCCATCAGCACAGGTGACACTTTGTATTGATACTGTCCCTTTTGCTGATTTTTTTTTTTTTTAAATTGACTAAATTTAGGCTTTAAACATACCTCTCCTGTTGTTCTAAAATTACCAGATTACTGTCAAAAGGGAGGGATTGGTGCACTACAACAATGTTTGAAAATTAAAAGTAGTGTTATTGGTAAATTTTGAGTGGAATCTATACCAATAAGCTGTTTGAGGGCTGGTTCACACCAGGTGCTTTGCAATGCGTTCTGAAAATAAATTCAGGAACACAGGTACGATAGTTGTCAAGTTGTCATAGAAAGATAGAAAAGTGATGGCAGAAAAGGACAGAGCGGTCCATCGAGGCTGTCCATTTTTTTATGTGCGTGTGTGTGTTTTTTTTTGGGGGGGGTTGTTTGTTTGTTTTTGTTTTTGTTTGGGGGGTTGTTTTTTGTTTTTTTTAGGGGGGGTTGTTTTTTGTTTTTAACTTTTTTAATATATATCTCGCTTGTCCTAAGCATATGTGAAGCTATTTACTGTTGACTGGCTCACTACCTCAGCTGGAAGTTTATTCCAAGTATCGACTACTCTTTCAGTAAAATAGTACTTTCTGCGATTAGTTTTGAACTTTACTCCAGTTAGTTTAAGGTCATGTCTCCGTGTTGTTGATTTTGGTTTTGTGTTGAAAATACTGCCCTCCTAAACCTTATTCACCACCTTGATGTATTTAAAGGTTTCAATCATGTCTCTCTTCTCCCTTCTTTCCTCGAGACTGTACATGTTAAATTCCCGAAGTCGCTCTTGATATGTTTTATCCCCCAGACTTTTCACCATATTTGTTGGAATTGTTCTATCTTATCAATATCTTTTTGTAAGTGGGTCTTCAGAACTGGACACAATATTTTAAATGAGGTCTAACTAAAGATCTATATAGTGGAATCAAGACCTCCTTTCTCCTGCTGGTGACCCCTCTAGTGATGCATCCTAGAATTCTATTCGCTTTCCCCACTGACTGGCCACACTGTTTGCTCATTTTGCAATCATCTGAAATAGATACCCCCAAGTCCTTTTCCTCTGAAGTGCTGGCCAACACTGTACCCCCATTGTTGTACTCTCTCAAGGGTTTCTTTTTTCCTAGGTGCATTATTTTACATTTAGAAACATTGATCTGCAATTTCCACACTCTGGTATCTATCCTTTAGCCAGCTGCATATCCACAGAACCAGTCCTAGCTTGTAAAACTTTTGTATTAGATCATTATGTGGAACTGTATCAAATGCCTTGCTAAAATCAAGATATGTTGTGTCTGCAGCACCACCCTGGTCCAAAACATTGGTAATATTGTCAAAAAATCCAATCAGATTAGTCTGACATGATATGCCCTCAGTAAAGCCATGCTGTTTTGGATCAAGAAAGTTCTGTGTTTTTAAGTGATAAATGATCCTTCTTTTCAGGAATGATTCCATTAACCCGACTCCAACCAATGTTAAACTCACTGGCCTGTAATTGCCAGCTTCTACCTTGCTGCCCTTCTCGTGGATAGGTACAATATTAGCTGTCCACCAGCCATGGGGAACTTCTCCTGTAGGAAGAGATTGATTAAAATGATCAGTTAATGGTCCAACAAGTATACCTCAGTGTTCTCTTAGAACTCTGGAATGAATACCATCAGGGCCCATTGCTTTATTAATATTTAACCGAGCCAGATCCTCTGCTACCTCTATCTCTGGAAATCCTAAAAATGAACTAACATTACTAGAACCAATATGATTTTCCAACTTATTATTGTTAGTGTAATTTATTTATGAGAAGACTGAACAACAGTAATTGTTTGCGTTGTTTGCTACATCCAGGGCTCCCTCAACATAAGTGTTCTGCCCAGTTTTCATTTCAGTGATCCCATTGTATTTTTTCTTTCTACCACTAATGTACCTAAAAAAGGTCTTACCTCGTTTCTTAATAGATATAGCAATTTCCTCCTCTTTCTGTGCTTTGGCAGCACTGATAATGTGTTTGGCCTCCTTTTGTCTATTCTTATACTCTTCTCCGTCAGCTACACCACCTGTTTCCTTAAATCTCCTATATTATTATTATTATTATACAGTATTTATAAAGCGCCAATGGTTCGCTCAGCGCTGTACATTACAAAGGGGGAGAGAACATGTGACAGAACAATACCAATACAATGCAAAACATGAGGGGATCGAGGGCCCTGCTCTTTTGAGCTTACAATCTAGGAAATATATGCTGATTTTTTTTCCTTTACTATCCTACTTATCTCTTTAGTGAACCATATTTTTTTTCTTCCGTTTACTAACTTGCCTACAATATAATCTAGTTGCCTCCAGGATGGTAGACTTTAACAGTGCCCACTGATTACTTACTCCTGTCATTTTACTCCAGCTTTTCATCTAATTTTGCAGAAATTCACCCATTTCAGCAAAATACGAAATCTAAAACTTTCTTTTTTTGTATATGATTTTTCAGTTCTTCTTTTAATATCAACCCCAAGTCATTGCTGATCATGTATTCCAATGGCCCTAGTTCACACCAGTGTTTTAAATGAAAGTACAACCCGCTGAAATCTTTCTATCTGGAACATGTCAAAACATGTGTAATCACATGTAAATGCATGTAAATGCCATTTACACTAATGTACTTTACTATGTTATATTTATGTGTGTGTGTATAAATATCAGTTATTTGGTGAACTTTGTTTTGGGGGTAGATGCAACAAAATTGTATTTATTTAGTATTTTACTTGTATTTTGGAGTTGGGTTGGTCCTTTGCATACTTCTATGCCAGTATTTATTACAAAACCAATCCTATGTTTATTTTTTTATGATTTGTTTTCTTTCTTTTTAGTTTTGGCTTTGTACTATGCTGTCTATGAACACTATACATATACAGCACATGCAAATTTGCCCTGCAACTGCCTGCCTCCAACAACTCCCCCTAACCTCATTAGACGTTTATGGGGGGAAGGAGGTTTTGACATGAATTGAAGTTCTGCAGATCAAGGTTGTGTGAATGTGAGAGGGTAAAATATAATCACACTGCATCAGTAAAGCACTATAACTGATAGCAGTGCCTGACAAGCAGCAATAAATGAAATCTAGTAGTCACTCTGTGCTGTAGTCTGCTATTTGTTTCTTGCTGTATTGACACAGAGTAGTATTTAGAGATGAGCGAATCGAACTAGGCGAACCGGAATTCGAGTCGAATTTCAGGAAATATTCGATTCGTGTCGAAACCGAAATTTTGCCTACTTCGGGTGCGCGAATCGAACATTTCCCGATCAGCCGGCAAAAGTGTCCCTGCAGTGAGCTCCGCTATTTCTGACAGTTCTCTGACAGAAGGAACACATGTTTAGCGGTTGAAACATTGTATCTATTAGTTTACATTTAGGATACAGATGTTTCAACCACTGTACATGTGAAGAAGTTGTGAGAGAACTGTCAGAAATAGAGGAACTCTGCACATACACTTTTTGCCGGCTTGGAATTATTCTTCTTTTCATCCTACTTCTTCTTCTTCTTCATCCTCAGAAGAAGAGGATGAGGATGAGGATGAAGAAGAAGAAGAAGAAGAAGAAGAAGAAGAAGAAGTAGGATGAAAAGAAGAATAATTCCAAGCCGGCAAAAAGTGTATGTGCAGAGTTCCTCTATTTCTGACAGTTCTCTCACAGCTTCTTCACATGTACAGCGGTTGAAACATCTGTATCCTAAATGGAAACTAATAGATACAATTTGTATCTATTAGTTTCCATTTAGGATACAGATATTTCAACCGCTGTACATGTGAAGAAGCTGTGAGAGAACTGTCAGAAATAGAGGAACTCTGCACATACACTTTTTGCCGGCTTGGAATTATTCTTCTTTTCATTCTTCTTCTTCTTCCTCATCCTCATCCTCATCCTCATCCTCTTCTTCTGAGGATGAGGATGAAGAAGAAGAAGAAGAAGAAGTAGGATGAAAAGAAGAATAATTCCAAGCCGGCAAAAAGTGTATGTGCAGAGTTCCTCTATTCTGCAGATACACTTAGAGGAGCTCTGCAGATACACTTAGAGGAGCTCTGCACATACACTTTTTGCCGGCTTGGAATTAATCTTATTTTCATCCTACTTCTTCTTCTTCTTCTTCTTCTTCATCCTCATCCTCAGAAGAAGAAGAGGATGAGGATGAGGATGAAGAAGAAGAAGAAGAAGTAGGATGAAAATAAGAATAATTCCAAACCGGAAAAAAGTGTATGTGCAGAGCTCATCTAAGTGTATCTGCAGAGCTCCTCTAAGTGTATCTGCAGAATAGAGGAACTCTGCACATACACTTTTTGCCGGAAACCGCTGTATGGAGTGAATGTCCCAGAACTGTCAGAAATAGACTATTTATGACAGTTCTGGGACATTCACTGCATACAGCTGTTTTAACCGCTGTATGGAGGGAATGTCATGGAACTGTCAGAAATAGACTATTAATGACAGTTCTGGGACTGTCCTTCAATGCAGCGGTTGAAACATTGTATGTATTTGTTTCCATAAATGGATCCATTTATGGAAACAAATACATACAATGTTTCAACCGCTGTATGGAAGGACAGTCCCACAACTGTCATTAATAGTCTATTTCTGACAGTTCCATGACATTCCCTCCATACAGCGGTTAAAACAGCTGTATGGAGTGAATGTCCCAGATCTATCAGAAATAGACTATTTATGACAGTTCTGGGACATTCACTGCATACAGCTGTTTTAACCGCTGTATGGAGGGAATGTCATGGAACTGTCAGAAATAGACTATTAATGACAGTTCTGGGACTGTCCTTCCATGCAGCGGTTGAAACATTGTATGTATTTGTTTCCATAAATGGATCCATTTATGGAAACAAATACATACAATGTTTCAACCGCTGTATGGAAGGACAGTCCCACAACTGTCATTAATAGTCTATTTCTGACAGTTCCATGACATTCCCTCCATACAGCGGTTAAAACAGCTGTATGGAGTGAATGTCCCAGATCTATCAGAAATAGACTATTTATGACAGTTCTGGGACATTCACTGCATACAGCTGTTTTAACCGCTGTATGGAGGGAATGTCATGGAACTGTCAGAAATAGACTATTAATGACAGTTCTGGGACTGTCCTTCAATGCAGCGGTTGAAACATTGTATGTATTTGTTTCCATAAATGGATCCATTTATGGAAACAAATACATACAATGTTTCAACCGCTGCATGGAAGGACAGTCCCAGAACTGTCATTAATAGTCTATTTCTGACAGTTCCATGACATTCCCTCCATACAGCGGTTAAAACAGCTGTATGGAGTGAATGTCCCAGATCTATCAGAAATAGACTATTTATGACAGTTCTGGGACATTCACTGCATACAGCTGTTTTAACCGCTGTATGGAGGGAATGTCATGGAACTGTCAGAAATAGACTATTAATGACAGTTCTGGGACTGTCCTTCAATGCAGCGGTTGAAACATTGTATGTATTTGTTTCCATAAATGGATCCATTTATGGAAACAAATACATACAATGTTTCAACCGCTGCATGGAAGGACAGTCCCAGAACTGTCATTAATAGTCTATTTCTGACAGTTCCATGACATTCCCTCCATACAGCGGTTAAAACAGCTGTATGGAGTGAATGTCCCAGATCTATCAGAAATAGACTATTTATGACAGTTCTGGGACATTCACTGCATACAGCTGTTTTAACCGCTGTATGGAGGGAATGTCATGGAACTGTCAGAAATAGACTATTAATGACAGTTCTGGGACTGTCCTTCCATGCAGCGGTTGAAACATTGTATGTATTTGTTTCCATAAATGGATCCATTTATGGAAACAAATACATACAATGTTTCAACCGCTGCATGGAAGGACAGTCCCAGAACTGTCATTAATAGTCTATTTCTGACAGTTCTATGACATTCCCTCCATACAGCGGTTGAAACCGCTGTATGGAGTGAATGTCCCAGAACTGTCAGAAATAGACAGAAACTGTCACAGAACTGTCCTTCTTCTCATCCTTCTCCTTCTTCTCATCCTTCTTCTCATCCTTCTTCTCATCCTTCTCCTTCTTCTCATCCTTCTCCTTCTTCTCATCCTTCTCCTTCTGCTCATCCTTCTTCTCATCCTTCTCCTTCTTCTCATCCTTCTCCTTCTCCTTCTTCTCATCCTTCTCCTTCTCCTTCTTCTCATCCTTCTCCTTCTCATCCTTCTCCTTCTCCTTCTCATCCTTCTCCTTCTTCTCATCCTTCTCCTTCTTCTCATCCTTCTCCTTCTCCTTCTTCTCATCCTTCTCCTTCTCCTTCTCATCCTTCTCCTTCTTCTCATCCTTCTCCTTCTCCTCATCCTTTTTCTTCTCATCCTTCTCCTTCTCCTTCTTCTCATCCTTCTCCTTCTTCTCATCCTTCTCCTTCTTCTCATCCTTCTCCTTCTTCTCATCCTTCTCCTTCTTCTCCTTCTTCTCATCATTCTCCTTCTTCTCATCCTTCTCCTTCTTCTCATCCTTCTCATCCTTCTTCTCATCCTTCTTCTTCTCATCCTTCTCCTTCTTCTCATCCTTCTCCTTCTCCTTCTTCTCATCCTTCTCCTTCTTCTCATCCTTCTCCTTCTTCTCATCCTTCTCCTTCTCATCCTTCTCCTTCTCCTTCTTCTCTTCCTTCTCCTTCTTCTCATCCTTCTCCTTCTTCTCATCCTTCTTCTTCTCATCCTTCTCCTCCTTCTTCTCATCCTTCTTCTCATCCTTCTTCTTCTCATCCTTCTCCTTCTTCTCATCCTTCTCCTTCTCCTTCTTCTCATCCTTCTCCTTCTTCTCATCCTTCTCCTTCTTCTCATCCTTCTCCTTCTTCTCATCCTTCTCCTTCTTCTCATCCTTCTCCTTCTTCTCATCCTTCTCCTTCTCCTTCTTCTCTTCCTTCTCCTTCTTATCATCCTTCTCCTTCTTCTCATCATTCTCCTTCTTCTCATCCTTCTCCTTCTTCTCATCCTTCTTCTTCTCATCCTTTTCCTTCTTCTCATCCTTCTTCTTCTCATCCTTCTTCTTCTCATCCTTCTCCTTCTCATCCTTCTCTTTCTTCTCATCCTTCTCCTTCTCCTTCTTCTCATCCTTCTCCTTCTTCTCATCCTTCTCCTTCTCCTTCTTCTCATCCTTCTCCTTATTCTCAGCCTTCTTCTTCTCATCCTTCTCCTTCTCATCCTTCTCCTTCTCATCCTTCTCCTTCTTCTCATCCTTCTCCTTCTTCTCATCCTTCTCCTTCTCCTTCTTCTCATCCTTCTCCTTCTCCTTCTTCTCATCCTTCTCCTTCTCCTTCTTCTCATCCTTCTCCTTCTTCTCATCCTTCTCCTTCTTCTCATCCTTCTCCTTCTCCTTCTTCTCATCCTTCTCCTTCTCCTTCTTCTCATCCTTCTCCTTCTCCTTCTCCTTCCTCATCTCCAAGGGCATTTAAATTAAAGGTACAGTGTTCTGCACTAATTTAAAGGCTCTCTGAAGCCTAGAAACCCTTTAAATAAGTCATCTTCGTAGCGGAGAAATTCGCATCGAATCGAATTTCACACTGGAATTCGCCGAATCAGCCGAATCGAATTTTTCATTTCTTCGCTCATCTCTAGTAGTATTGTTAGTTTTTACACAAATGCGATATGCTACCAACTCTAAGAGCAGTAGCAACATGAGAGAAAAAAGACTTGTGAACTATTTACCCCTTCATGCCTAAGGGTAAAACAGATGTTAATGCCTAAGCACAATTTTGCAATTTTGACACGTGTTACTTTGTGTTAGTAAAACTGTACATATCATCACAACTTCTTTGTGCATCTGGGTGGATTATACCTTGTTTTTTTCAAGACAAAATGGGCTTTCTTTTGATGGTAAATGGTAATGGATATCTCCTAATTTTACTATCAAATGAAAACTGCCCCAAAATAGTAAAAAAAAATATTTTTTTTAATTCAGCTGTATATTTCTTGCCATAACCTACCACCAAACATCAATCCAACATAAATTCTCCTTCTGATGATTGTGGCAATACCACATATGTGTATGTTAGTTGTTGTATGTACCTGATGTACAGCTCAGAAACAATAGTGCACATTTTGCTTTTTTTATCCTACCTAAAACACACTGACACTGATACTGATGCTAACTGACAATTATACTAATTTAAAAAAAAATTTGAATTCCTGCCCAATAAAATTCTGACCCTGACCCAAACAGTAACCCTGGCACTGACCTAGATCAAGCAGCACACCCCCAGCACAAAGACAGATACGCATATATGTGGCTCCATGGAAAAAAAGTCCAGTCCAGTGGGGTTGCATATATGCGTATGCTCGATGAGAAGGGCTTAGACAAACAATGTCAAATGTAAAGTGTGTCTGGGTATTCATGCCACCTTTGGCAGTCCTGCCCAAAGGCCACGGTGCTATGGGGCCTATACAAAATGTAGATCCTGATAATAATTCACAGTAAACATTATATTGGAATGTGCCCAGAAATCCATCATGCCAAGCATAATTTTGATTTTTTACATTTTAATAACATAGAATAGAGAAGATATGCTTGCCTATGATGGGCTGTCAGTCTCTGATGATGCAGCATAGGGGCTAGTCCTAAAAGTTAGACTGATACATAGTCATGTGCAGTGAATGGGTTGTTCAATTAAATGCTATGAATACAGGTGCTGGACCTGAACACATGTTTGTCCTTGGAGTATAGCCAGTCATGATGGCAGACTGAAGCCCTTCACCAGTACTCAGCCATCACTGCCTATAGATGTATGCCCACACAGGTTTGGTGTTCAAAAAGGTGATTCTTTAATCATGGATTCAAGGTATAGCCATAACTCATGTTACAGTCAGAATAAGTCAGTTATGTAGAATGCACAGAATATTATCTAATCATGTGCACTTGTACTGTGCTCACCCATAGCAAAAAAATCTAGCACTGAGATGTGTGAATTACAATTACCTGTACTTCTCTTGAGGAAAGGTATAACAAAGAAAATGGACACTATTGCAGCCAAGTAGCATGTACATTTTCACTGCACAACCTCAACTAGAATTCTGGTTAAAAATAAAATATACAACAAATTTCATTTACTATATAACATCAGATAAAATTCTGCAGTTATTGCAGTTCCCCACTTTCACCTGAAAGCGCCGCTGTTGACCAATAAGGAAAAGATGTGAGAGATCCAGAGACATCTTTATTAGTCAGGCAGTACACAATTGCAAAAAGAAATACACACCATTTCTGCATGGGATGTGAATGCTGCAGGTCTCACAAAGAAGAAAGCTTATGTTTTGCTGATATTTTAACTGGATCATATATACATCAAGGAGTTTCAGCACTATATCACCAGCAATGAAAGAGATATCTGCCTGGAGAATGCACCAAGGACCTAAAGGAATCAGATGGCAAGTAACATTTTTATTTTCCTGGCTGTGTCATTCAGTCTCTGGTCAGATTCCTTATTCCTTTGCAGAAGAAATGAGAAAGGGTTCAGTTGTTGGGAATTTAGCAAAAGATCTTGGAATAAATATAAAGGATCTCTCAGCAAGAAAACTACGTATTGTGTCTGATGTATCTGAAAAATACTTCCAAATGAATCCAAAGAATGGAGACATATCTATTGCAGAGAGGATAGACAGGGAGACACTGTGTGGGGCTGTAGCTGATTGTGTCCTGACTTTTGATGCTGTGGCTGAGAATCCATTAAATATTTTCAGTGTTAAGATTGAAATTCAAGATATTAATGACAATCCACCAACATTTATACAAGACAGAACTGTATTGCAAATGAGTGAGCACACCCTACCAGGGGCAAAATTTATTCTTAAAGGTGCAATAGATCTGGATACTGGCATGAATTCCCTTAAAGGATACAGGCTCAGTGCAAATCAGTATTTTTTTCTGGGAGAGCAGACAAACTCGGATGGTATTGCATTTCCGGAACTTGTTCTAGAAAAGCCTTTGGATCGGGAGTCTCAAAGCAGCTATGAACTTACTCTAACTGCTTTTGATGGTGGAATTCCACCACAGACAGGCACTACTTTGATTCAGATATCTGTTGCTGATTTCAATGACAATACCCCTGTTTTTACAAATAATATATACAAAGTGGAGGTTAAAGAAAGTGTGGCATTAAATTCAACCGTATTACAGGTCTATGCAAGTGATGCAGATGAAGGCATAAATGCACAGATTACTTATTCATTTAATGCTGTGTTGCAGAATATTCGTCAGGCTTTTACTATCAATCCCAGCAGTGGAGAAATTAAAACAAAAGAACATTTAGATTATGAAGTCACTAAACATTATGAGTTTACAGTGGAAGCCAAAGACGGAGGAGGCCTAGTCTCTAATGCCAAAGTTTTGATAGAAATTTTGGATGAGAATGATAATGTCCCTGAGATATCCATAACCTCCTTATCATCACCTGTTCCTGAGGACACTGCACCAGGAACAGTGGTGTCACTGATTGCAGTCCGTGATAAGGACTCAGGACACAATGGAGAAGTACTTTGTCAAGTTATAGGTGATGTACCCTTCAAGCTGATATCCTCGGCAAGCAACTTTTATAAAATTGTCACAAAAGGCTCCCTTGACAGAGAAAAAACCTCATCCTACAATATTACTATTCAAGCCACCGACAAAGGTTCTCCTCCTCTGTCTTCTTTAAAAATGATCCAACTCGACTTGTCAGATGTCAATGACAATGTACCTGCCTTTGAGAAATTAGCATATACTGTATTTGTACCAGAAAACAATATACCGGGAGTTTCAATATTCAGTATTCAAGCAAAAGATATTGACAGTTTAGAAAATGCAAAACTGACTTACTCTGTAGTTAGTAACAGTGATGGTAAGGAACCCATGCCCTTGCATGTATCCATCAATCCAGTATCCGGGGTAATTTATGCACAAAAATCATTTGATTATGAGCAACACAAAGAATTGAATGTACAAGTTGTTGCCAAAGACAGTGGCTCTCCACCTCTGAATGCAAGCACATGTCTAAGGATTCTTGTGGTAGACCAGAATGATAATCCACCAATCATCTTATATCCACCAACAAACAGCGGTGGCCCTTTCTTTGAGATGGTGCCTTGGTCCTCTGAACAAAGTTCTTTAGTATCTAAAGTGGTTGCAACGGATGCTGATTCTGGACACAACGCCTGGTTGACGTACTTTTTACAGTCTTCGGAGCCATCACTCTTCACTATTGATCAACATACTGGGGAGATCAGAACATCACATGTCTTTCAAGAAAGAGATGCTTTAAAGCATAAAGTTGTTGTTATAGTAAAAGACAATGGCTTCCCACCTCTCTCTGCTTCTGCCACTCTAAACCTCATGGTTGCTGATAGTTTTCAAAAGATGATTCCTGACATGAGCAACCAGTCAAGCAAACTGGACTCCCAGTCAAATTTGCAGATCTATTTGGTAATAGGCTTGGCAATAATATCATTTTTGTTTATGCTAACTGTGATATTTGCCATCATCTCCAAATACAGAGAGTCCAAATATTCCTCCAGATTTGGATCTGTGAGTACAAACCTGTATCCAACAGTTGATCCTAGATATATATCTCAGTTTACACATGGAACCCTGCAGCTGCCTTACTCATATGATGTTTGTGTAACACTGGATTCCAGGAAAAATGACTTAGGTTTCCTTAGTCCTCAACCAAATGTCCCAGTGGATCATCTCATTGATGCTGATGATTCGGGGATTGGAAATGAAAACTCAAAGGATTCCTTGCTTGCAGAAAACGTTTCTTCTCAGGTATGTTTTCATGATTTCAGAAAAAAAATGTTAACTGTTAAGAACAAAAGGGCTCAAATGTATTTCTTATATATTATGTAGTTCAAATAATGAGTGGTGACCAAAAGCAATTAAACCCACTTCCCCTGAAAGCTAACTTAAACGTTTTCGTCAATTTCATTTGTTAGACATCTATAAACTGATGTTTTAAAAATATTTTAAATATTTGCATACATTCTTTGTTTTACAAGTACCTATTACACGATGCATAAAAGATGACACAGGATGCTATACCTTCAAAGAAAGTTCATCATTACCTTTGTGTTTTCAGTGTTCATTCTCTAGTTAAAGCGGAGTTCCACTCACCCTGTCAAAAAATAAAAGTCAGCAGCTACAAAAACTGTAGCTGCTGACTTTTAAAAAAACAGCCACTTACCTGTCCCTCGGTCCCATGGTGTGTCCCCCGCAGATCGTTTCACAGGTCGTCCTGTATTTCAGGAGGCCGGCATCTTCAGTGTAGGCTTCACAGCCCGGTACCCACTGCACATGCACTAGTAGCACTGCACTTTCTGAATGGTCCTGTAGTCTTCTTGGACCTGTCACGTGTCCCAAAAGACTACAGGGAGGGAGGGAGGGAGGGAGGACACCTTCCGTTTACGATCTCCTAGGCCATCGGACCGAAAGTAGGGTACCTGCTCCCTTCCCCGCCCCCCAAAGGTGCCAATCCTTAATGGGGACTGGGGGAGCAGTCCTTAAAGCGGAACTTCCCCTTTTGGGTGGAGCTCCGCTTTAAGCTCTAGCAGATGTGAGATACACCTTCCATAGAAGACCACCTGCTGCTTGAAAGTGGTATATGTGAACATTTAATATAAAACATTTCATATTTATGTAAAAAAAAAAAGCAAACTATTATTTTTTTTAATTACCTACCTACATTATATATGGATATGTGAATGAACTATATGAAAATTATAGGTTTCTTTACTAAGTAATCATTTACATTACCTTCCTTCTGTCATCCCTCTATCTCTTTTTTTTATTGCTTTGTGCATATTAAAGGAAAAATTTGTGATATCTGAAGCATTAATAAAATGTGCCCGCGCAGACACAAAGCTTCAGATAGTGGATGTATCTGATTGGTGTACATGTTCACACTAATCTGAACAATTTGTAGAGTAGGACAATTCCTCATTGTGTTTTGGTGGTAGCCTTTTCTCACTTTAGTTAGCATTAGGCAATGAGAGCCTCTAACACTAGATTGTCAGGGTCAGATTTATCTATAGGAACATGGTTATAGGTGTCACGATCCTCTTCCATTTGCCTATATCCACTGTAAGAATTACCCAGCTTCAGTGAATGTAATGATGTAAAGGAAAGCTCCAGAGAGGAGAGGTGAAAATCAATCACTTAGAGCAATGAAAGCACTTTTGATATAGCAGCATACTTACAATGACAGCAGTTTTCAGCATAAAAGCTCTCTCACCTAGGGTAGATCATGGTAGCCCCTATTTAATGTAGCTTTTATATATATTAATATGGTTGTGTTGTTAACATAGAAAAATAGAAAACAAGGAGCGCCCGATGTCCAAAAGAATGCACTTTCAATGGTAGATTAACAGGCATTTATTGAGAGTAACGACAAGTACATCAAACAAACGTGTTTCAGGAGAAAAGATTCTCCTTCCTTCAGGGCTGTTGCTGCATGCTATTAAATGGCAAAAATTCCCATATCGGTTATATATTTTCCAGGTTTTGGAGGACAAAATTACAGAGTGACCACTGTCATTCCAGGGGCAGCAATTGGAAAACCTGGGCAGTAACCTGGAAAATATATAACCGACGTGGGAATTTTTCCCATTTAATAGTGTGCAGCAACAGTTCTGAAGAAGGGAGAGTCTTCTCCCAAAATGTGTTGCTTGATGTACTTTCCATTTCAATAAATGCCTCTTAATCTACCATCAAAAGTGCATTCTTTTGGACATTGGGCACTCCTTCTTTACTATTATTCCAAGTATACGTGTGGAAACAACCTCAAGGCCATACCAGAAAGGCAGCAGCCCAAACCCTAAGAGGGTTTACCGCCAATATCCACCATTGAGTACAACTGACTGGAGGGGCATCTCCCTACCCACCCAAGCGACCACCCACCTACGACCAGTGACTGATCGAGCCAGTCAAGTGCAGTTTTCAGCACAAATAAGGCACTTTTAACATGGCACCTTTGTTTTATCTTTACAGCGCTGTGGTAGCACTGTAGCACTTTTAACATGTGTATGGTAATACTATAGTAGAACTCTGGTAACATGGCAGGATCCATTTGCTCTGGCTGTGTATACTTCAAAGTAAATTACCCCTCAAGTCTCCATTTCCTCATGCTATTTATGACTTTAAACAGTGCAGTAAAACATATGAATGCTACTCTCCCAGTGATACATAGAAATGTTTGGAAACCACCTAATTATATGGCTTATTTAGTGTGGCATGCATGAAATGCATTTGAACTTGGTGTTTCTTGCAACTAATTTCAGTGTTACTCCTTCAGTTTTGTAAAATAACATTACTTTGGAAACATGGCTTCATTTATTTATCTTTTCCATCTATTTCATCTGCACTGGTAGCATGGCTTTGACTCAAATGGCATGAGTTTTGTTTTTCTCCACGGGCACATGCAAAGGTGTATACAATAATAATACAATTTTATATATATGAATATGCAATATTCAATGCATATATGATATAGAAGTTCAATTTAAAGTGAAATTAAACCACCAAAAGTGAGCAAATAATTTTAGTCCTCCCCCCTTCCCAGGAGCTTTTTGCTAAAATGTGCACATATGCACAGCATATTTGCACGTTGTAGCAGATTTACCTAGCAAAGCGACCCCTTCCAGCACTTCAGAGTCTGTGCTTTAATTTCCTCCCAGTTTCTTATTCACTTTCTTTTGGGTTTCTTAACTAGAATGATGAATTTCCTGTGCATGCACATTCGCTAGTTGAAACCACACTTTAGATAGTCCTCTGGTCCATCTGCTGTTTTGTAACAGTAATGCTGTGACTTGTAGTTCAATGAATCAACAGGCTTTCCTACTGCTTATCTAGCACATATAAAATAGTAATTATTGGGTGAATAAATGATAGATGGCTCTTTAGAGGCCCTGTACTAATTGTGTCTCATAGATCCACTGTTTTATCTGGTCAAATGATATTAGGTATGATCACAGCAGGCATCTTTGATTTTATGAATTTAGATATGTCTTGTTTCTGTTTTCAGATATGACATTTGTTCAACTAAATATTCAAAAATCTTTGGATGTTATTCTGTTTAGTACAGGGCCTTAATGTGTATGCAAGTACAGACGTGTGTGTGTTTGTGTGTAATATGCAACACTTACATTTGCAAAAGTTAAAAGTAGCTTAATGATTTGATAGAACCAGTTAGTCTACTCTTGATACAAAAAGCTTTTGAACTTTTCTTGATTTTCTAGGGAAGCTGTGTATACCAATGGTGTACAAAATGCCTCCAGGTTGCCATATTGCTTTTAATTTAACATTAAGTGGCTGCAAATTGAAATGGAAAGGTCATTCTTAATAACATTAAATTACATGTTACCCTTTAACCCCTTGCCCTCCTGAGGATTTACCCCCTTCCTGGCCAGGCCATTTTTTGTGATACTGTGCTGCGTTACTTTAACTGACAATTGCACAGTCATGCAACACTGCACCCAAATGAAATTTACATCCTTTTTTTCCCACAATTGAGTTTTCTTTCAGTGGTATTGGATCGCCTCTGCATTTTTTTTTTTTTGCACTATGAAAAAAAGCCCAACAATTTTGAGATAAAAAACAATATTTTTGACTTTTTTCTATTAAACATGGCCAGTAAAAAAATAAAAAAAAATCAAAGTTTGTCATAAATTTAGGCCAAAATGTATTCTGCTACATGTCGTTGCTAAAAAAAAAATCCTAATACGTGTAAATTAATTGGTTTACATGAAAGTTATAGCATCTACAAATGGCGGTATATATACTGGAGTATTTTTTTTTGTATATATACTAGTAATGGCGGTGATCAGTGACTCATAGCGGGACTGCATCGGGTGTTCTAACACTGGGTTGGAACTGACTGTCACTGACATCCCCAGTGACACTAATACAGAGATTGGTTTCAAATTAAAAGCACTGGACAGGAAGGGGTTAAAATCTGGGGCGATCAAAGGGTTAAATGAGTGCTGTGTGTGCTTTACTGTGTGCTGTGCTTTACTGTGTAAGCACGTTGCTTTATATTGCTCTGCTAGAGCTGACATGGCAGAGATCTGTATTGTTTACATACAGACCTTTCCCCTGTCAGTGATACTTGGTGATCGGCGGGTGCTGGAGGGAAATCTCCAGCCAGGACCCAATGATCGACAGCTGAAGCCACCAATGGCGGCGCTGGTAGGGCGCACGTGTGAGCACCCTACCCGGAAATGCAAAACCATATATATATATATATATATATATATGAGTAATTTTGCACAGCCCTGCTGCCCTGTAGCAGTATTTCTGCTATAGGATGGCGGGCAAGCAGTTAAAGCAGCTCTATCACAAAAATGTAACTTTAAGTAAATACTTACCTGCCCCACATTCCCTGCTGCTGTTCCGTTGAAGGGCAATCACTCTCAGCATATTAATCTTATGTGTTCCCTGGTGCAGTCAGCGGTTCCTTCTGTTAAGCCCTGCACCATTGTTGTGTCCTATAGTGATGTGGGATTTGCAGGAGAAACCACTGAGTGCAATGGGAGCAGAGGAGGCTGATACTCCCAGAAGTGTTGGTCTCAGAAGTTCAGACAGTGATTCCTGCTCATTGAAGTGGTGTTTGGTGGGTGAGCAGCAGAAGAGGTATTTACTCTTTTCTTTATATTTACCTTACATTTATACCTTACATTTACATTTCTAAGCCACTTTAAGTGTCCTTTCACATGGAGTGAACTCTGTTTAGATCAGCAGGGGATCTGTCCACTGTTCCCCTGCTGATCAGAATAGATCGGGTGGATGACATGCAGTCAGTTTATGCAGACCAGACACAGACCAAGCCCCCTCTGCTGTATGGACTGGTGGGTGAAAAAGGACTCTACTGTCTGTTTACACCCAAATGCCCCCATATCTGATTCACCTAGACCGGGTGTCGGCAACCCGCGGCTCCAGAGCCGCATGTGGCTCTTTTTCACCTTTGCTGCGGCTCTGGAGCACACTGCCCACCAGGTGACAGGCAATAGGGTTGCCGTAGCTCAGTGGTCAGCAAGCCGCGGCTCTTTACACATTTAATCCGGCCCTTTTAATCTGGCCCGCGGAGCGTGGCAAACATTGGCTGTCAGGATGTAGGCGGGGCAGCTTGACGAACTCCTCTCCTCTCACAGTCCGCCCTGAAGACCAGAACGGCGCGGGAACACGGCGAGAGGAACGCGCGGAGCAAAGGTAAGTGAATTGACACAATCTGGGGAATGAATTACTATAGGGGGGATGAATTACTATATGGGGGATGAATTACTATGGGGGATGAATTACTATATGGGGGATGAATTACTATGGGGGATGAATTACTATATGGGGGATGAATTACTATGGGGGATGAATTACTATATGGGGGATTAATTACTATGGGGGATGAATTACTATGTGGGGGATGAATTACTATGGGGGATGAATTACTATATGGGGGATGGATTACTATGGGGGGTGAATTACTATGGGGGATGAATTACTATATGGGGGATGAATTACTATGGGGGATGAATTACTATATGGGGGATGAATTACTATGGGGGATGAAGTACTATATGGGGGATGAATTACTATGGGGGATGAATTACTATATAGGGGATGAATTACTATGGGGGATGAATTACTATGGGGGATGAATTACTATATGGGGGATGTATTTTCAGTTTTAAAAATGTGGCTCTCAAAATTAATTTCAATCGTGGTTTTGGCGAGATTTGGCTCAGTTGAAAAAAAAGGTTGCCCACCACTGACCTAAGGCTATGATTGTGATTATGACGATACACTGTGGCCCTGATTAACCCTTTGCTTACTGGGCCCTTAAACCCCCTTCATGACCAGAGCGCTTTTTGCAATATATGCAGTGTCGGATTTGTTTTAAATGTTGCAATGGTTTTGCGGCTCCCAGTCTTTTTTTCCCTCTCGGAAACGGGTCCAAGTGGCTCTTTATGTCTTAAAGGTTGCAGACCCCTGACCTAGACGAAGGAGGACAGATTTTTTTTTGTGGACTAGATCAGACCAATGGTAGGTAGGTACACCAATTAGGTTCACCTGAAAAGCTGACAGGTGGAACTGGTCAGACCCTTCATGTGAAAGGGACCTAAAAGAATGAATTCTGAACTGTTTATGCAATTATTATTATTTTATAGGATTTATATAGCGCCAACAGTTTGCACAGCGCTTTACAAAATTAAGGTAGACATTGCAGTTACAATACAAGAGGAAACAGAGGGCCCTGCTCAATGGAGCTTACAATCTAAGAATAGCAACTGTCATGTTTTTACTTGAGCTTAAAAAATAACGTGTTTTCAGTTAATTTAGGAATATTAACATCCAAACTAGAATCAGTCACTGCCACGTTTCTGAAAGAATACATACACTGTTAGGTAGGTCAATTTCCAAGGACACAACACCGCCATCTGGAACTGTCCCTGGAAATTAGCTTCCTGCAGGGGCAGACTGACCATTTGGAAACTTGGGCACTGCCCGAGGGCCTGGGGCCAGTAGGGGGCCCCATGAGATGCCCCTGGTACCTTTTTTATAGCTTTTTTAAGTTTGGGCAAGGACACAGGGGCCCCATGATCCCCTATTGCCCAGGGGCCCCATGAGTTGTCAGTCCGCCCCTGGCTACTTGCTAACATCTATGACCTGCTGAGCTGTGGAGATAAGCAGGTAATGTACTTTCCTAAAGTTTGCCATGAATATCTGCATTTACAACAAAAATGCAGGTCACCTTGACCCTGCTTGCTTTTTGCCAAAAAATTACCTATATGCAATATATGACCTATACAGGAAGATAAATGTATTCGCAAGTCTGCAAATTGAAACTGATAAGATAAGATAGGTTTCAGGAAAGAAAATCACTAGTATTTTGGCTGTAACTTATCTTTATCTAAGAGCGCTCTTATTGTGAAATATAAAGTAGGCATGTCACTATATTACATTTGGTCATTCGGACATTTAGACTTTATCAGTTTTTCAGATTGATCCACACTGAACCACAATGTATGCGTATGAGAAGACTAAAGTACAATTGTTCGCATCTGAGTCTGTAATGTCCGCAGTAAAAATTGACAAAGGTGTGCATCCTTTATCCACATATTTTTTTTTATACTTTTGTCCACCTACGACATTATTCTTCAACAACTAAAAAAAACAGAAATGTGAAAAATGGATGTAAACTGAACTCAACTGAAGATGGATAAATGCGCTGATGTAGAAGCATTCAATTTTATGTGAGTTTTTTTAAATCAGTTTTTGTGATATAACTGATGAGGCTCATGTGAAAGGACCCGAAGTCATTAAATTGCTTTTATGAAAGTAACTCTAAAATTTGTAGTACCCAAGTTCCACCTCAGAGCGCCGCTGTTGAACCAATAAGGGAAGGATGTGAGAGATGCATGCCTCTATAAGACAGGCAGTACAACTGCAAGAGTAGATATAGAGCATTTCTGCATGAGATGGGAGGACTTCAGGTCTGATAAAGAAGAAGGTATCCTGGAATTTAAATACAATTAAGGATTATACATTCTACAAGGAATTCCTCTTATATATTCCCAACAACAGAAGGAATGGCTGTCTTGAATATGCATCATCAACAGTCTCTCCTGAAAATCAGATGGCAAGTAGTGATTTCATTATTTTCCTGGCTGTGTCATTCAGTCTCTGCTCAGATTCAGTATTCCATTGTAGAAGAAATGAGGAAAGGTTCAGTTGTTGGTGATTTAGTGAAAGATCTTGGAATGAATGTGAAGGATATCACAGCAAGAAAACTCCGTATTGTGTCTGATGTTTCTGAAAAATATTTCAGTATCAATCTGGAGAATGGAGACCTTTTCATTGCAGAGAGGATAGACAGAGAGACATTGTGTGGGGCTGCAGCTGATTGTGTCCTGGCCTTTGATGCTGTGGCTGAGAATCCTTTAAATGTGTTTAATGTTAGGATTGAAATTCAGGATATAAATGACAATCCACCAACATTTCTCTATGAAACAATTAGATTGGAAATAAGTGAATATGCTTTACCAGGAGAAAAGTTTGTTTTGCAGAAAGCTGAGGATTTGGATATAGGAATGAATACACTGAAAAGCTACAAGCTGAGTCCAAATGAGCACTTTGTCTTAGGAGAAAGGATCAGCTCTGATGGCAGTATATTTCCTGAACTAGTTCTAGAAAAGCCTCTAGACCGAGAGACACAAAATCACCATACACTAATTCTATCAGCTTTTGATGGAGGAAATCCAGTACAAACAGGGAGCACACTGATTAAGATTGCCATCATTGATATTAATGATAATACGCCTATATTTACCCAAGAAGTGTATAAAATAAGCATTAAGGAAAATATATCTTTAAACTCTACAGTTCTGCAGGTCAGGGCAGCTGATGATGATGACGGTGTAAATGCTCAGATTACATATTCATTTAGTACCCGGGCAAATAGCATTCTCCAGATGTTTACAATTAATCACATGAATGGAGACATTAGGACAAAGGGAAATTTAGATTATGAAATGAAAAAACACTATGAAATATCTGTACAAGCCATGGATGGAGGAGGGCTGGCTGCCCATGCCAAAGTTTTAATAGAGATATTGGATGAGAATGACAATGTTCCTGAGATAACCCTCACCTCCCTGTCTTCTCCTATTCCTGAAGACACATCAACTGGAACTGTGGTGGCTCTCATTGCAGTTCGTGATAAAGACTCCGGAGAAAATGGCGAAGTTCAGTGTCAGGTCATTGGGGATATTCCATTTGAATTAGTGTCATCAGCAAGTAACTTTTATAAAATTGTTACAAAAGATACTCTGGACAGAGAAAAAATATCATCCTATAATATCACCATTCAAGCATCTGACAAGGGTTCTCCTCTTTTGTCATCTACAAAAGTTGTATATTTGGACTTGGTGGATATTAACGACAATGCACCTGTTTTTGAGAAGCTGACTTACACTGCATTTGTGCCAGAAAATAATTTACCAGGAGCTTCCATATTCCATGTTCAAGCAAAAGATATTGACAGTGAAGAAAATGCTAAACTGATTTACTTTATACTAAGTAACAGTAATGACAAAGATCCCATATCCTTGCATGTATCTATAAATCCAATGACTGGAGTCATATATGCGCAAAAATCATTTGATTATGAGCAACAAAGAGAGTTCAACATTCAGGTCATTGCTAAAGACAATGGTTTTCCATCACTGAACAGCAGCACAACTCTAAAAATTCATGTGGTAGACCAGAATGATAACTCACCAGTCATCTTATACCCACCAAGAGATAGTGATGGCCCTGTCTTTGAGATGGTGCCTTGGTCATCTGAACAAGGATCCTTAGTATCTAAAGTGGTTGCAGTGGATGCTGATTCTGGACACAATGCCTGGTTGTCGTATTTTTTGCAAACGTCTGAACCATCACTTTTTACTATTAATCAGTATACTGGGGAGATCAAAACATTGAATGTTTTTCATGATAGAGATTCTTTAAAACATAAAGTTGTGGTCATAGTAAAAGACAATGGCTACCCACCCCTCTCTACTTCTGTGTCTCTAAACCTGGTGATTGCTGATAATTTTCAGCAGATAATTCCTGAAATGAAAAAACAGCCAAGCAAGATGGACTCCCAGTCAAACTTACAAATGTACCTGGTGATTGCCTTGGCATTGATTACTTTTCTGTTTATATTGACCGTGATAGTCGCTGTGGTCTCTAAATGCAGAGAGTCCAAATCTTTGCCTTCCTTTGGCCCTGTGAATACACACCTATATCATACTGTGGATCCCAGATTTATTTCCCAGTTTAGTGATGGAACATTGCAGCTGCCCTACTCATACAATGTTTGTCCAACTCTGGATTCAATGGACAAGGAATTTGCTTTCCTAAAAACTCAGCAGTGTGTTCCGGTTGTTCCTGTAGATAGACTAATTGATGCTGATGACTCTGGAATTGGTAATGAGAACATGAGAGACCCTATTGCTGATAACAGTCTTATATTGCAGGTATGTTCAAACTACGATCTTTAATTAGTCTGCATTTTTTAAGATAATGCTGCAGATATGTTTGTTATAAAGTCTGTATTGACCCATACAGCATTGGTGAATCAGAAGACGCCTCTAATGGTTTTACAATGATTTGGTATTTTATTATTATTTATTTTTTATTTAAATGATTTTGTAAAAGAATAGTTACAAGATGTTTTTCTCTTGATAATAGCAAGCAGAAACTGTTGTGACCATGAGACTTCCATAGTTACTAGACCGTTATATAACCAGGACTCAGCGTATCCCATATCTCCAGTACGTTTCTAGCATTGCACAGGAGACCAGACTTCCTGGAGATATAAATGACCATAACCTACAGTTTAATCATGTTCCTCAGAAAACTACATAAACGTTAAGAAAAATGCTTTTCTTTATGGGTGTTTTAAGTTATAGTGGCATATCACTAGTGATTGATGGTATTTACTAAGTAAACTAGATTATGTATACTTAACTATAGACAAAATTTTATGTTTATGGAAAAATAGTAATTCTAAATGCGAAACTGTTAAATATAATGTATGTGGCCAGGGTTCTGCACATGAATGTGAATGGGAAAGTTTGCATTTCAACAAAATTCACAATAAAAGAGATGTTTTAAAAGGAACACATATACAAAATGCTTTTTACATGTCTGAAATTATAGCTTTAATCACTTTACTTCCAGAAGGTTTTACCCCCTTCATGACCAGGGTATTTTTTGCATTTCAGTACTGTGCTACATTAACTGGCAAGTGCTTGGTCATGCAACACTGTACCCAAATTAAAATTTACATAATTTTTTTCACACATTTTTTCTTTTGGTGAAATTTGATCACCACTGTTAATAAAAAAGACCAAACATTTTTGAAGAAAAAACTATATTTGAAATAAATCATATCCAATTAAAATAAATAAATACATGTCTATATAAATGTAGGTCTAAATGTATTGGGCTAAATGTTTTGTAAAAAAAATCCCAATAAGTGTATATTAATTGGTTTGTGTGAAATACATATATTAGAATTTACGCAGCTGTAGCTGCTATACTTGTAATAGCTGTGATCAGTGACTTATAGTAGCACCATGATAGCGTGGTAGGCAATCTGGTGCTAACAGACACTTGCTGGGAGGGACACTAACTAACTGACTGAGACTGACATCGCTAGTGACACCAATACAGTGGTCAGATATAATACTGTAGTAATGACACTGGCTTGGAAGGGTTTAACATCAAGGAGCAGTCAAGAGGTTAACTTTGTGCCTAGCAAGTGTAATGTGTGCTGCTTTTACTCAGATACAGATGTCTTTTTTTCTCCCCGCTTTTCAGGGAGAAGAAACAGCCAGATCGCTGTTCTGTGTACACAGAGGTCTGTGTGTTTGTAAACACAGAACTTTGTGCTGTGATTGGACATAGCCGATCAGCAGGTTTCAGCCAAAATCATTCTCTGAAACCAGCTGACAAACTCTTGCTGTGTCTAATCACAGCACAGGTCAGCAGGGGGCCTGTGCATGTGCACCCCAAACCGAGAATAAAACCAGTGATGCACATGTACATTACCATACCTGCACTTGCATAAAAGTAAATTTACTGTGAGCAGATCAGCAAGTGGTTAAATAATAATTGGTCTTATTATGTAACAAGTTCTTATTTGTAATTTCTAATTCTTAAAAGTAATAATCAAGATCAGCTAATCTCAATTCCTACAGGTCAGTACATTGAATTGCTTGCTATGAGTTTCTTTTTTTACAATCACAGTCCTCTTCAGGAAGGCACCATATTTGTTCAGGTCTCTTTTCTGGTTATCTTCTACATCCTGGATTGGGATGGTGGATCAGGGATAACACAATTATGTAGGTAATCTTGCTAGTGAAGATCTTGGCTGTGTTAAAGAAGAATTCCAGGTATGGATAGTTTACACATAGCTATATTTTTCCAACTTGGATCAATGTAACTACGTATTGTATATACTGTACCTGAACAATTCCCCTGATACTCCAGTGATCTGTTACCTGCTACCCAAGTCATCTCCCCTATCTTCTGGGTCCCATGCTAAGTGGTTGGTCTGCTGCATTCTAAACACAGGAGATTGACTGCTGAACCAATGTAGCTATATACAGAATTAACAATACCTGGAATTAATAATCGTAACTAATTTTTGATACAATCCATCCCTTTCTACAGCCTTTTAACTTGTGACAAAGTTACAATGATGCTGTTTGGTTACTAGAAGAAGGGAGAATGAGGAAAGAGTTCCTACTGCCTACAGCTAATGATGTAATCATTTGGTAGACAACTTCATTTGACATGAGCTCCAGGACAGCTTTTTTCTCATACAAGTTAGGGTTTTTTTAAACACTAATAAGGTTGCTGTATATTGAGACATACCAGCATTGTATTTATGCTGACTTGTTCACTTTAGGAAGCTCAGCTCAATAAACCATTTTGAGTCTGGTATACCTAGGGAGGTTGGTGGCAGGCATCAACAATTCAATGTGATTGTAAGGCTTTTTTTTTTTTATCAAAATAAAAAAGAGGTTTATACAGTACTTTCCTGCTCTATGCAATGTTCAAGTGGTCCTTACCTCCTCTTCTGGAGTCCCCTGCTATTGCTATCCACTTCCTCCTCTCCTGCTTGTGTCCCCATAGCAAGCCGTGTGCTATGAGGACACATGTGCAGGTGAGCTCCTGAGCTAGGCTGTGTGCATCTATAGATATCCACAGCATGGATGGCCTGCCCATGGCCCCTGCTCTCTTCTCACAGGATTTGAATGAGAGCAGCAGAATCCAATGTTTTCCACTGCTTCCTGCTTCTGTGAAGAGAGAAAGAGGGAAGTGCACTGGATCGAGAGAAGACTAAGTGTTTAGCAAGAGAGGGGGGGCACATCAAGTGGGAAAACATATTTTACCTTAGTGATTTAACTTTCAAACCACTTTTAGGTAAGCTTACCTTTTCGATGTAGTATATACCAGGTTGTAGCCTAAGTCACAAAGGGCACAAAGGGAGAAATTATTGCATATTTTGTTCAAAAAGTCATAATTTTATTGCTGTTCACTATTTTAGCCTAGATTTCTAAGCTCTTTCTAAAAAAGTGCTAATATTTCTGTGTTTATATGAGTGTGTGTGTGTGTGTGTATAATAATTACATGATGTATAGTACTATAAAATAATACAATAATAGTAAATATTAAGAGTAAAATAAACACATCAGTAATTTGTATTGAGTTTTTGGTTCTTTTTAGGAAACTATGCCCTATAAACCACTCTTTTCTAACCTTGTCATGTATCCCACTGCTCCTAACCTTGTCCTGTGACCCACTAACCCCAAGTTTGTGCTATGACCAACTCAGCCCAACTTGGCCAGTAACTCAATCTCCTTAGCCTTGTCTGTGACCTACCACCACCAACCTTGTTGTGCAACCTATTTACCCCTAGCCTTCCCCTATGATCCACCTACCTGGTTCCTCCTATGACTCACTTCCCTTCTACTGTGACCCACCTTCTCTAACCCTTTCTTGTGGCCTATTCACCCTTTACTTTCTACCTTGAGCCACTCTCCCTGACCTTGTCTCATTTTTCAAAGACATTTGGAAACGTCTAATGGAGACCATATCTATTGAACCTATTATTTATAAACATGAACAGCAAAATATAGAACATACTGAGTAGCTGAAGTTGTGCTCTCCTGCCTAATTCGATGTTTATGTCCACAGTAATTCCACTAAACATACAGCATACACTGTGTACACAATACATTTTAATTGTCTTTGGTTTACTGGAAAATTTGGCATATTAATCATAAACAAATCTAGCACATACTACGTCATAGAGTTCATTTGACATAAAAAAAAAAATTAGTTTATGAAAATTGTTTTCTCTTTAACTTGAATTCTATTTGCTTAAACTATGTACTAAGCATTATCTTAATATTAGGGTAAAAGCATTTAGGTACAATTACTTGACATGAGGTACAGTTACTTGTTTTGTGCTAGTTGTTTTCAAGAGTGTGGGAAAATCATACTAATGAACATTAAAGGACTGTTTTGCATTTTTTAAAATTAGTTTCTGTGATGGAACTGATGCCGCTCGTGTGAAATGTCCCTAAATCTCAATCTGTAGTTAGGAAAATAACTCTAAAATCTTGTAGTACCCCAAATATACCTCAGAGCGCCGCTGTTGAACCAATAAGGGAAGGATGTGAGAGATACATGCAGTATGAGACAGGCAGTACAATTGCAAGAGTAGATATAGAGCATTTCTGCATGAGATGGGAGGACTTCAGGTCTAATAAAGAAGAAGATACCGTATTCTGGAATTTGAATTCAATTAAGGATTATACATTCTGCAAGGAATTCCTTTTATATATTCCCAACAACAGAAGGAATGGCTGTCTTGAATATGCATCATCAACAGTCTCTCCTGGAAATCAGATGGCAAGTAGTGATTTCATTATTTTCCTGGCTGTGTCATTCAGTCTCTGCTCAGTTTCAGTATTCCATTGTAGAAGAAATGAGGAAAGGTTCAGTTGTTGGTGATTTAGTGAAAGATCTTGGAATGAATGTGAAGGATATCACAGCAAGAAAACTCCGTATTGTGTCTGATGTTTCTGAAAAATATTTCAGTATCAATCTGGAGAATGGAGACCTTTTCATTGCAGAGAGGATAGACAGAGAGACATTGTGTGGGGCTGCAGCTGATTGTGTCCTGGCCTTTGATGCTGTGGCTGAGAATCCTTTAAATGTGTTTAATGTTAGGATTGAAATTCAAGATATAAATGACAATCCACCAACATTTCTTGATAAAACAAGTAGATTAGAAATAAGTGAATATGCTTCACCAGGAGCAAAATTTGTTTTGCAGAAAGCTGAGGATTTGGATATAGGAATGAATACACTGAAAAGCTACAAGCTGAGTCCAAATGAGCACTTTGTCTTAGGAGAAAGGATCAGCTCTGATGGCAGTATATTTCCTGAACTAGTTCTAGAAAAGCCTCTAGACCGAGAGACACAAAATTACCATGAACTAATTCTATCAGCTTTTGATGGAGGAAATCCAGTACAAACAGGCACTGCACTGATTAAGATTGCCATCACTGATATCAATGATAATATACCTATATTCACCCAAGAAGTATATAAAATAAGCATTAAGGAAAATATACCTTTAAATTCTACAGTTCTGCAGGTCAGGGCAACTGATGATGATGAAGGTGTAAATGCTCAGATTACATATTCATTTCGTACCCTGGCAAATAGCATTCTCCAGATGTTTACAATTAATCACATGAATGGAGATATTAGAACAAAAGGACAATTAGATTATGAAATAAAAAAACACTATGAAATATCTGTACAAGCCATGGATGGAGGAGGGCTGGCTGCCCATGCCAAAGTTTTAATAGAGATATTGGATGAGAACGACAATGTTCCTGAGATAACCCTCACCTCCCTGTCTTCTCCTATTCCTGAAGACACATCACCTGGAACTGTGGTGGCTCTCATTGCAGTTCGTGATAAAGACTCAGAAAAAAATGGAGAAGTTCATTGTCAGGTCATTGGGGATATGCCATTTGAATTAGTGTCATCAGCAAGTAACTTCTATAAAATTATTACAAAAGATACTTTGGACAGAGAAAAGATGTCATCCTATAACATCACCATTCAAGCATCTGACAAGGGTTCTCCTCTTTTGTCTTCTGTAAAAGTCATCTATTTGGAGTTGGCGGATGTTAACGATAATGCACCTGTTTTTGAGAAGCTGACTTACACTGCATTTGTACCAGAAAATAATTTACCAGGATCTTCCATATTTCATATCCATGCGAAAGATATTGACAGTGAAGAAAATGCTAAACTGACTTACTTTATAGTAAGTAACATTAGTGACAAAGATCCCATATCCTTGCATGTATCTATAAATCCAGTGACTGGAGTAATTTATGCGCAAAAATCATTTGATTATGAGCAACACAGAGAATTCCACCTTCAGGTCATTGCTAAAGACAATGGTTTTCCATCACTGAACAGCAGCACAACTCTAAAAATTCATGTGGTAGACCAAAATGATAACTCACCAGTCATCTTATACCCACCAAGAGATAGTGATGGCCCTGTCTTTGAGACGGTGCCTTGGTCATCTGAACAAGGATCCTTAGTATCTAAAGTGGTTGCAGTGGATGCGGATTCTGGACACAATGCCTGGTTGTCTTATTTTTTGCAAGCGTCTGATCCATCACTTTTTACTATTGATCAATACACTGGGGAGATCACAACATCAAAGGTTTTTCATGATAGAGATTCTTTAAAACATAAAGTTGTGATTATAGTAAAAGACAATGGTCACCCACCTCTTTCTGTTTCTGTGACTTTAAACCTGGTGATTGCTGATAATTTTCAGCAGATAATTCCTGAAATGAAGAAACAGCCAAGCAAACTGGACTCTCAGTCGAATTTACAAATGTACCTGGTAATTGCTTTGGCATTGATTACTTTTCTGTTTGTATTGACTGTGATAATCGCTGTGATCTCTAAATGCAGAGAGTCTAAATCTTTGCCTTCCTTCGGCCCTGTGAATACACACCTATATCATACTGTAGATCCCAGATTTATTTCCCAGTTTAATGATGGAACATTGCAGCTGCCCTACTCATACAATGTTTGTCCAACTCTGGATTCAGCAGACTTCGCTTTCTTAAAAACTCAGCAGTGTGTTCCTGTTGTTCCTGTGGATAGACTAATTGATGCTGATGATTCAGGAATTGGTAATGAAAACATAAGAGGCCCTATAGCTGATGAAAGTCTTATTTTGCAGGTATGTTCAAACTATAATGTTTAATTAGTCGGCATTCTTTAAAACAATATTGCAAATATGTTTAAAAGTCTGTATTGATCCATCAGAGGAGGTCTCTAATGATTTTGTAATTTTTTTTTTAATGAATTTGTAAACAATAGTTTTAAAAAAAGTTCTCTTGATATTACCAGTTTCAAACAATAGAGATCGGAAACTAAGTTCTCTTGATATTAGCAGTTTCATACAATAGAGATCGGAAAGTATTGTGACCATAAGGTATCCATAGTTACTACACCTACATAAGATCGGTACTGATAGTGAATTCATAAGTGCTTTTCTTTATGGCTTTTTTTTATATTATAGAGTCACAACACTAGTGACTGACTGTATTTATTAAATAAATGATATTATGTGTACTTAACATACGACAAATATTTTATGTTTATGGAAACATAATTTAATGAGGAATTAAACCTTTGTATCCTTAATACTTAAGGAAGCTTTCATCTTATCATCTTTTTGAACTGCATTTGCCATGGTACTGCGCATGTGATCAGCAATGACACCAGACATGGCCTGGTCGGAGCCTTGGCTGAGATTGTCATACAACATGGGCAGCACAGTGGCTAAATGGTTAGCACTTCCGCCTGGCAGTACTCGGGTCGTTGGTTTGAATCCCAGCCACGGCACCTCCTGCCTGGAGTTTGCATTTTCTCCCTGTGCCTGCGTCTAAAGTTTGGTGGAGGGGGGATTATGGTGTGGGGTTGTTTTTCAGGGGTTGGGCTTGGCCCTTTAGTTCTAGTGAAGGGAACTCTTAAGGTGTCAGCATACCAAGACATTTTGGACAATTTCATGCTCCCAACTTTGTGGGAAATAGTTTGGGGATGGCCCCTTCCTGTTCCAACATGATTATGCACCAGTGCACAAAGCTAGGTCCATAAAACATGGAGGAGCGAGTTTGTGGTGGAGGAATTTGAATGGCACTGATTCCTGACCTCAACCCGATAGAACACCTTTGAGATGAATTAGAGTGGAGACTGAGAGCCAGGCCTTCTTGTCTGACATCAGTGCCTGACCTCACAAATGTGCTTTTGGAAGAATGGTCAAACATTCCCATAGACACACTCCTAAACCTTGTAGACAGCCTTCCCAGAAGAGTTGAAGCTATTATAGTTGCAAAGGGTGGGCCAACTCAATATTAAACCCTACGGACTAAGACTGGGATGCCATTAAAATTCATGTGCGTGGAAAGGCAGGCGTCCCGACACTTTTGTCAATATAGTGTGTATATATATATATATATTGTAGTCTGACATAGATGTAAAAGTTCACTGGTAAAACTAAGGAACCTTTGCTGTTTGGCTGTTTGACATTGAACATCAAACTTTTATATTATTGCACTTAAAGCATACATTTTTTTTACAATCACAGCTCTCTGTCCAGGATGGCACCATTTTTATTTGAGTGTCTTCCTTGGTGATCTACATGCTGGATTACAATGCTGGCTAAGGGATGGCACAGCCTTGTAGATTTTGTGCTCTTTTAAAGAATTCCAGGTTTGAATATTTCAGACATAGTTACATTGGTCCAGCTTGGACCAGTGTAACTATGTACAGTATATACTGTACCTGGCCTATGCCCCTGGAAGCTAGAAATCTCTGAAGTAGACACTGTTAATCCACTTGCTCTCCATTCCCATGCTGAGCAGCTGCCGTGCTGCTTACTGAGCACAGCATGTCAGCCGTTTGACAAGGGCACCATTCAGTGTTAAATGATTGGATGAGGCGGAAGGCAGGCCAGTGATGCCATGCTCTCCACTTTGTCTAATCAGAGAATGCTTTGTGTTCATTAAGAAAAGTGCCCATGCTGAGCAGTCAACCTGCTGTGTTCACAATGTAGCAGGCTACCTGCTCCAAGTTTGACCAATGTAACTAGGTATATCCAAACCTGGAATTCATCTTTAACTAAAGTTTGACATAGATCAGCATTTTCTGCAGGTTCTTACCTTGTGACAAAGTTATAGTGATGCTGTCTGAACAGTAGAAAGAATGAGGAAATACTTCTTCCTGCCTGCAGATAGTGGCATTATCTTAGGTAGGCAAAGTCATTTGACAAGAGTTCCAGGATGGCCTTCACTGATACAAGTTAGGACTTTTTTCAAAGTTAATAATGTTACTGTTACTTTAGGAAGCTCAGCTCAATATACCTTTTTGAGCCTGGTGTACCTTGCACGTCCTGTGGCAGGCAGCAATTTATTGTAAGCACCTCCTTTTCATGTAGCTCATACTGTGCCAGGTCAACAAGGGCACAATAAAAATAACATATTTTGTTTAAAAAGTAATTATTTTTTGGCAGTTAACTATTTCAGCCTAGGTTTTTAAGCTCTTCCAAAAAAATGTGCTAATATTTTTGTGCGAATGTGTTTGTATAATAATTATGAGGTACAGTATTATATAATAATACAATAATACATAGTAACAGTAAAATAAACACATTAGTTTCATGTTCTGGATTTGTTTATATATTTTTAGGAAGCTAAACTCTATAAACCCCACCTTGTCTTGTATCCCAGTGCCCGTAACTTTGTCCTGTGACCCACTAACCCCAACTTTATGGTGTGTCCGACTCAGCCCAACCCTGGCGTGTAATTAAATTTCCCTCACCTTGACTGTGGCCTACTCCCACTAACCTTGTTGTGTGATTATTTACCCTTAATGTTCCCCTAGAACCCAACCTTGTTGTGTGACTATTTCCCCTTAATGTTCCCCTAGAACCCATCCCATGTGACCCACCCACTTGCATCCTTCTATGACTCTCCTGAATCTTCTCCTGTGATCCACTTCCTCTAACCTTTTCTTGTGACCTGTTCACCCCTTATACAATAATACATAGTAACAGTAAAATAAACACATTAGTATTATGTTCTGGATTTGTTTTTCTATATTTTGAGGAAGCTAAGCTCTATAAACCACACTTGTCTAACTTTGTCTTGTATCCCGGTGCCCCTAACCTAGTGCTGTGACCCACTAACCCTAAGTTTATGGTATGATCGACTTGGCCCAAGCCCGGCCTTTAACCCAGTTTCCCTAACCTTGTTTGTAACTCACCCCCCCAACCTCGTTGTGTGACTATTTGCCCCTAAACTTCCCCTATGACCCACTTCCCCTGGATCTTCCTATGACTTACTCCTCCTAACCTTCCCTTGTGACCCACTTTCAATAAACTTTTCTTGTGACCTATTAACCCTTATTTTCTATTTTGAACCACTCTCCCTAACCTTGTCCCATTTTTCAAAAAAAAGATTTGGAAAAACTTAATACCTATTATTGCTAAACATTTTTACAGAAACAGTAACAGCAAAACAGAAAATTATCAAGCAAATTGCAGTATATTCACACTAAAAATAAACCAGAAGATACAAGCAGCTACTTATGTGATTGTGATACCAACCCTCTGTACATTAGTATAGTTTTCATCTGTTATCCGTTTTGACCGGTTGACGGACATCTTGCGCATGCGCGGTCTGTTGATCAGTGGACACCTGGTGCAAACGCGGTATCTCTTCATTGTAGCAGGCTTGTGTGTATATATTCTCTCTTTACATGATGACGAACGTTCAGCCCGTCCCCGGAAGATGCAATTCTGACTAAATGCGTTGGGAGTGGCTTGCACGTGATGTCATCACGTTCTAAGCTGACGGCGATTGGTGTTTTTTCCACTGTTTGGGAGCTATCAGCTTGCTGCGTTTTTATGGTTCTTCCTAAGACTTGCTATCTTTTGAACAAGTGTTGCTGGAAACCATTTGTTTACTTTGGAGATTCAATAAATTTCACCATAGAAGTTTTTTTTTTTACTTTTTACTGTTGATGGATTTCTGCTTCTGTGCTGAGTAGATGGTACCTGTGGAGGAGTTTCATGGGTGCATGTGGCCATTTATAACATGATGGTCCACCATTTTTGTTAAGAGGTGACAGACAACATGGTGTACCTGGTGTTGGAGTTTATCACACCACTGCACATATGAAGAGTGATTGGTTGCACATTTGTAGATCGCTTTTCTCTCAGCACTTTAATATTGGACTCATTTGATTTATATGTTTAATATGAACTTTTTGCACTTGTGCTAATATTGCACATTGGCCTTTTATATATTATATTCATTTTTATGCACTTTATATTAATCAGATGATTCACTTTAGCACTTGCACTTTATTTTCTGAAAACATAGAAAATGCTGAGTACTTTGCAGTTGAACTCTCTTTCCTAATTCGACATTTATGTCTACAGTAATTTCACTAAACATATAGTCTACACTACATACATAACACATTTAAATGTCATTGGTTTACCAAAAGATCAGGGTGTATTTATCATTAAAAATATGTAGCACATACCACACCACAAAGTTCAGTTCACATACAAAATGTGGCCACTGTGGCAATTGTTTTTACTTTTAAATGACTTTATTTGCTTAAACTATGGACCAACCATTATCTTAATCTTAGGCCAAAAAGCTTTTAGAATAACATAAGAGTGTCCCATAAGGTACAAAATTACTTGTTTTGTGTTTTTTTTCAAAAGTGTTAGAAAATGATATTAATGTACATTAAATGAACTGTGTTGCATTTTGTAAAATCATTTTTTGTGATGGATTGATGCCGCTCGTGTGAAAGGTCCCTAAATCTTAATCTGTATTCTAAAATCTTGTAGTACCCCAATTGCACCTCAGAGCGCCGCTGTTGAACCAATAAGGGAAGGATGTGAGAGATACATGCCTCTATGAGACAGGCAGTACAACTGCAAGAGTAGATATAGAGCATTTCTGCATGAGATGGGAGGGATTCAGGTCTGATAAAGAAGAAGGTATCCTGGAATTTAAATACAGTTAAGGATTATACATTCTACAAAGGATTCCTCTTATATATTCCCAACAACAGAAGGAATGGCTTTCTTGAATATGCATCATCAACAGTCTCTCCTGGAAATCAGATGGCAAGTAGTGATTTCATTATTTTCCTGGCTGTGTCATTCAGTCTCTGCTCAGATTCAGTATTCCATTGTAGAAGAAATGAGGAAAGGTTCAGTTGTTGGTGATTTAGTGAAAGATCTTGGAATGAATGTGAAGGATATCACAACAAGAAAGCTCCGTATTGTGTCTGATGTTTCTGAAAAATATTTCAGTATCAATCTGGAGAATGGAGATCTTTTCATTGCAGAGAGGATAGACAGAGAGACATTGTGTGGGGCTGCGGCTGATTGTGTCCTGGCCTTTGATGCTGTGGCTGAGAATCCTTTAAATGTGTTTAATGTTAGGATTGAAATTCAAGATATAAATGACAATCCACCAGCATTTCTTGATGAAACAAGTAGATTAGAAATAAGTGAATCGGCTTCACCAGGAGCAAAGTTTGTTTTGCAGAAAGCAGAGGATTTGGATATAGGAATGAATACACTGAAAAGCTACAAGCTGAGTCCAAATGAGCACTTTGTCTTAGGAGAAAGGATCAGCTCTGATGGCAGTATATTTCCTGAACTAGTTCTAGAAAAGCCTCTAGACCGAGAGACACAAAATCACCATGAACTAATTCTATCAGCTTTCGATGGAGGAAATCCAGTACAAACAGGGAGCACACTGATTAAGATTGCCATCATTGATATTAATGATAATACACCTATATTTACCCAAGAAGTGTATAAAATAAGCATTAAGGAAAATATACCATTAAATTCTACAGTTCTGCAGGTCAGGGCAACTGATGATGATGAAGGTGTAAATGCTCAGATTACATATTCATTTCGTACCCGGGCAAATAGCATTCTCCAGATCTTTACAATTAATCACATGAATGGAGACATTATAACAAAAGGACATTTAGATTATGAAATGAAAAAACACTATGAAATATCTGTACAAGCCATGGATGGAGGGGGCCTGGCTGCCCATGCCAAAGTTTTAATAGAGATATTGGATGAGAATGACAATGTTCCTGAGATAACCCTCACCTCCCTGTCTTCTCCTATTCCTGAAGACACATCACCTGGAACTGTGGTGGCTCTCATTGCAGTTCGTGATAAAGACTCGGGAGAAAATGGAGACGTTTATTGTCAAATCATTGGGGATATTCCATTTGAATTAGTGTCATCAGCAAGTAACTTCTATAAAATTGTTACAAAAGATACTTTGGACAGAGAAAAGATGTCATCCTATAACATCACCATTCAAGCATCTGACAAGGGTTCTCCTCTTTTGTCTTCTGTAAAAGTCATCTATTTGGAGTTGGCGGATGTTAACGACAATGCACCTGTTTTTGAGAAGCTGACTTACACTGCATTTGTACCAGAAAATAATTTACCAGGATCTTCCATATTTCATATTCAAGCGAAAGATATTGACAGTGAAGAAAATGCAAAACTGACTTACTTTATAGTAAGTAACATTAGTGACAAAGATCCCATATCCTTGCATGTATCTATAAATCCAGTGACTGGAGTCATTTATGCGCAAAAAGCATTTGATTATGAGCAACACAGAGAGTTCAACATTCACGTCATTGCTAAAGACAATGGTTTTCCATCACTGAACAGCAGCACAACTCTAAAAATTCATGTGGTAGACCAAAATGATAACTCACCAGTCATCTTATACCCACCAAGAGATAGTGATGGCCCTGTCTTTGAGATGGTGCCTTGGTCATCTGAACAAGGATCCTTAGTATCTAAAGTGGTTGCAGTGGATGCAGATTCTGGACACAATGCCTGGTTGTCTTATTTTTTGCAAGCGTCTGATCCATCACTTTTTACTATTGATCAGTATACTGGGGAGATCACAACATCAAAGGTTTTTCATGACAGAGATTCTTTAAAACATAAAGTTGTGATTATAGTAAAAGACAATGGTCACCCTCCTCTCTCTGCTTCTGTGACTTTAAACCTGGTGATTGCTGATAATTTTCAGCAGATAATTCCTGAAATGAAGAAACAGCCAAGCAAACTGGACTCTCAGTCGAATTTACAAGTGTACTTGGTAATTGCCTTGGCATTGATTACATTTCTGTTTATATTGACCGTGATAGTTGCTGTGATCTCTAAATGCAGAGAGTCCAAATCTTTGCCTTCCTTTGGCCCTGTGAATACACACCTATATCATACTGTAGATCCAAGGTTTATTTCCCAGTTTAATGATGGAACATTGCAGCTGCCCTACTCATACAATGTTTGTCCAACTCTGGATTCAGCAGACTTCGCTTTCTTAAAAACTCAGCAGTGTGTTCCAGTTGTTCCTGTGGATAGACTAATTGATGCTGATGATTCAGGAATTGGTAATGAAAACATAAGAGGCCCTATAGCTGATGAAAGTCTTATTTTGCAGGTATGTTCAAACTATGATGTTTAATTAGTCTGCATTCTTTAAAGCAATGTTGCAAATATGTTTAAAAGTCTGTATTGACCCATCAGAGGAGGTCTCCAATGATTTTGTAATTTTGTCTTTTTTTATGAATGTGTAAAGAATAGTTTTAAAAAAGTTCTCTTGATATTAGCAGTTTCATACAATAGAGATCGGAAAGTATTGTGACCATAAGGTATCCATAGTTACTACACCTACATACCATTGGTACTGATAGTGAATTCATAGGTGCTTTTCTTTATGCCTTTTTTTTATGTTATAGTGTCACAACACTAGTGACTGACTGTATTTGTTAAATAAATGATATTATGTATACTTAACATAAGACAAATATTTTATGTTTATGGAAACATAATTTACTGAGGAATTAAACCTTCCTATCCTTAATACTTAAGGAAGCTGTCATCTTATCATCTTTTTGATCTGCAGTTGCCATGGTACTGCACATGTGATCAGCAATGACACCAGACATGGCCTGGTTGGAGCCTGGGCTGAGGTTGTCATACACCTACTCACAGGGTGCTGTGATGTGCGACTTTAAAGACTTCCTTTCTCTACTGAATGTTTTCAGCTGGGACGAGCTTTGTCCTTGTCAGTACTCTTAGCAGTTTGTCAAGCATAGTGAGGACACTCTAATACAGGAGGTGTGTTACTGGCCAGATCACCAGATGAAAACAAAGGGAAAAATCCTAAGAAAAGAAAACCAATGCAGCCACCACATCTAATGACTGGTAAGCTGCAATATATTACATTTTGGGTTTTGGGTTTAATGCAATTTTAAGAGCAACTAACCACAGTTCCAGAAGAGAAGGCCTGTACTGTACATTTTAATTGATTGCTATGAGTTAGTCTAGATAAGAATTAGCACTTAAACTGGAATTTCTGCCATTTTATTTTTAATATAGAAGAGAATGAATGCAAAGGAAATGGATTAGAAACTCTGCCAAGTTTTATTTTCAATCTGTGCCAGCCTTTGCTAATTTGTGTTCATTTTCTGTCATGGTGAAAAAAGTGATTTTATTGCTATCTGTGTCCTGGCCCAATGACCATAGAAAAGAGAGATTTTCACAGGACACAGATAGCATATATATACATATAACAACATGTATAAAATCAAGCACCTAGGCATGCAGAATGCTTCTACAAATATTTGTAAAAGAATGGGTCACTCTCAAGAACTCAGTGAATTCAAGCGTGATACAATCATAGGTTGCCACCTGTGCAATAAGGCCACTCCAAGACCTCCAAAAATGGAGACATGTTAACTGGAGTGAGGAATCACTCTTCTTTGTCTGGCAATCCAATGGACGTGTCAGGGTTTGGGGGTTGCTCTCCATTCCCATGCTGAGCAGCTGCCCTGCTGCTAACTGTGCACAGCAGGTCAGCCACTTGACAAGGGCACCAATCAGAGAATTGACCAATGTAACTAGGTATATCCAAATCTGGAATTCATCTTTAATTAATGTTATACACAGATCAGCATTTTCTGCAGTTTCCTACCTTGTAACAAAGTTATAGTGATGCTGTCTGAACAGAAGAAAGAATGAGGAAATACTTCTTCCTGCCTGCAGACAGTGACACTATATTAGGTAGGCAAAGTCATTTGACATGAGTTCCAGGACGGCCTTCAGATACAAGTTAGGATTTTTTCTAATGTTACTGTTACTTTAGGAAGCTCAGCTCAATAAACCTTTTTGAGCCTGGTGTACCTAGCGCGTCCTGTGGCAGGCAGCAATTTATTGTAAGCTCCTCCTTTTCATATAGCTCATACTGTGCCAGGTCAACAAGGGCACAAAAAATAACATATTTTGTTTAAAAAGTAATTTTTTTTGCAGTTAACTTTTTCAGCTTAGGCTTTGAAGCTCTTCCTAAAAAAATGTGCTAATATTTTTGTGCGAATGTGTTTGTATAATAATTATATGAGGTACAGTATTATATAATAATACAATAATACATAGTAACAGTAAAATAAACACATTAGTTTCATGTTCTGGATTAGTTTATTTATTTTTTGGAAGCTAAGCTCTATAAACCTTACCTTGTCTTGTATCCCAGTGCCCGTAACCTTGTCCTGTGACCCACTAGCCCCAACTTTATGGTGTGTCCAACTCAGCCCAACCCTGGCGTGTAATTGGATTTCTCTAACCTTGTCTGTGGCCTACTCCCACTAACCTTGTTGTGTGACTATATTTCCTTAATGTTCCCCTAAAACCCATCCCATGTGACCCACCCACTTCTATGACTCTCCTGAATCTTCTCCTGTGATCCACTTCCTCTAACCTTTTCTTGTGACCTGTTCACCCCTTATACAATAATACATAGTAACAGTAAAATAAACACATTAGTATTATGTTCTGGATTTGTTTTTCAAAATTTTTAGGAAGCTAAGCTCTATAAAGCACTCTTGTCTAACCTTGTCTTGTATCCCGGTGCCCCTAACCTAGTTCTGTGACCCACTAACCATAAGTTTATGGTATGATCGACTCAACCCAAGCCTGGCCTTTAACCCACTTTCCCTAACCTTGTTTGTGACCTACCCCCCCAACCTCGTTGTGTGACTATTTGCCCCTAAACTTCCCCATGACCGACTTCACCTGGATTTTCTTATGACTTACTCTTCCTAGCCTTCCTTTGTGACCCACTTTCCCTAAACTTTTCTTGTGACCTATTAACCCCTTATGTTCTATTTTGAGCCACTCCCCCTAACCTTGTCCCATTTAAAAAAAAAAAAAATTGGAAACACCTAATATCTATTATTACAAAACATTTTTACAGAAACAGGAACAGCAAAACATAGAAAATGATAAAAAAGCAGTATATTCACGCTAAAAATAAACCAGAAGAAGATACAAGCAGCTACTTATGTGATTGTGGTACCAACCCTCTGTACACTAGTATAGTTTTTAACTGTTATCTGTTTTGACTGGTTGATGGACATTTTGCGCATGCGTGGTCTGGTAGGTGGACATCTTGCGCATGCACAGTCTGTTGACCAGCAGACACCTGGCGCAAGCACAGAATCTTTTCATTGTAGTGGGCTTGTGTGTATATATTCTCTCTTTACATGATGACGGACGTTCAGCCCGTCCCCCGAAGATTCAATTCTGACTAAATGCGTTGGGATTGGCTTGCACCGTGACATCATCACATTCTAAGCTGATGGTGATTGGTGTTTCTTCCGTTGTTTGGGAGCTATCTGCCTGCAACGTTTTTATGGTTTTTATTAAGACTTGCTGTCTTTTGAACAAGTGTTGCTAGAAACCGTTTGTTTACTTTGGAGATTCAGTAAATGGTGTGAAACCTTTTTTTACTTATTTCACCATAGAAGTTTTTTTTTTTTCTTACTTTTTGCTGTTGATGGATTTCTGATTCTGTGCTGAGTAGATGGTACCTGTGGAGGAGTTTCATGGGCGCATATGGCCATTTATACATGATAGTCCACAGGTGCGGACTGACAACTCATGGGGCCCCCGGGCAATAGGGGATCATGGGGCCCCTGTGTCCTTGCCCAAACTCAAAAAAGCCTATGAAAAAGGTACCAGGGGCATCTCATGGGCCCCCTACTGGCCCCGGGCCCTCGGGCAGTGCCTGAGTTTCCAAATGGTCAGTCCACCCCTGATAGTCCACCATTTTTGTTAAGAGGTGACAGACAACATGGTGTACCTGGTGTTGGAGTTTATCACACCACTGCATATATGAAGAGTGATTGGTTGCACATTTGTAGATTGCTTTTCTCTCAGCACTTTAATATTGGACTCATTTGATTTATATGTTCAATATGGACTTTTTGCACTTATGCTAATATTTGCACATTGGACTTTTATATACTTTATTATTTTTTATGCATATTATATTGATCAGATGATTCACTTTAGCACTTGCACTTTATTTTCTGAAAACATAGAAAATGCTGAGTACTTTGCAGTTGAACTCTCTTGCCTAATTCGACATTTATGTCTACAGTAATTCTACTAAACATATAGTCTACACTACATACATAAAACATTTAAATGTCATTGGTTTACCAGAAGATCAGGGCGCATTTATCATTAAAAATATGTAGCACATACCACACCACAAAGTTGAGTTCACATAAAAAATTTGGCCACTTTGGCAATTGTTTTTACTTTAAAATGACTTTATTTGCTTAAACTATGGACCAACCATTATCTTAATCTTAGGCCAAAAAGCTTTTAGAATAACATAAGAGTGTTCCATGAGGTATAAAATTACTTGTTTTGTGTTTTTTTCAAAAGTGTAAGAAAATTATATTAATGTACATTAAATGAACTGTGTTGCATTTTTTTTAAATCATTTTTTGTAATGGATTGATGCCGCTCGTGTGAAAGGTCCCTAAATCTTAATCTGTATTCTAAAATCTTGTAGTACCCCAATTGCACCTCAGAGCGCCGCTGTTGAACCAATAAGGGAAGGATGTGAGAGATGCATGCCTCTATGAGACAGGCAGTACAACTGCAAGAGTAGATATAGAGCATTTCTGCATGAGATGGGAGGGATTCAGGTCTGATAAAGAAGAAGGTATCCTGGAATTTAAATACAGTTAAGGATTATACATTCTACAAAGGATTCCTCTTACATATTCCCAACAACAGAAGGAATGGCTGTCTTGAAGATGCATCATCAACAGTCTCTCCTGGAAATCAGATGGCAAGTAGTGATTTCATTATTTTCCTGGCTGTGTCATTCAGTCTCTGCTCAGATTCAGTATTCCATTGTAGAAGAAATGAGGAAAGGTTCAGTTGTTGGTGATTTAGTGAAAGATCTTGGAATGAATGTGAAGGATATCACAGCAAGAAAACTCCGTATTGTGTCTGATGTTTCTGAAAAATATTTCAGTATCAATCTGGAGAATGGAGACCTTTTCATTGCAGAGAGGATAGACAGAGAGACATTGTGTGGGGCTGCAGCTGATTGTGTCCTGGCCTTTGATGCTGTGGCTGAGAATCCTTTAAATGTGTTTAATGTTAGGATTGAAATTCAAGATATAAATGACAATCCACCAACATTTCTCTATGAAACAAGTAGATTAGAAATAAGTGAATATGCTTTACCAGGAGCAAAATTTGTTTTGCAGAAAGCTGAGGATTTGGATATAGGAATGAATACACTGAAAAGCTACAAGCTGAGTCCAAATGAGCACTTTGTCTTAGGAGAAAGGATCAGCTCTGATGGCAGTATATTTCCTGAACTAGTTCTAGAAAAGCCTCTAGACCGAGAGACACAAAATTACCATGAACTAATTCTATCAGCTTTCGATGGTGGAAATCCAGTACAAACAGGCACTGCACTGATTAAGATTGCCATCGCTGATATTAATGATAATATACCTATATTTACCCAAGAAATATATAAAATAAGCATTAAGGAAAATATACCTTTTAATTCTACAGTTCTGCAGGTCAGGGCAACTGATGATGATGAAGGTGTAAATGCCCAGATTACATATTCTTTTCATACCCGGGCAAATAATATTCTCCAAATGTTTACAATTAATCACAAGAATGGAGACATCAGAACAAAGGGACATTTAGATTATGAAATGAGAAAACACTATGAAATATCTGTACAAGCCATGGATGGAGGAGGGCTGGCTGCCCATGCCAAAGTTTTAATAGAGATATTGGATGAGAATGACAATGTTCCTGAGATAACCCTCACCTCCCTGTCTTCTCCTATTCCTGAAGACACATCACCTGGAACTGTGGTGGCTCTCATTGCAGTTCGTGATAAAGACTCAGGAGAAAATGGAGACGTTTATTGTCAAATCATTGGGGATATTCCATTTGAATTAGTGTCATCAGCAAGTAACTTCTATAAAATTGTTACAAAAGATACTCTGGACAGAGAAAAGATGTCATCCTATAACATCACTATTCAAGCATCTGACAAGGGTTCTCCTCTTTTGTCTTCTGTAAAAGTCATCTATTTGGAGTTGGCGGATGTTAACGACAATGCACCTGTTTTTGAGAAGCTGATTTACACTGCATTTGTACCAGAAAATAATTTACCAGGAGCTTCCGTATTTCATATCCAAGCGAAAGATATTGACAGTGAAGAAAATGCAAAACTGACTTACTTTATAGTAAGTAACATTAGTGACAAAGATCCCATATCCTTGCATGTCTCTATAAATCCAGTGACTGGAGTCATTTATGCGCAAAAATCATTTGATTATGAGCAACACAGAGAATTCCACCTTCAGGTCATTGCTAAAGATAATGGTTTTCCATCACTGAACAGCAGCACAACTCTAAAAATTCATGTGGTAGACCAAAATGATAACTCACCAGTTATCTTATACCCACCAAGAGATAATGATGGCCCTGTCTTTGAGATGTTGCCTTGGTCATCTGAACAAGGATCCTTAGTATCTAAAGTGGTTGCAGTGGATGCGGATTCTGGACACAATGCCTGGTTGTCTTATTTTTTGCAAGCGTCTGATCCATCACTTTTTACTATTGATCAGTATACTGGGGAGATCACAACATCAAAGGTTTTTCATGATAGAGATTCTTTAAAACATAAAGTTGTGATTATAGTAAAAGACAATGGTCACCCAAATCTTTCTGCTTCTGTGACTTTAAACCTGGTGATTGCTGATAATTTTCAGCAGATAATTCCTGAAATGAAAAAACAGCCAAGCAAACTGGACTCTCAGTCGAATTTACAAATGTACTTGGTAATTGCCTTGGCATTGATTACTTTTCTGTTTATATTGACCGTGATAGTCGCTGTGATCTCTAAATGCAGAGAGTCTAAATCTTTGCCTTCCTTTGGCCCTGTGAATACACACCTATATCATACTGTAGATCCCAGATTTATTTCCCAGTTTAATGATGGAACATTGCAGCTGCCCTACTCATACAATGTTTGTCCAACTCTGGATTCAGCAGACTTCGCTTTCCTAAAAACTCAGCAGTGTGTTCCTGTTGTTCCTGTGGATAGACTAATTGATGCTGATGATTCAGGAATTGGTAATGAAAACATAAGAGGCCCTATAGCTGATGAAAGTCTTATTTTGCAGGTATGTTCAAACTATGATGTTTAATTAGTCTGCATTCTTTAAAGAAATGTTGCAAATATGTTTAAAAGTCTGTATTGACCCATACCGTATTGGCTAATCAGAGGAGGTCTCTAATGATTTTGTAATTTAGTGTTTTTATGAATGTGTAAAGAATAGTTTTAAAAACGTTCTCTTGATATTAGCAGTTTCATACAATAGAGATCGGAAAGTATTGTGACCATAAGGTATCCATAGTTACTACACCTACATACCATTGGTACTGATAGTGAATTCATAGGTGCTTTTCTTTATGGCTTTTTTTATGTTATAGTGTCACAACACTAGTGACTGACTGTATTTATTAAATAAATGATATTATGTATACTTAACATAAGACAAATATTTTATGTTTATGGAAACATAATTTAATGAGGAATTAAACCTTTCTATCCTTAATACTTAAGGAAGCTGTCATCTTATCATCTGTTTGATCTGCATTTGCCATGGTACTGCACATGTGATCAGCAATGACACCAGACATGATCTGGTTGGAGCCTGGGCTGAGGTCGTTATACACCTCCTCACAGGGTGCTGTGATGTGTGACTTTAAGGACTTCCTTTCTCTACTGAATATTTTGAGCTGGGATGAGCTTTGTCCTTGTCAGTACTCTTAGCAGTTTGTCAAGCATAGTGAGGACACTCTAATACAGGAGGTGTGTTACTGGCCAGATCACCAGATGAAAACAAAGGGAAAAAGCCTAAGAAAAGAAAACCAATGCAACCACCACATCTAATGACTGGTAAGCTGCAATATATTATATTTTGGGTTTTGGGTTTAATGTCATTTTAAGAGCAACTAAGCACAGTTCCAGTAGAGAAGTCCTGTACTGTACATTTTAATTGATTGCTATGAGTTAGTCTACATAAGAATTAGCACTTAAACTGGAACTTCTGTCATTTTATTTTTAATATAGAAGAGCATTAACCACTTGCCATCCGCCTGCTGTTTATAAATGGCAGGGTGGTCGCACTCCAGGGGCAGGTTGCCGTTCATAAACAGCACCCGCCTTTTCTAGCTCCCTGGTGAAACACTGATCGTCGGACGAGACCTCTGTACGAGGTCCCGATAATGTGATCACTGATTGGCCAATCAGTGATCACATGCAAAGTAGTAAGCAAGATGTCACTTGTGACATCATTGCTTACTACTTGTATGAATGATCACAGAGGTCACATGGTACAAGGCTATTCACAACAGCCTTGTACCATGTGACAAGGTGTGACCAATCACAGCTCACTCAGTATTTCTCAATGGCTGCAAGAATGCAGACAGAGAGAAAGAGAAATGATTGCTTTTACATCCTATATGGGTGTAAAAGCAATCACTGTAAAAAAAAATAAATCTTCATCACCCTCCAACAAGTAGTACAGTGTCACCATGGTGACACTGTACTACTAGGGTGACAGTATGTAAAAAATAAATAAATAAATAAATAATAATATAAAAAAATAAAATAAAAATGTAAAAAAAATGTTTAAAAATTATAATTTTTGGTTATAAACTAATTTGGCTTATTTTTTTTTTACTAAAAATATAACGGAATACATTTTGGTCAAGATTTATGATGAAAGATTATTTATTTGCAAAATTTTATAAGAAAAACACTTTTTTCAAAATTTTTGGACATTTTCATTTACATAGCAAAAAAAATTTAAATCCCAGCGGTGAATAAATACCACCAAAATAAAGCTTTATCTATCTCAAAAAAATGGTAAAAAATTCATATGGGTACAGTATTGCATGACCACGCAATTGTCATTCAAAGTGTGATAGCGCTGAAAGCTGAAAATTGCCCTGGACAGGAAGGGGGTAAAAGTGTCTGGACAGGAAGTGGTTAATGCAAAGGGAAATGGATTAGAACCTCTGCCAAGTTTTATTTTCAATCTGTGTCAGCCTTTGCTAATTTTTGTTCATTTTCTGTCCTGGTGAACAAAGTGATTTTATTGCTATCTGTGTCCTGGCCCAATGACCATAGAAAAGACAGATTTTCACAGGACACAGATAGCATATATATATTTATATATATATATATATGTATATATATATATATATATATATACATATAACAGCATGTATAAAATCAAGCACCTAGACATGCAGAATGCTTCTACAAATATTTGTAAAAGAATGGGTCACTCTCAAGAACTCAGTGAATTCAAGCGTGATACAATCATAGGTTGCCACCTGTGCAATAAGGCCACTCCAAGACCTCCAAAAATGGAGACATGTTAACTGGAGTGAGGAATCACTCTTCTTTGTCTGGCAATCCAATGGACGTGTCGGGGTTTGGGGGTTGCTCTCCATTCCCATGCTGAGCAGCTGCCCTGCTGCTAACTGTGCACAGCAGGTCAGCCACTTGACAAGGGCAACATTCAGAGAATTGACCAATGTAACTAGGTATATCCAAACCTAGATTTCATCTTTAATTAATGTTATACACAGATCAGCATTTTCTGTAGTTTATTACCTTGTAACAAAGTTATAGTGATGCTGTCTGAACAGAAGAAAGAATGAGGAAATACTTCTTCCGACCTGCAGATAGTGACATTGCATTAGGTAGGCAAAGTCAGGACGGCTTTTACTGATACAAGTTAGGACGTTTTTCAAAGCTACTAATGTTACTGTTACTTTAGGAAGCTCAGCTCAAGAAACCTTTTTGAGCCTGGTATACCTAGCACGTTGTTTGGCAGGCAGCAATTTATTGTAAGCTCCTCCTTTTCATGTAGCTCATACTTTGTCAGGGCAACAAGAGCACAAAAAAAGATGACATATTTTGTTTAAAAAGTAATTATTTTTTTGCAGTTAACTTTTTCAGCTTAGTCTTTGAAGCTCTTCCTAAAAATGTGCTAATATTTTTGTGCGAATGTGTTTGTATAATAATTATATGAGGTACAGTATTATATAATAATACAACAATACATAGTAACAGTAAAATAAACACATTAGTTTCATGTTCTGGAGTTGTTTATTTTTAGGAAGCTAAGCTCTATAAACCCCTGTTGTCTAACCTTGTCTTGTATCCCAGTGCCCGTAACCTTGTCCTGTGACCCTCTAACCCCAACTTTATGGTGTGTCCAACTCAACCCAACCCTGGTGTGTAATTCAGTTTACCTAACCTTGTCTGTGGCCTACTCCCACTAACCTTGTTGTGTGACTATTTACCCTTAATGTTCCCCTAAAACCCATCCCATGGGACCCACCCACTTCTATGACTCTCCTGAATCTTCTCCTGTGATCCACTTCCCCTAACCTTTTCTTGTGACCTGTTCACCCCTTATACAATAATACATAGTAACAGTAAAATAAACACATTAGTATTATGTTCTGGATTTGTTTTTCTATATTTTTAGGAAGCTAAGCTCTATAAAGCACTCTTGCCTAACCTTGTCTTGTATCCCGGTGCCCCTAACCTAGTGCTGTGACCCACTAACCCTAAGTTTATGGTATGATGGACTCAGCCCAAGCCCGACCTTTAACCCAGTTTCCCTAACCTTGTTTGTGACCTACCCCCCCCCCCCTAACCTCATTGTGTGACTATTTTCCCCTAAACTTCCCCTATGACCAACTTATTTATTTATTTCAGGTAATTATATAGCGCCGTCAATTTACGCAGCGCTTTACACATATATATATTGTACATTCACATCAGTCCCTAACCCTCAAGAGGCGTACAATCTAAGGTCCCTAACTCACATTCATACATACACATACTAGGGACAATTTAGACAGGATCCAATTAATCCTACCAGCATGTCTTTGGAATGTGGGAGGAAACCGGAGTACCCGGAGGAAATCCACGCAGGCACAGGGAGAACATGCAAACTCCAGGCAGGTGGTGTTGTGGTTGGAATTCAAACCAATGACCCTAGTGCTGCCAGGCAGATGTGCTAACCATTTAGCCACTGTGCTGCACTTCACCTGGATTTTCCTATGACTTACTCCTCCTAACCTTCCTTTGTGACCCACTTTCCCTAAACATTTCTTGTGACATATTAACCCCTTATTTTCTATTTTGAGCCACTCCCCCTAACCTTGTCCCATTTAAAAAAAAAACACATTTTTGGAAAAAACCTAATATCTATTATTACAAAACATTTTTACAGAAACAGGAACAGCAAAACATAGAAAATGATACAAAAGCAGTATATTCACGCTAAAAATAAACTAGAAGATACAAGCAGCTACTTATGTGATTGTGATACCAACCCTCTGTCCACTAGTATAGTTTTTATCTGTTATCCGTTTTGACTGGTTGATGGACATTTTGCGCATGCGTGGTCTGGCAGGTGGACATCTTGCGCATGCACTGTCTGTTGATCAGCGGACACCTGGCGCAAGCACAGTATCTTTTCATTGTAGCGGGCTTGTGTGTATTTATTCTCTCTTTACATGATGACGGATGTTCAGCCTGTTCCCTGAAGATGCAATTCTGACTAAATGCGTTGGGAGTGGCTTGCACGTGACGTCATCACAATTTTAAGCCGATGGCGATTGGTGTTTCTTCTGTTGTTTTGGAGCTATCAGCCTGCTATGTTTTTATGGTTTTTATTAAGACTTGCTGTCTTTTGAACAAGTGTTGCTGGAAACCGTTTGTTTACTTTGGAGATTCAATAAATGGTGAGAAACCTTTTTTTACTTATTTCACCATGGAAGTTTTTTTCTTACTTTTTACTGTTGATGGATTTCTGCTTCTGTGCTGAGTAGATGGTACCTGTGGAGGAGTTTCATGGGCGCATGTGGCCATTTATAACATGATGGTACACCATTTTGGTAAGAGGTGACAGACAACATGGTGTACCTGGTGTTGCAAATGTGCACACCAGAGACTGACGCAGTCCGCCATTTTGTTAAGAATCTCCATTTTCTCTCCTCATTCTCCCTCCCCCCTCACTCTGAGAGGCACAGTGACAGTGTATGTGTGTGTTAAAAAATGTCACAGGAGGGCATAGGAGCTATAAAGCCCCCCCCCCGGGGAGCCAGGGCCTAGCTGTCCTAGAACCTGTGCCATTTCACACCTCGGAAGAGATAAGACAAGCTTTCCCAAGAGTTGAAAGAGATTCCAACCTAATAAACCCAACTCAGCGTAGGTGACAGAATCAGATAACACTTCTCAAAATCCATTTCTCCCCTATGTCTCATATCTTGGAATATGAGAGACTTACATAAAAACCGGACATATCGTCAGATGGACGATGAGCAGGCGAACAGTTTGATGGGTCACTCGCCTTGTCTCGGACACACAGGAAAGCAGAAAAATGGATCTCATTAACCGTTCAGTGTATACTTTCATAATTCATATCTAATTAATCATCAGACTTGTCTGTATAATAATCTACCCGTGGGTGGAATGTCCCTTGTGCAGATGGACAGTTATGGGGCAAAATATGAGTTACGGGAGATTTTTGCTCTAGTTGAGGCATCCACCCATATCTCCACGCCCTAAGTGGGGATTGGTCCTTGACTTCAGAGCCACCCCCTGCTGGGGACTACAAAATAGGCTGTCAGGCCTAAGAGTAGGAAGTTGAAGACGTCTCCCATTTTAACATCAATACCACCTGGGGGAGACCCGTGCCCTTCTGCTCAGAAACTTGATCTGCTTACATCCAAGGCTTAATGGCAAGTACCTTAACCCTTTAACCTCTCTCTGTTATCTCTTTGCTGTGCTGTTATTCTCTGTATATTTATATATATATCTTAGTTACATCTTTTTTTCTGTAAATATTTTTATTGCACCCGTTTGACCTTTTAGTAATAAATCTTTCTTTCTGAAAGTGTTGAACTGTTTCTATAGCTCTGTATTGCAATTTACGAATCCCTGCCTCTAAAGAGAATGCTACTGTTTGTTTAACCCTCTGTATAACTGGCCTGTGTTATGACCGTGTTATGCAGACGATTATTTCAATCATTATAGTGTTATAGCTGATAACACCGAGTTTCCTCTTTCTCTGACAAAAAGGAGGTGGTGGGAGTGTGAAGGGTTAATTGCGTAATTAACCTGACACAGTAACAATCGCTCAGGCTGTCGGTACATCGATTATGGTCCATTAGCTGGAAAATTGTTGTGCAGGGTGCAGCTGGGTGTGGCATTGTTATGCACGTGACATCACGGTTTTAGATTGGCTAGTCCTTTGGTCACGAGTTTGGTGAGAAGGGCTGGGGTCACATATTGGACGTCACGATCGTGGGATCGTTGCATGTTGGTGGCAGCGATCTTGCGATCGTGACACCTGGTGTTGGAGTTTATCACACCACTGCATATGTGAAGAGTGATTGGTTGCACATTTGTAGATTGCTTTTGTCTCAGCACTTTAATATTGGACTCATTTGATTTATATGTTCAATATGGACTTTTTGCACTTATGCTAATATTTGCACATTGGACTTTTAAATACTTTATTCTTTTTTATGCACTTTATATTGATCAGATGATTCACTTTAGCACTTGCACTTTATTTTCTGAAAACACAGAGTACTTTGCAGTTGAACTCTCTTGCCTATGTTTATGTCTACAGTAATTCTACTAAACATATAGTCTACACTACAAACATAACACATTTAAATGTCATTGGTTTACCAGAAGATCAGGGCGTATTTATCATTAGAAAAATGTAGCACATACCATGTCACAAAGTTCAGTTCACATAAAAAAAGTGGCCTCTATGGCAATTGTTTTTACTTTAAAATGACTTTATTTGCTTAAACTATGGACCAACCATTATCTTAATCTTAGGCCAAAAAGCTTTTAGAATAACATAAGAGTGTCCCATAATGTACAAAATTACTTGTTTTGTGTTTTATTCAAAAGTATTAGAAAATTATATTAATGTACATTAAAGGAACTGTGTTGCATTTTTTAAAATCAGTTTTTTTGATGGATTGATGCCGCTCGTGTGAAAGGTCCCTAAATCTTAATCTGTATTCTAAAATCTTGTAGTACCTCAATTGCACCTCAGAGCGCCGCTGTTGAACCAATAAGGGAAGGATGTGAGAGATGCATGCCTCTATGAGACAGGCAGTACAACTGCAAGAGTAGATATAGAGCATTTCTGCATGAGATGGGAGGGATTCAGGTCTGATAAAGAAGAAGGTATCCTGGAATTTAAATACAGTTAAGGATTATACATTCTACAAAGGATTCCTCTTATATATTCCCAACAACAGAAGGAATGGCTTTCTTGAATATGCATCATCAACAGTCTCTCCTGGAAATCAGATGGCAAGTAGTGATTTCATTATTTTCCTGGCTGTGTCATTCAGTCTCTGCTCAGATTCAGTATTCCATTGTAGAAGAAATGAGGAAAGGTTCAGTTGTTGGTGATTTAGTGAAAGATCTTGGAATGAATGTGAAGGATATCACAGCAAGAAAGCTCCGTATTGTGTCTGATGTTTCTGAAAAATATTTCAGTATCAATCTGGAGAATGGAGACCTTTTCATTGCAGAGAGGATAGACAGAGAGACATTGTGTGGGGCTGCAGCTGATTGTGTCCTGGCCTTTGATGCTGTGGCTGAGAATCCTCTAAATGTGTTTAATGTTAGGATTGAAATTCAAGATATAAATGACAATCCACCAATATTTCTCTATGAAACAATTAGGTTAGAAATTAGTGAATATGCTCTATCAGGAGCAAAGTTTGTTTTGCATAAAGCAGAGGATTTGGATATAGGAATGAATACACTGAAAAGCTACAAGCTAAGTCCAAATGAGCACTTTGTCTTAGGAGAAAGGATCAGCTCTGATGGCAGTATATTTCCTGAACTAGTTCTAGAAAAGCCTCTAGACCGAGAGACACAAAATTACCATGAACTAATTCTATCAGCTTTTGATGGAGGAAATCCAGTACAAACAGGCACTGCACTGATTAAGATTGCCATCACTGATTTTAATGATAATACACCTATATTTACCCAAGAAATATATAAAATAAGCATTAAGGAAAATATACCTTTAAATTCTACAGTTCTGCAGGTCAGGGCAACTGATGATGATGAAGGTGTAAATGCTCAGATTACATATTCTTTTCATACCCGGCCAAATAATATTCTCCAAATGTTTACAATTAATCACAAGAATGGAGACATTAGAACAAAGGGGCATTTGGATTATGAAATGAAAAAATACCATGAAATAATTGTGCAAGCCATGGATGGAGGAGGGCTGGCTGCCCATGCCAAAGTATTAATAGAGATATTGGATGAGAATGACAATGTTCCTGAGATAACCCTCACCTCCCTGTCTTCTCCTATTCCTGAAGACACATCACCTGGAACTGTGGTGGCTCTCATTGCAGTTCGTGATAAAGACTCGGGAGAAAATGGAGAAGTTTATTGTCAAATCATTGGGGATATTCCATTTGGATTAGTGTCATCAGCAAGTAACTTCTATAAAATTGTTACAAAAGATACTTTGGACAGAGAAAAGATGTCATCCTATAACATCACCATTCAAGCATCTGACAAGGGTTCTCCTCTTTTGTCTTCTGTAAAAGTCATCTATTTGGAGTTGGCGGATGTTAACGACAATGCACCTGTTTTTGAGAAGCTGACTTATACTGCATTTGTACCAGAAAATAACATACCAGGAGCTTCCATATTCCATGTACAAGCGAAAGATATTGACAGTGAAGAAAATGCAAAACTGACTTACTTTATAGTAAGTAATAGTAATGACAAAGATTCCATATCCTTGCATGTATCTGTAAATCCAGTGACTGGAGTCATTTATGCGCAAAAATCATTTGATTTTGAGCAACACAGAGAATTCCACCTTCAGGTCATTGCTAAAGATAATGGTTTTCCATCACTGAACAGTAGCACAACTCTAAAAATTCATGTGGTAGACCAGAATGATAACTCACCAGTCATCTTATACCCACCAAGAGACAGTGATGGCCCTGTCTTTGAGATGGTACCTTGGTCATCTGAACAAGGATCCTTAGTATCTAAAGTGGTTGCAGTGGATGCTGATTCTGGACACAATGCCTGGTTGTCTTATTTTTTGCAAACTTCTGATCCATCACTTTTTACTATTAATCAGTATACTGGGGAGATCAAAACATCAAATGTTTTTCATGATAGAGATTCTCTAAAACATAAAGTTGTGGTCATAGTAAAAGACAATGGCTACCCACCCCTCTCTGCTTCTGTGACTCTACACCTGGTGATTGCTGATAATTTTCAACAGATGATTCCTGAAATGAAAAAACAGCCAAGCAAGATGGACTCCCAGTCAAACTTACAAATGTACCTGGTGATTGCCTTGGCATTGATTACATTTCTGTTTTTGTTGACTGTGATAGTCGCTGTGGTCTCCAAATGTCGAGAGTCCCAATCTTTGCCTTCCTTTGGCCCTGTGAATACACACCTATATCATACTGTAGATCCAAGGTTTATTTCCCAGTTTAATGATGGAACATTGCAGCTGCCCTACTCATACAATGTTTGTCCAACTCTGGATTCAATGGACAAGGAACTTGCTTTCCTAAAAACTCAGCTGTCTGTTCCGGTTGTTCCTGTGGATAGACTAATTGATGCTGATGATTCAGGACTTGGTAATGAAAACATGAGAGACCCTATAACTGGTGGCAGTCTTATTTTGCAGGTATGTTCAAACTATGCTAAAAAAATGTTTCAGATATGTTCGTTTTAAAGTCTGCATTGATCCATATAGCGCTGGCAAATCAGATTTGGTCTGTAATTATTTTGAATTTTATTTTATTTTAATGGTTTTGTGAAATAATGTTTTCTCTCGATGACAATATGAAGATTCATACAGTAGATATTAAAAACTAATTTTCAGCATAAGACCTATATAGTTACCAATCTGGCACAGAGTATCTCATATCTCGTTATGTATTATGTATGAAATATCCATACCTGGAGCTCATCTTTAACTAATGTTTGACATAGACAGCCCTTTCTGCAGACTTATGCCTTGTGACAGTGTTATAATGATGCTGTCTGGTCACTACAAGATCTCATATCTATGCTAGTTATCTATCATTGTGAAGGAGACCAAAACCCCTGGTGATAAAAATGAACCTAACCCACAATGTATTCATGTTCCTAAAAAAAAAAAAAACAAGCATAAAGAAAAGTTATAGAGGCATAACACTAGTGATTATGAATATTTACTATTAAGTTATATTATATATAAACAATACAGTAAGGGCAAATTTATACCACATCCTTAACAAACCTTAAACAAGTCAAAAACTAAATTCTCTTCTACTTTTAGCATTCCTAGTAGAACTGGGATATGTATAGTTAGATACAGAGCCAGGACAAGGGGTGGGCAGGAGGGGCGGCTGCCCTGGGGACTGTGGTATCACATGAGGTGGTGGTGCTGCATGGAGAGTGCCTACATACAAGCTGGCAGGAGTACTGGAAGAGAATTTTGAGCTTGCAAATGGAATTTATGCTTGGGTAAGCATGCAGATTAGTGCTCAAATTGTTTTGGAGGGGAGGCAATTTTTACTGACACATAATGCGTCAGAATTTTGGGGAGGGGGGCCGTTTGGCATCTTGGCCCTGGGCGCTACATGACCTTGTCCCAGCACTGGTTAGATGTATAGGCATGCTGTATTGATGTGTAATAATTTTAGGGGCTCAGCCCTATATGTTATGTATTGGTATCTATAAAATGTATGTAAATTTGAATTGCAGAGTGTTACGTATCTGGTCTTGATCTGTAAAGAATTCCTATTTTTAATTGATAATTCATAAAAATAATCAAGACTAAATAATTACTATTCCCAAAGGTCAGTACATTTCAATTGATTGCTATGAGTCACAAAACATAAGAATTAGCACTTGGACAGGAAGTTCTGCCATTTTATTTTCAATGGAGAAGAGTATTAATGCAGAGAAGATGAGTTAGAACCTATGTCAGGCTTTATTTTCAGTCTGCGTCTTTGATTGACTTTTTCTCACTTTCTGTAATATAAATTAATATAAATCCTGTATAATAATAATAATACTTAAATCCTTCTGAATATGAAAAAATGTTTATTATAATAAACAAAGGAACCTTTGCTTTTTTGCTTAAAATAGAAGTTTCATTTAAAAATAATAGTCATAATATTGCACAGCACTGTCCAAATATAAACATTAAACACACCATTTTTTTTTATTGTACTGCTCATCTCACTGGGTGTATAAAGGGGGCTCTTGGTGATGTCAGGACACAGTTATTGACACATATGATATTAGTCACTCTCCTGCATTTGGTCACTTCTTCCCTCTGCAACCTAGCAAGTAACAAAGAGAACATAATGGGGCACTATGAAGCTGGTTTATATACTAAACATAAATGTGCGCTACTTGAAGTCTAGTAATTTTACATGTATATTTGAATAAACAATATAGGGTTTGGGATTAAAAATCCCATTTCAGTCTTTGCAGATGACATCAAGCTGTGCAGTGGAATAATGTCCTTACAGGATGTCTTCAATTTACAAGCCGACCTCAATGCACTGTTTAATTGAGCAACTATGTGGCAAATGAGGTTTAATGTTGATAAATGTAAGGTTATGCACTTGGGGGCTAAGAATATGCATGCATCATACATACTAGGGGGAGTACAACTGGGGGAATCAATGGTGGAGAAGGATCTGAAAGGTCTGGTAGAACCTAATAATGGCATGCAATGCCAAGCTGCGGTTTCTAAAGCGAGCAAAATCCTCTCTTGTATTAAAAAGAGGTATTGACTCCAGAGAGAGAGATATCATATTACCCCGGTAGAAATCATTAGTAAGACCTCATCTGGAATATGCAGTCCAGTTTTGGATACCAATTCACAACAAGAACATTGGGGAACTGGAGAAAGTACAGAGAAGGGCAACTAAACTGATAAGAGGCATGGAGGAGATCAGCTGTGTGGAAAGATTAGAGGAACTGAATTTATTCTCTCTTGAGAAGAGGAGATTAAGGGGGGATATGATCAACATGTATAAATACATCAGTGGTTCATATAGTGAACTCGGTGTAGAGCTATTCACCCTGAGGTCATCACAGAGGACAAGGGGGCACTCTTTACATCTGGAGGAAAAGAAATGTAATCTCCAAACGCGGAAAGGTTTCTTCACAGTAAGAGCTGTGAAAATGTGGAGTAGACTCCCTCAAGAGTTGGTTCTGGCCAGCTCAGTGGATTGCTTCAACAAAGGCCTGGATTCTTTCTTGGATACACAGAATATAACTGAATACTAACATTTATAGGTAAAGTTGATTCAGGGAATATTCGATTGTCTCTCGGTGGATCAGGAAGGAATTTTTTACCCCTGCAGGAGCAAATTGTTTCATGAATTGCTGCTTTTTTGTTGCCTTCCTCTGCCAGACTAACTACAGGTGAAACTCGAAAAATTAGAATATTGTGCAAAAGTTCATTTATTTCAGTAATGTAACTTAAAAGGTGAAACTAATATATGAGATAGACTCATTACATGCAAAGCAAGATAGTTCAAGCTGTGATTTGTCATAATTGTGATGATTATGGCTTACAGCTCATGAAAACCCCAAATCCACAATCTCAGAAAATTAGAATATTACATGCAATCAATAAAACAAGGATTGTACATAGAACAACATCGGACCTCTGAAAAGTATAAGCATGCATATGTACTCAGTACTTGGTTTGGGCCTCTTTTGCAGCAATTACTTCCTCAGTGCGTCGTGACATGGAAGCTATCAGCCTGTGATGCTGCTAAGGTGTTATGGAAGACCAGGCTGCTTCAATAGCGGCCTTCAGCTCTTCTGTATTGTTCGGTCTCATGTCTCTCATCTTTCTCTTGGCAATGCCCCTTAAATTCTCTATGGGGTTCAGGTCAGGCGAGTTTGCTGGCCAATCAAGCACAGTACTCCCACGGTCATTGAACCAGGTTTTGATGCTTTTGGCAGTGTGGGCAGGTGCCAAGTCCTGCTGGAAAATGAAGTAAGCATCCCCATAAAGCTCTTCTGCGGAAGGAAGCATGAAGTGTTCCAAAATCTCCTGGTAGACAGCTGCGTTGACCCTGGACTTAATGAAGCACAGTGGACCAACACCAGCAGATGACTTGGCTCCCCAAATCAACACAGACTGTGGAAACTTCACACTGGACTTCAAGCATCTTGCAGTGTGTGCCTCTCCATTCTTCCTCCATACTCTGGGTCCCTGGTTTTTAAATGAGATACAAAAGTTGTTCTCATCAGAAAAGAGGACTTTGGGCCACTGAGCAACAGACCAGGTCTGTTTTTCTTTAGCCCAGGTAAGACGCTTCTGACGTTTGTTGTTCAGGAGCAGCTTGACAAGAGAAATACGACATTTGAAGCCCATATCCAGGATCCGTCTGTGTGTGGTGGCTCTTGATGCACTGACTCCAGCCTCAGTCCACTCCTTGTGAAAGTCCCCAACACTTTTGAATGACCTTTTCCTGACAATCCTCTCCAGGCTGCAGTCATCCCTGCTGCCTGTGCACCTTTTTCTTCCACACTTTTCCCTTCCACATAACATTCTATTAATGTGCTTTGATACAGCGCTTTGTCTAAATCCAACTTCTTTTGCAATTACCTTTTGAGGCTTTCCCTCCTTATGGAGGGTGTCAATGATGGTTTTCTGCATAACTGTCAGGTCAGCAGTCTTTCCCATGATTGTGATTCCTACTGAACCAGACTGAGAGACCATTTAAAGGCTCAGGAACCCTTTGCAGGTGTTATGGTTTAATTAGCTGATTAGAGTGGGACACTTTGAGCCTAGAATATTATACCTTTTCACAATATTCTAATTTTCTGAGATTGTGGATTTGGGGTTTTCATGAGCTGTAAGCCATAATCATCACAATTATGACAAATCACGGCTTGAACTATCTAGCTTTGCATGTAATGAGTCTATCTCATACATTAGTTTCACCTTTTAAGTTGCATTACTGAAATAAATTAACTTTTGCACGATATTCTAATATTTCGAGTTTCACCTGTATATATATACTATATTGCCAAAAGTATCGGGACGCCGGCCTTTCAAGTTTCACCTGTATGTAACTATGTAATATCATTTTAGATAGTTGCTGGTTGTTCCACTTTGACCAGCTTTGACCAATGTAACTATGTATATACCATACCTGGCCTATGCCCCTGGAAGTTAAAAATCACAGAATGAGACACTACTAATCCAGTAAGCTCCACTTGCTAAGAGTTCCTAACTGAGCAGTCAGCCTGCTTATTAAAAAAAACAGGAGGTTGGCCGTTTGACAAGGGTACCAATTAGAGAATGTTTTGCATTTCTGGAATGAATTCAAAGCATTACCTGATTGCATGAGGTCAAAGCATTATCTGATTGCATGAGGTTAATGCTTTGCATTCATTAGGAAAATGCAAAGCATTCTCTGAATAACACCCATGCTGAGCAGATGACCTCCTGTGTTCACAATGCAGAAGGCCACATGCTCAGCACAGGGTCCGGAAGCTGGTGGAGATCATTGTAGTAGTGGTGTCTATTTCACTGATTTCCAGCTGCCAGCAACATTGGCCAGTTATGGAATATACATCAGACCAAGGTGGATCAATGTAACTATGTATGAAATATCTATACCAGGAACTCATCTTTATGTAATGTTTGGTATTGACAGCCCTCTTTGCAGCCTTTTACCTTGTGACAACTTTATAAGGATGCTGTCTGGTCACTACAAGAAGGTAGAATGAAGAAATATTTCTTCCTTCCCGCAGTTAATGACATAGTGTTAGGTAGGCAAAGTCATTTGATAGGAGCTCCAGGACAGCTTATACCCCTCATTCACACCATACGTGCAGAAAAACTGATGGAAACTGAGGCACAGATTTCACTTGCAGAGACAGCAGTTTGCTTCAGTTTTCATGCACGCTTCAATGAGTTTTATACATGTTGCAGATTCCTGAGCAGAAGTAAATCTGCACATGATGCCAGTGTTGTGGTGTGAACAGGGCACATAGAGAACAATTGATTTTGTTGTGCCCTTGCAGATTGTGTGCAGAAAAACGGACGTCTCTGCACCATGGTGTGAATGAACCCTTACAGATACAAGTTATTTTTCAAAGTTAAGAATGTTGCTGTATATCGATACATGTCAGCAATTTCTTCATGCAGATTTGTAAAGTCACTGAAAGGTCCACTTTAGGAATCTCAGCTATATAAACCTTTTTGAGCCTGGTATACCTAGGAAGGCTTTTGGCAGGTATCAGCAATTTAGGGTAAGCTCCTCCTTTTCATGTAATACATACCAGGTCCTAGCCTGAGTCAACAAAGGCGTAAAGGGAAAAATATTTGCATATTTTGCTCAAAAAGTCATTATTTTATTACAGTTAACAATTTCAGCCTGGCTTTTTAAGCTCTTTCTAAAAAAATGTAGCTAATATTTTTGTGTGTATGTGTTTGTATAATAATTACATGATGTATAGTATTATAAAGCATTATGATAATAAATAGGAACAGTAAACACATTAGCAGTCTGTTTTGGATATTTGGCCTATAAACCTTTCTCTTCTAACCTTGTCTTGTATCCCACTGCTCCCAATCTTGTCCTTTGACTCATTAACCCCAAGCTTGTGCTGTGTCCGACTGAGCCAAACCCTGGCCTGTAACCCAATCTCCCTAACCTTGTTGTGTGACTATTTACCCCTAACCTTCCCCTATGACCCATCCCATGTGACCCACCTACCTGCATCATTCTATGACTCTATCCTTAATCTTCTCCTGTGATCCATTTTTCGCTTACCTTTTCTTGTGACCTATTCACCTCTTATCTTGATGAATCAGTGATGCTACAGATGAGCAGAAATAAGGAGCAAGAGAAAAAAAAGGGGTATTGAAAGCAATGAGAGAGATCCTTTTAGGGTAGTATTCAGTTGAACGTATGGGCAAAGTAGGTGTAGCGTAGTAAGCATATACTCACATTCTAGGGTCCTATGGTCAAGCAACCTATTTTAGCACATGTGGAGAATATGATTGTCTCTATGCAGAGTGTGGGTAGTCACACTCGTGGCTCATCCGGGTTTTCTGGAAATTCTTGCACGATGTTTGGTTGCAAACAGATCCTGTGAACAACAGTAGATAAAATAAGGCCCCAAAATGGAACCAGTGTGTGGTCAGCAGAGGCGCCCATTCAATAAAAAGGTGCTTCCAAGTGGATTCTTCTGTTTTTACAGTATGCTCTGGGCTGAAGAAATGCACACAGATTTCAGGCACTAAGGTGTACTGTACACTTTTTCCTGATGAAGTGGCCACTAAAGAGCAACTAAACGTGTTGGTGTTTTAACTTTTTTTCATGATCAATAAATACCAACCTTCCCGGAGAATCCACTTGGAAGCACCTTTTTATTGAATGGGTACCTCTGTTGCCCACACACTGGTTCCATTTTGGGTCCTTATTCTATCCACCCCTTATCTTCTCCTTTGAGCCACTCTCCCTAACCTTGTCCCATTTTTCAAAGAAGAGTTTTGGAAAAACCTAATAGGATTCATATTTATTGAACCTATTATAGATAAACACGAAGAGCAAAATATAGAAAATACTGAGTAGTTGTTATTTTGCTCTCCTGCTTAATTTGATGTTTATGTCCTCTGTAATTCCACTAATCATATAGTCTACAAAGTCTTTGGTTTACCAGAAGATCAGGGCGTATTTATCATTCACAAAATCTACCACATACCATGTCACAAAGTTCAGTTCATATAAAAAATGGGGACATTATGGCAATTGTTTTCACTTTAAATTGACTTTACTTATTTAAACTTTGGACCAACCATTATTGTAATCTTAGGCCAAAAAAACTTTTAGAACAATATGAGTGTTCCATGAGGTACAAAGCTACTTGTTTTTTTTGTTTTTTTTTCAAGAGTGTCAGAAAATCATATTAATGAACATAAAAGGACTGTGTTGCATTTTTTAAATCAGTTTTTGTGATGGAACTGATGCCGCTCGTGTGAAATGTCCCTAAATCGTAATCAGTATTTATAAAAATAACTCTAAAATTGTCAAGGTCCTACCTTTTTCCTGTGGTTATGTTACTTCATGTGCTGGTGTCCATCTTGGATTCTGCTGTGCATGATGGGAGCCCTTTTATGCCTTCAGGTTTCTGTGGCCCATCCTCCAGAGGGGTGTGGCTGATGACATATAAGCCTGTGGCCCGCACATGCTCTTTGCCTTGTGTCTTTGTGTTGCTGTTACTCTGTTCTGACTCTCGTGACTCTCCTGGTATCTGATTCGGCTTGTCTTGACTATTCTTTGTATTCTCCTTTGATCTGACCCTCTGTTGCTGAACCCGGCTCGTGACCTGTGATTCTTGTCTGCTGTCCTGTACTGTTCTGTCCTGTTGTTGTTGACCCCGGCTTGTCTGACTACTCTTTTGTCTCTTCCACCAGCTACACGCCATTGGCGGCGGCCATTACCGCAGCTGAGGTGTCTCGGGGGCCGCGACCTGGTTCCTGGCTGCGTCAAGTCCATCCCCACCATCAGGGGCCCTGGTGAAGGGCAGCCTGGGACTTAGACTCCGCGCCCTGAGGGACTTTGGTCTGTGGGTGGTGGTTGTCGTCAGCCAGTGCGTTACATTGTTAGGCCTGCCTGTCCGTTCCTCAGCTCCTGCCCTGACATTACACAAGTGCCATGAACCCTGACGGTGCAGGCACGCCTTCGCTCCCAATGCTAGTCGCCAGACTCGATCAACAGGATCACCTGTTGGATCAGTTCGCTCAGGCGTTGCAAACTCTGCTTGCACGCACCGCGCACCTTACTCCTGGTGTTATTAGGCCGGTTGTCGCTCCGGTGGTCGCTTCCGATGCCGTTCCGCTTGCTGTGCCTACCGCCGCGGCTGATGCGGCACCCGCGGTGTCCAGAGGTATGACCGGTTCAGCCCCTCTTCCACAGCGCTTTGGGGGTGAGCCGAGTCAGTGTCGTGGGTTCCTCAACCAGGTGGGTATTTATTTTGAATTAATACCCCACGCCTTTCCGTCTGAGAGGTCAAAGGTGGGGTTCCTCATCTCACTACTCTCAGACAAGGCCTTGGCCTGGGCAAATCCCTTATGGGAGAGGAACGACCCGGTGATTCAAGATTTTTCTGGTTTTGTCGATGCCTTCCGTAGGGTATTCGACGTACCGGCTCGTTCCGCCTCGGCGGCCAAGCTGCTCATGACCATGCATCAGGGTTCACGGACCGTGGCCGAGTACGCTATAGAGTTTCGTACCCTGGCGGCAGAGGTCGGTTGGAACAATGAGGCTCTGGTGGCTGCGTTTTCCCATGGTCTTTCTGACTCATTGAAGGACGAGATTGCAGCTAAGGAACTGCCTGTGGTGTTGGAGGAGCTCATCTCTTTCCTGATCCTGATTGACACCAGGCTCAGGGAGAGGCCTTCACTCAAGGAACGCCTGCGGAGGCCTTCCAATCGACTGGCACCTGCGTTTTCTGTCCCACCCGTTCCTCCCTCTCCTCCCACGCCTCCTGGGGATGGCTTGTCTGGTGGGGAACCCATGCAGCTGGGGTTTGCTCGCCTTTCCGAGGGGGAGCGGGCCGCTCGGCGTCGGGAGGGTCGCTGCCTGTACTGTGGCCTCGGTGGGCACTTTCGGCAGTCTTGTCCGGTCCGTCCGGGAAACGCTCGCACCTGAGATCATGTCGGGGACAGATCTTGGGTGGAGTTTCCTCGTCCCCGGCGTCCCGCAAGGATAAGCCACTGATCACCGTGGTCCTTTCTTGGACAGGGGGCTCGGTGACGGCCCAGGCGTTGGTAGACTCTGGGGCCGGTGGGTTGTTCTTGGACAGCTCGTTTGCTGCGCAGCACTCCATTCCCCTGCAGGCTCGTGCTGCCCCATTGGTTCTCGAAGCAATAGATGGCAGGCCCCTGCAGCCGCCGCAGGTTACCCACGAGACCCTGCCAATAGAGGTAGCCATTGGGGCTGTTCACAGGGAGTTGGCCTGTTTTCAGGTGATTTCTTCCCCACACTATTCGGTGGTTTTGGGGTATCCCTGGCTCCAGAGGCACAATCCAACCTTCAATTGGCAAACAGCCGAGATTCTCTCATGGTCTCCACAGTGTGGGGCCGGGTGCATCCGGGGGCCGGTTAAGGTATTGTGTGCCTCCTCGGACTCTGCGTTGCCCACCGACTATGGGGAATACCGGGACGTGTTCGATAAGGTACGCGCTGGTACCTTACCACCGCATCGTCCTTACGACTGCGCCATATCCCTGCAACCCGGGGCCACTCCTCCACGTGGCAGGGTGTACCCTCTCTCGGTTGCGGAGAATAAGGCCATGGAGGAGTACGTGGTGGATGCGCTTTCCCGGGGGCACATTCGTAAGTCTACTTCCCCAGCAGGAGCGGGGTTTTTTTTCGTAAAGAAGAAAGGTGGGGAATTGAGGCCCTGCATCGATTATAGGGGTCTCAATCGGATTACCATTAAAAATGCATATCCAATTCCTTTGATTTCTGAGTTATTCGACCGCCTTAAGGGAGCAACGGTCTTTACCAAACTCGACCTTAGGGCGGCGTACAACCTCGTACGGATCAGACAGGGGGATGAGTGGAAGACCGCGTTTAACACTAGAACTGGGCACTACGAATACCTGGTGATGCCCTTCGGATTGTGTAACGCGCCCGCGGTCTTTCAGGAATTCATAAACGATGTCCTTCGTGATTTGTTGCAGCAATGCGTAGTGGTTTACCTGGATGACATCTTGGTTTACTCTACCTCCATGGAGTCCCATGTCCAGGATGTTAAGCAGGTGCTGCAACGATTGCGTGAGAACGGACTCTTTTGTAAACTCGAGAAGTGCGAGTTCCATCGATCCCAGGTTGCCTTTTTGGGCTACATAATTTCCGCGGAGGGATTTTCCATGGACCCTCAGAAGGTTGCGGCAGTTCTGCAGTGGCCTCGTCCCAATGGTCTTCGGCCCATTCAGCGCTTTCTGGGTTTTGCCAACTACTATCGGAAGTTCATCAGGAACTTCTCCACATTGGCAAAGCCTCTCTCTGACCTAACCAAGAAGGGGAGTAACCCTCACGAGTGGCCATCCGAGGCCATCAGAGCTTTCGAGGCTCTGAAAGCTGCCTTTGCTTCGGCTCCGATTCTTTCGCATCCCAATCCTGGGTTGCCCTTCGTCCTCGAAGTTGATGCTTCCGAGACGGGAGTAGGGGCTCTCCTGTCCCAGCGTCGGTCGCCCGATGGACCCCTACTTCCCTGCGGGTTCTACTCCAGGAAGCTTTCCTCGGCTGAGTGCAACTACCAGATTGGAGATCGGGAGTTGTTGGTCATCATTCTGGCTCTCAAGGAATGGAGGCACCTGCTCGAGGGTTCCGCGGTTCCGGTCCTCATTCTTACCGATCACAAGAACCTGACTTATCTTTCGGAGGCCAAGAGATTGACACCCCGCCAGGCCAGATGGGCTCTGTTCTTGTCACGCTTCAACTATGTGGTTTCATATTTGCCTGGTTCCAAGAATGTCAGGGCTGATGCGTTATCACGGCAATACTCTGAGTTGTCCAGGGAGGACTCTGAGCCAATCTCACTTATACCTCCAGATCAGATCCTGGCTGCCATTCGCACCAGTCTGACCTCTCCCCTTGGGGAGCAGATTTTGGCGGCTCAAACTGATGCTCCTCCCGGGAGGCCGGAGGGTAGATGTTTCGTACCCGAGGGATTGCGCACCCGCCTGCTGCGTACCTACCATAACGCCAAAACTGCCGGGCATCCAGGGAAGAACCAGCTGTGTTGGGTCGTCTCTCGCTTATTCTGGTGGCCAACCCTCCGTGCCGACATTGCCTCTTATGTAGCGGCATGTTCGATTTGTGCCCAGAATAAGTCTCCACGGCATCTCCCTTTGGGTCTTCTGCAACCCATTCCCAATGGGGAGCGTCCTTGGTCACATCTAGGGATGGACTTTATTGTAGACCTCCCGGTGTCTCGGGGTCATACGGTCATCCTCATGATCGTCGATCGGTTTTCCAAGATGTGCCATTGCATTCCACTCAGGAAATTACCCACAGCGCAGGAACTGGCCACGGTCTTTTCCAGGGAGATTTTTCGCCTGCATGGGTTACCTAAGGTGATTGTCTCAGACCGCGGGAGTCAGTTCGTGTCCAGATTCTGGCGTGCCTTCTGCTCCCAGTTGGGTATTAGTCTCTCCTTTTCATCAGCCTACCACCCGCAGTCCAATGGGGCTGCGGAGCGTTCCAATCAGGCCTTAGAACAATTCCTTCGGTGTTATATTTCAGACCATCAGGATGATTGGGCCGATCTCCTGCCGTGGGCAGAGTTTGCCAGGAACTCGGCGGTCAACTCCTCCACCGGGATGTCTCCCTTCATGGCCAACTATGGGTTTCAACCCGCGGTATTACCTGAGAGGTTCTCACCACAGGACATTCCGGCTGTGGAGAACCATCTTGCTGCCCTGCGTTCTTCTTGGGGGCAGATCCAGAGGGCCTTGAGGGACTCAGCTCAGCGCCAGAAGTTCCAGGCTGATCGCAGACGGTTGCCCGCTCCTTCATACCAGGTCGGCGATCGGGTGTGGTTGTCTACTCGCAACCTCAATCTTCGGGTGCCCACACCCAAACTGGCTCCCCGTTTTGTCGGTCCTTTCCGCATTCTCCGCAAAGTGAATCCGGTGGCCTATGCACTTGCCCTTCCGTCTGGGATGCGGATCTCCAATATCTTTCATGTTTCCCTGTTGAAGCCTCTGATCTGCAATCGCTTCACTACCTCTCTTCCTCGGCCCCGTCCTGTCCGGGTTGACGGTCATGAGGAGTATGAGGTGAGCCGGATCCTGGACTCTCGATTGGTGCGCGGTCAATTACAGTTCCTGGTTCATTGGCGCGGTTATGGTCCCGAGGAGCGTTCCTGGGTTCCTTCCGCGGATGTCCATGCTCCTGCCCTCCTCCGCGCTTTTCATACCCGCTTTCCTCAGAAACCTTTTGTTGAGCCGCGGAGGGGGAGGGGCCCTTGAGGGGGAGGTACTGTCAAGGTCCTACCTTTTTCCTGTGGTTATGTTACTTCATGTGCTGGTGTCCATCTTGGATTCTGCTGTGCATGATGGGAGCCCTTTTATGCCTTCAGGTTTCTGTGGCCCATCCTCCAGAGGGGTGTGGCTGATGACATATAAGCCTGTGGCCCGCACATGCTCTTTGCCTTGTGTCTTTGTGTTGCTGTTACTCTGTTCTGACTCTCGTGACTCTCCTGGTATCTGATTCGGCTTGTCTTGACTATTCTTTGTATTCTCCTTTGATCTGACCCTCTGTTGCTGAACCCGGCTCGTGACCTGTGATTCTTGTCTGCTGTCCTGTACTGTTCTGTCCTGTTGTTGTTGACCCCGGCTTGTCTGACTACTCTTTTGTCTCTTCCACCAGCTACACGCCATTGGCGGCGGCCATTACCGCAGCTGAGGTGTCTCGGGGGCCGCGACCTGGTTCCTGGCTGCGTCAAGTCCATCCCCACCATCAGGGGCCCTGGTGAAGGGCAGCCTGGGACTTAGACTCCGCGCCCTGAGGGACTTTGGTCTGTGGGTGGTGGTTGTCGTCAGCCAGTGCGTTACATTGTTAGGCCTGCCTGTCCGTTCCTCAGCTCCTGCCCTGACAAAAATGCTGTAGTACCCCAGTTGCACCTCAGAGCGCCGCTGTTGAACCAACAAGGGAAGGATGTGAGAGATGCATGCCTCTATGAGACAGGCAGTACAACTGCAAGAGTAGATATAGAGCATTTCTGCATGAGATGGGAGGGATTCAGGTCTGATAAAGAAGAAGGTATCCTGGAATTTAAATACAGTTAAGGATTATACATTCTACAAAGGATTCCTCTTATATATTCCCAACAACAGAAGGAATGGCTGTCTTGAATATGCATCATCAACAGTCTCTCCTGGAAATCAGATGGCAAGTAGTGATTTCATTATTTTCCTGGCTGTGTCATTCAGTCTCTGCTCAGTTTCAGTATTCCATTGTAGAAGAAATGAGGAAAGGTTCAGTTGTTGGTGATTTAGTGAAAGATCTTGGAATGAATGTGAAGGATATCACAGCAAGAAAACTCCGTATTGTGTCTGATGTTTCTGAAAAATATTTCAGTATCAATCTGGAGAATGGAGACCTTTTCATTGCAGAGAGGATAGACAGAGAGACATTGTGTGGGGCTGCAGCTGATTGTGTCCTGGCCTTTGATGCTGTGGCTGAGAATCCTTTAAATGTGTTTAATGTTAGGATTGAAATTCAAGATATAAATGACAATCCACCAAGATTTCTCCATGAAACAATTAGATTAGAAATAAGTGAATATGCTCTATCAGGAGCAAAGTTTGTTTTGCAGAAAGCTGAAGATTTGGATTTAGGAATTAATACACTGAAAAGCTACAAGCTGAGTCCAAATGAGCACTTTGTCTTAGGAGAAAGGATCAGCTCTGATGGCAGTATATTTCCTGAACTAGTTCTAGAAAAGCCTCTAGACCGAGAGACACAAAATCACCATGAACTAATTCTATCAGCTTTTGATGGAGGAAATCCAGTACAAACAGGCACTGTGCTGATTAAGATTGCCATCACTGACTTTAATGATAATGCACCTGTATTTACCCAAGAAATATATAAAATAAGCATTAAGGAAAATATACCTTTAAACTCTACAGTTCTGCAGGTCAGGGCAACTGATGATGATGAAGGTGTAAATGCTCAGATTACATATTCATTTAGTACCCTGGCAAATAGCATTCTCCAGATGTTTACAATTAATCACAAGAATGGAGACATCAGAACAAAGGGACATTTAGATTATGAAATGAAAAAACACTATGAAATATCTGTACAAGCCATGGATGGAGGGGGCCTGGCTGCCCATGCCAAAGTTTTAATAGAGATATTGGATGAGAATGACAATGTTCCTGAGATAACCCTCACCTCCCTGTCTTCTCCTATTCCTGAAGACACATCACCTGGAACTGTGGTGGCTCTCATTGCAGTTCGTGATAAAGACTCGGGAGAAAATGGAGAAGTTCAGTGTCAGGTCATTGGGGATATTCCATTTGAATTAGTGTCATCAGCAAGTAACTTCTATAAAATTGTTACAAAAGATACTTTGGACAGAGAAAAGATGTCATCCTATAACATCACCATTCAAGCATCTGACAAGGGTTCTCCTCTTTTGTCTTCTGTAAAAGTCATCTATTTGGAGTTGGCAGATGTTAACGACAATGCACCTGTTTTTGAGAAGCTGACTTATACTGCATTTGTACAAGAAAATAACATACCAGGATCTTCCATATTCCATGTTCAAGCAAAAGATATTGACAGTGAAGAAAATGCAAAACTGACTTACTTTATAGTAAGTAACATTAGTGACAAAGATCCCATATCCTTGCATGTATCTATAAATCCAGTGACTGGAGTCATTTATGCGCAAAAATCATTTGATTATGAGCAACACAGAGAATTCCACCTTCAGGTCATTGCTAAAGACAATGGTTTTCCATCACTGAACAGCAGCACAACTCTAAAAATTCATGTGGTAGACCAAAATGATAACTCACCAGTCATCTTATACCCACCAAGAGACAGTGATGGCCCTGTCTTTGAGATGGTGCCTTGGTCATCTGAACAAGGATCCTTAGTATCTAAAGTGGTTGCAGTGGATGCGGATTCTGGACACAATGCCTGGTTGTCTTATTTTTTGCAAGCGTCTGATCCATCACTTTTTTCTATTGATCAGTATACTGGGGAGATCACAACATCAAAGGTTTTTCATGACAGAGATTCTTTAAAACATAAAGTTGTGATTATAGTAAAAGACAATGGTCACCCACCTCTCTCTGCTTCTGTGACTTTAAACCTGGTGATTGCTGATAATTTTCAGCAGATAATTCCTGAAATGAAGAAACAGCCAAGCAAACTGGACTCTCAGTCGAATTTACAAATGTACTTGGTAATTGCCTTGGCATTGATTACATTTCTGTTTATATTGACCGTGATAGTCGCTGTGATCTCTAAATGCAGAGAGTCTAAATCTTTGCCTTCCTTCGGCCCTGTGAATACACACCTATATCATACTGTAGATCCCAGATTTATTTCCCAGTTTAATGATGGAACATTGCAGCTGCCCTACTCATACAATGTTTGTCCAACTCTGGATTCAGCAGGCTTCGCTTTCTTAAAAACTCAGCAGTGTGTTCCAGTTGTTCCTGTGGATAGACTAATTGATGCTGATGATTCAGGAATTGGTAATGAAAACATAAGAGGCCCTATAGCTGATGAAAGTCTTATTTTGCAGGTATGTTCAAACTATAATGTTTAATTAGTCTGCATTCTTTAAAACAATGTTGCAAATATGTTTAAAAGTCTGTATTTTGTTTTTGGTGTGACAGTGGACAGCTGCCTTTAGTTGTTATAGTCAGAGTTACATTAATGGTATTGTAACTTATGTGCCATTGATAGCCCCTGCGTGGGTGTACCTTTTGCCCTGTTGGCGTTAGAGCACTGTTTTTTTCTATTTTGCATTTTTTATCTGTGCAATTGATAGCCCCTGCGTGGGCGTGTTTTGTTGCCTCTGTTTTATACTGTTTACAAATTCATAAAAACCATAAATGAAATATAAAAGTCTGTATTGACCCATGCTGTACTGGCTAATCAGATGAGGTATCTAATGATTTTGTAATTTAGTTTTTTTATGAATTTGTAAACAATAGTTTTAAAAAAGTTCTCTTGATATTAGCAGTTTCATACAATAGAGATTGGAAACTAAGTTCTCTTGATATTAGCAGTTTCATACAATAGAGATCGGAAACTAAGTTCTCTTGATATTAGCAGTTTCATACAATAGAGATCGGAAAGTATTGTGACCATAAGGTATCCATAGTTACTACACCTACATAAGATTGGTACCGATAGTGAATTCATAGGTGATTTTCTTTATGGCTTTTTTTTATGTTATAATGTCACAACACTAGTGACTGACTGTATTTATTAAATAAATGATATTATGTATACTTAACATAAGACAAATACTTTATGTTTCTGGAAACATAATAATGAGGAATTAAACCTTTCTATCCTTAATACTTAAGGAAGCTGTCATCTTATCATCTGTTTGATCTGCAGTTGCCATGGTACTGCACATGTGATCAGCAATGACACCAGACATTTAGGGGCATGACCTGGTTGGAGTCTGGGCTGAGGTTGTCATACATCTACTCACCGGGTCCTGTGATGTGCGACTGTAAGGACTTCCTTTCTCTACTGAATGTTTTGAGCTGGGACAAGCTTTGTCCTTGTCAGTACTCTTAGCGGTTTGTCAAGCATAGTGAGGACACTCTAATACAGGAGGTGTGTTACTGGCCAGATCACCAGAAGAAAACAAAGGGAAAAAGCCTAAGAAAAGAAAACCAATGCAGCCACCACATCTAATGACTGGTAAGCTGCAATATATTACATTTTGGGTTTTGGGTTTAATGCCATTTTAAGAGCAACTAACCACAGTTCCAGAAGAAAAGGTCTGTACTGTACATTTTAATTGATTGCTATGAGTTAGTCTACATAAGAATTAGCACTTAAACTGAAAGTTCTGCCATTTTATTTTCAATATAGAAGAGCATTCATGCAAAGGGAAATGGATTAGAATCTCTGCCAAGTTTTATTTTCAATCTGTGTCAGCCTTTGCTAACTTTTGTTCATTTTCTGTCATGTTGAAAAAAGTGATTTTATTGCTATCTGTGTCCTGTCCCAATGACCATAGAAAAGAGAGATTTTCACAGGACACAGACAGCATATATATAATAGCATGTATAAAATCAAGCACCTAGGCATGCAGAATGCTTCCACAAACATTTATGAAAGAATGGGTCGCTCTCAGGAGCTCAGTGAATTCAAGCTTGGTACCGTGATAGGTTGCCACCTGTGCAATAAGTCCACTCCAAGACCTCCAATGTTCATGTGGCCTTCAGATTAGCACAACAACAGTGCGTAGAGAGCTTCATGGAATGGATTTCCATGGCCGAGCAGTTGAAGCAGTGGTGTAAAACATGGCGGCACTGGACTCTAGAGCAGTGGAGACACGTTAACTGGAGTGAGGAATCATGGTCAAACGTTCCTATAGACACACTCCTAATCCTTGTAGAAAGCCTTCCTAGAAGATTTGAAGCTAAGCTAGCTGCAAAGGGTGGGCCAACTCAATATTGAACTCTACAGACTAAGACTGGGATACCATTAAAATTCATGTGCGTGGAAAGGCAGGCATCCCAATACTTTTGTCAATATAGGGTATATATATATATATATATTGTAGTCTGACCTAGATGTAAAAGTTCACTGGTAAAACTAAGGAACCTTTGTTGTTTGGCTGTTTGACATTGAATATCAAACTTTTATATTATTGCACTTAAAGCATACATTTTTTTTTACAATCACAGCTCTTCTGTCCAGGATGGCACCATTTTTATTTGAGTGTCTTCCTTGGTGATCTACATGCTGGATTGTGATGCTGGCTAAGGGATGGCACAGCCTTGTAGATTTTGTGCTCTTTTAAAGAATCCCAGGTTTGAATTTTTCGTACATAGTTACATTGGTCCAGCTTGGACCAATGTAACTATGTATATACTGTACCTGGCCTATGCCCCTGGAAGCTAGAAATCTCTGAAATAGACACTGTTAATCCAGTGATTTTCACTTGCTCTCTATTCCCATACTGAGCAGCTGCTGTGCTGCTTACTGAGCACAGCAGATCAGCCGCTTGACAAGGGCACCATTCAGAGAATGATTTGCATTTTCTAAATTAATTCAAAGTTTTAAATGATTGGATGAGGCGGAGAGGCAGGCCGGTGATGCCATGCTCTCCACCTCCACTAATCAGAGAATGCTTTGTATTCATTAAGAAAAGTGCCAATGCTGAGCAGTCAACCTGCTTTGTTGACAATGTAGCAGGCTACCTGCTCCAAGTTTGACCAATGTAACTAGTTAAAGATGAATTCCAGGTTTGGATATACCTAAAGTTTGACATAGATCAGCATTTTCTGCAGTTTCTTACCTTGTGACAAAGTTATAGTGATGCTGTCTGAACAGAAGAAAGAATGAGGAAATACTTCTTCCTGCCTGCAGATAGTTTCATTATCTTAGATAGGCAAAGTCATTTGACAAGAGTTCCAGGATGGCCTTCACTGATACAAGTTAGGACTTTTTTCAAAGTTAATAATGTTACTGTTACTTTAGGAAGCTCAGCTCAATAAACCTTTTTGAGCCTGGTGTACCTAGCGCGTCCTGTGGCAGGCAGCAATTTATTGTAAGCTCCTCCTTTTCATGTAGCTCATACTGTGCCAGGTCAACAAGGGCACAATAAAAATAACATATTTTGTTTAAAAAGTAATTATTTTTTTACAGTTAACTTTTTCAGCTTAATTTTTTAAGCTCTACCTAAAAATGTGCTAATATTTTTTTGTGAATGTGTTTGTATAATAATTATATGAGGTACAGTATTATATAATAATACAATAATACATAGTAACAGTAAAATTAACACATTAGTTTCATGTTCTGGATTTGTTTATTAATTTTTAGGAAGCTAAGCTCTATAAACCTCACCTTGTCTTGTATCCCAGTGCCCGTAACCTTGTCCTGTGACCCACTAGCCCCAAGTTTATGGTGTGTCTGACTCAGCCCAACCCTGGCGTGTAATTCAGTTTCCCTAACCTTGTCTGTGACCTACTCCCACTAACCTTGTTGTGTGATTATTTACCCTTAATGTTCCCCTAGAACCCAACCTTGTGTGACTATTTCCCCTTAATGTTCCCCTAGAACCCATCCCATGTAACCCACCCACTTGCATCCTTCTATGACTCTCCTGAATCTTCTCCTGTGATCCACTTCCCCTAACCTTTTCTTGTGACCTATTCACCCCTTATACAATAATACATAGTAACAGTAAATAAACACATTAGTATTATGTTCTGGATTTATTTGTCTATATTTTTAGGAAGCTAAGCTCTATAAAGCACTCTTGTCTAACCTTGTCTTGTATCCTAGTGCCCGTAACCTTGTCCTGTGACCCACTAACCCTAAGTTTATGATATGATCGACTCAGCCCAAGCCCGGCCTTTAACCCAGTTTCCCTAACCTTGTTTGTGACCTACCCCCCAAACCTCGTTGTGTGACTATTTTCCCCTAAACTTCCCCTATGACCCACTTCCCCTGGATCTTCCTATGACTTACTCTTCCTAACCTTCCTTTGTGACCCACTTTCCCGAAACTTTTCTTGTGACTTATTAATCCCTTATGTTCTATCTTGAGCCACTCTCCCTAATCTTGTCCCATTAAAAAAAAAAAAAAGATTTGTAAAAACCTAATACTTATTATTACAAAACATTTTTACAGAAACAGGAACAGCAAAATTATAAAAAAGAAAATTATAAAAAAATGCAGTATATTGACGCTAAAAATAAACCAGAAGATACAAGCAACTACTTATGTGATTGTGATACCAACCCTCTGTACATTAGTATAGTTTCATCTGTTATGAGTGGTTGACGGACAATTTGCGCATGCGTGGTTTGTTTGGTAGGTAAACATCTTGCGCATGCATGGTCTTTTGATCAGCGGACATCTGGCGCAAGAGCTGTATCTTTTCATTGTAGCGGGCTTGTGTGTATATATTCTCTCTTTACATGATGAGGGACGTTAAGCCCATCCCCCGAAGATGCAGTTCTGACTAAATGCGTTGGGAGTGGCTTGCACGTGATGTCTTAGCTCCCGAACAATGGTGTTTTTTCCTTTGTTTGGGAGCTATCTGCCTGCTACGTTTTTATGGTTTTTATTAATACTTGCTGTCTTTTGAACAAGTGTTGCTGGAAACCGTTTGTTTACTTTGGAGATCCAATAAATGGTGTGAAACCTTTTTTTACTTATTTCACCATGGAAGTTTTTTTTTTACTTTTTACTGTTGCTGGATTTCTGCTTCTGTGCTAAGTAGACGGTACCTGTGGAGGAGTTTCATGGGCGCATATGGCCATTTATAACATGATGGTCCACCATTTTTGGTAAGAGGTGACAGACAACATGGTGTACCTGTTGTTGGAGTTTATTGCACCACTGCACATATGAAGAATGATTGGTTGCACATTTGTTGATCACAAAGTTCAGTTCACATAAAAAAATTTGGCCACTGTGGCAATTGTTTTTACTTTAAAATGACTTTATTTGCTTAAACTATGAACCAACCATTATCTTAATCTTAGACAAAAAAGGTTTTAGAATAACATAAGAGTGTTCCATGAGGTACAAAATTACTTGTTTTGTGTTTTTTTCAAGTGTGTTAGAAAATGATATTAATGTACATTAAATGAACTGTGTTGCATTTTTTTAAATCATTTTTTGTGATAGATTGATGCCGCTCGTGTGAAAGGTCCCTAAATCTTAATCTGTATTCTAAAATCTTGTAGTACCCCAATTGCACCTCAGAGCGCCGCTGTTGAACCAATAAGGGAAGGATGTGAGAGATGCATGCCTCTATGAGACAGGCAGTACAACTGCAAGAGTAGATATAGAGCATTTCTGCATGAGATGGGAGGGATTCAGGTCTGATAAAGAAGAAGGTATCCTGGAATTTAAATACAGTTAAGGATTATACATTCTACAAAGGATTCCTCTTATATATTCAGAAGGAATGGCTGTCTTGAAGATGCATCATCAACAGTCTCTCCTGGAAATCAGATGGCAAGTAGTGATTTCATTATTTTCCTGGCTGTGTCATTCAGTCTCTGCTCAGATTCAGTATTCCATTGTAGAAGAAATGAGGAAAGGTTCAGTTGTTGGTGATTTAGTGAAAGATCTTGGAATGAATGTGAAGGATATCACAGCAAGAAAACTCCGTATTGTGTCTGATGTTTCTGAAAAATATTTCAGTATCAATCTGGAGAATGGAGACCTTTTCATTGCAGAGAGGATAGACAGAGAGACATTGTGTGGGGCTGCAGCTGATTGTGTCCTGGCCTTTGATGCTGTGGCTGAGAATCCTTTAAATGTGTTTAATGTTAGGATTGAAATTCAGGATATAAATGACAATCCACCAACATTTCTTGATGAAACAAGTAGATTAGAAATAAGTGAATCGGCTTCACCAGGGACAAAGTTTGTTTTGCAGAAAGCAGAGGATTTGGATATAGGAATGAATACACTGAAAAGCTACAAGCTGAGTCCAAATGAGCACTTTGTCTTAGGAGAAAGGATCAGCTCTGATGGCAGTATATTTCCTGAACTAGTTCTAGAAAAGCCTCTAGACCGAGAGACACAAAATCACCATGAACTAATTCTATCAGCTTTTGATGGAGGAAATCCAGTACAAACAGGCACTGCACTGATTAAGATTTCCATTACTGATTTTAATGATAATACACCTATATTTACCCAAGAAATATATAAAGTAAGCATTAAGGAAAATATACCTTTAAATTCTACAGTTCTGCAGGTCAGGGCAACTGATGATGATGAAGGTGTAAATGCTCAGATTACATATTCATTTCGTACCCGGGCAAATAATATTCTCCAGATGTTTACAATTAATCACAAAAATGGAGACATTAGAACCAAAGGACATTTAGATTATGAAATGAAAAAACACTATGAAATAATTGTACAAGCCATGGATGGAGGGGGCCTGGCTGCCCATGCCAAAGTTTTAATAGAGATATTGGATGAGAATGACAATGTTCCTGAGATAACCCTCACCTCCCTGTCTTCTCCTATTCCTGAAGACACATCACCTGGAACTGTGGTGGCTCTCATTGCAGTTCGTGATAAAGACTCGGGAGAAAATGGAGAAGTTCAGTGTCAGGTCATTGGGGATATTCCATTTGAATTAGTTTCATCAGCAAGTAACTTCTATAAAATTGTTACAAAAAATACTCTGGACAGAGAAAACATGTCATCCTATAACATCACCATTCAAGCATCTGACAAGGGTTCTCCTCTTTTGTCTTCTGTAAAAGTCATCTATTTGGAGTTGGCGGATGTTAACGACAATGCACCTGTTTTTGAGAAGCTGACTTACACTGCATTTGTACCAGAAAATAACATACCAGGAGCTTCCATATTCCATGTTCAAGCAAAAGATATTGACAGTGAAGAAAATGCAAAACTGACTTACTTTATAGTAAGTAATAGTAATGACAAAGATTCCATATCCTTTCATGTATCTATAAATCCAGTGACCGGAGTCATTTATGCGCAAAAATCATTTGATTATGAGCAACACAGAGAATTCCACCTTCAGGTCATTGCTAAAGACAATGGTTTTCCATCAATGAACAGCAGCACAACTCTAAAAATTCATGTGGTAGACCAGAATGATAACTCACCAGTCATCTTATACCCACCAAGAGACAGTGATGGCCCTATCTTTGAGATGGTGCCTTGGTCATCTGAACAAGGATCCTTAGTATCTAAAGTGGTTGCAGTGGATGCGGATTCTGGACACAATGCCTGGTTGTCTTATTTTTTGCAAGCGTCTGATCCATCACTTTTTACTATTGATCAGTATACTGGGGAGATCAAAACATCAAATGTCTTTCATGATAAAGATTCTTTAAAACATAAAGTTGTGGTCATAGTAAAAGACAATGGTTACCCACCTCTTTCTGCTTCTGTGACTTTAAACCTGGTGATTGCTGATAATTTTCAACAGATGATTCCAGAAATGAAAAAACAGCCAAGCAAGTTGGACTCCCAGTCAAACTTACAAATGTACCTGGTGATTGCCTTGGCATTGATTACATTTCTGTTTTTGTTGACTGTGATAGTCGCTGTGGTCTCCAAATGTCGAGAGTCCCAATCTTTGCCTTCCTTTGGCCCTGTGAATACACACCTATATCATACTGTAGATCCAAGATTTATTTCCCAGTTTAATGATGGAACATTGCAGCTGCCCTACACATACAATGTTTGTCCAACTCTGGATTCAATGGACAAGGAATTTGCTTTCCTAAAAACTCAGCAGTGTGTTCCGGTTGTTCCTGTAGATAGACTAATTGATGCTGATGATTCAGGAATTGGTAATGAAAACATAAGAGGCCCTATAACTGATGGCAGTCTTATTTTGCAGGTATGTTCAAACTATGCTAACAAAATGTTTCAGATATGTTCGTTTTAAAGTCTGCATTGATCTATATAGTGTTGGCAAATCAGATGAGGTCTGTAATGATTTTGCATTTTATTTTATTTTATTGTTTTTGTGAAATAATTTTTTTCTCGATGACAGTATGCAGATTCATACAGTAGATATTAAAAACTAATTTTCAACATAAGACTTATATAGTTATATATACTTATATTGGTAACTTATATAGCTACCAATCTGACACTCATAGAGTATCTCATATCTCGTTATGTATTATGTATGACATATCCATACCTGGAACTCATCTTTAACTAATGTTTGACATAGACAGCCCTTTCTGCAGACTTTTGCCTTGTGACAGTGTTATAATGATGCTGTCTGGTCACTACAAGATATCATATCTATGCTAGTTTTCTAGCATTGTGCAGGAGACCAAAACCCTTGGTGATGTAAATGAACCTAACCTACAATGTATTCATGTTTCTAAAAAAAACAAGCATAAAGAAAAGTTATAGAGGCATAACTCTAGTGATTATGAATATTTACTAATAAGTTATATTATGTATAAACAATACAGTAAGGCCAAATTAGTACCATATCCTTAACAAACCTTAAACAAGTGAAAAACTGAATTCTCTTCTACTTTTGGCATTCCTAGTGGAACTGGGGTATGTATAGTTAGATGCAGGGACAGGACAAGGTGTGGGCAGGAGGGGCGGTTGCCCTGGGGACTGTGGTATCACATGAGGTGGGGCGCTGCATGCAGAGTGCCTACATACAGGCTGGCAGGAGTACTGGAAAATAATTTTGGGCTTGCAAATGGAATTTATGCTTGGGGTAAGCATGGAGATTAGTGCTCAAATTCTTTTGGAGGGGAGGGAATTTTTGCTGATACATAATACATCAGCATTTTGGGGAGGGCAGGCCTATTTGGCATCTTGGCCATGGGCACTGCATGACCTTGTCCCAACTGGTTAGATGTATAGGCATGCTGTATTGATGTGTAATAATTTTAGGGCCTCAGCCTTACATTTTATGTATTGGTATCAATACAATGTATGTAAATTTGAGTTGCAGAGTGATGAATTCCTATTTTTAATTTCTAATTCATAAAAATAATCAAGACTAAATAATTATTATTCCCAAAGGTCAGTACATTTTAATTGATTGCTATGAGTCACAAAACATAAGAATTAGCACTTAGACAGGAAGTTCTGCCATTTTATTTTCAATAAAGAAGAGTATTAATGCAGAGGAGATGAGTTAGAACCTATGTCAGGATATATTTTCAGTCTGTGTCTTTGGTTGACTTTTTCTCACTTTTTGTCACGGCAAAAAAGTGATTTTATTGCTTTCTGTAGCCCTGATGGCGATTCCTCTTTTCCTGTCCCAATGACCACAGGAAAGAGAGATTGTCCCAGGACACAATAAAAATCTGCCAGATTCTCCTAGATTGTAAGCTCTAACGAGCAGGGCCCTCTGTTTTCTCTTGTACCAAATTGTATTGTAACTGTTATGTCTACCTTCATTTTGTAAACCGCTGCGCAAACTGTTGGTGCTATATAAATCCTGCATAATAACAATAATACTTAATTCCTTCTGAACATGAAAAAATTTTCATTATAATAAACAAAGGAACCTTTGATTTTTTCCTTAAAATGGAGGTTTCACTGAAAAATAATAGTGCACAGCTGTAGCACTGTCCAAATATACACATGATTAAACACACCAAGGTGTGCAGTGGAATAACGTCCTTGCAGGATGTCTTCAACTTACAAGCCGACCTCAATGCACTGTTTAATTGGGCAACTATGTGGCAAATGAGGTTTAATGTTGATAAATGTAAGGTTATGCACTTGGGGGTTAAGAATATGCATGCATCATACATACTAGGGGGAGTACAACTGGGGGAATCAATGGTGGAGAAGGATCTGGGAGTTCTGGTAGATCACAAGCTTAATAATGGAATGCAATGCCAAGCTGCAGTTTCTAAATTGAGCAAAATCCTCTCTTGTATTAAAAGAGGTATAGACTCCAGAGAGAGAGATATCATATTACCCCTGTACAAATCATTAGTAACACCTCATCTGGAATATGCAGTACAAAAAGAACATTGGGGAACTGGAGAAAGTACAGAGAAGGGCAACCAAACTGATAAGAGGCATGGAGGAGCTCAGCTATGAGGAAAGATTAGAGGAACTGAATTTATTCTCTCTTGAGAATAGGAGATTAAGGGGGGATATGATCAACATGTATAAATATATCAGTGGTTCATATAGTGAACTCGGCGTAGAGCTATTCACCTTGAGGTCATCACAGAGGACAAGGGGGCACACTTTACATCTGGAGGAAAAGAAATGTAATCTCCAAACATGGAAAGGTTTCTTCACAGTAAGAGCTGTGAAAATGTGGAATATACTCCCTCAAGAGTTGGTTCTGGCCAGCTCAGTGGATTACTTTAAAAAATGCCTGGGTTCTTTCTTGGTTACATAGAATATAACTGGTTACTAACATTTATAGGTAAAGTTGATCCAGGGAATATCCGATTGCCACTCAGAGGATCAGGATGGATGTTTTTTCTCCTGCAGGAGCAAATTGGATCATGCTTTGCTCTTTTGTTTTTGTTTTTTTGCCTTCCTCTGGTTCAACTGTGGGTGTAGGATTATACATTTCTTTTTCTTTTTTTTTTAATGGTTGAACTAACTATGTAACTATGTAATATAGTTTTACATAGTTGCTGGTTGTTCCACTTTCTGCCTTTTTAAAATTTCCCTTGCCCACCCCATGTCCTGCAGATTGCCCTACCAGGCAAGGGGTGTCACATAGGTTGCTGTAACAGGTGGCAATTTTTTTTACAATCACAATCACAGTCCTTCTCTCCAGGATGGTATTATCTTTGTTCAGGGTCTCTTCCTTCATGATGTGCTATGTCCTGGATTGCGATTCTGGCTCAGGATTGACACAGTCATGTGGATTCTGGTGCCTGTGAAGGTCTTGGCTGTTTTAGAGAGGAATTGCAGGTATAGATATTTTATACATAGTTACATTTGTCCAGCTTTGATCAATGTAACTATGTATATACCATACCTGGCCTGTGCCCCTGGAAGTTGGAAATCACAGGAGACACTACTAATCCAGTGAGCTCCACTTGCTTCTGAGTCCCATACTGAGCAGTCAGCCTGCTTATTTCTGAAAACAGGAGGTTGGCCGCTTGACAAGGGCACCAATTAGAGAATGATTTGCATTTCTTGAATGAATTCAAAGCATTACCTGATTGCATGAGGTCAAAGCATTATCTGATTGCATGAGGTTAATACTTTGCATTCATTAGGAAAATGCAAAGCATTCTCTGAATAACACCCATGCTGAGCAGATGACCTCCTGTGTTCACAATGCAGAAGGCCACATGCTCAGCACAGGGTCCAGAAGCTGGTGGAGATCATTGTAGTAGTGGTGTCTATTCCACTGATTTCCAGCTGCCAGCGACATTGGCCAGTTATGGAATATACATAGTTACAACGGACCAAGCTGGATCAATGTAACTATGTATGAAATATCTATACCTGGAACTCATCTTTAACTAATGTTTGGCATTGACAGCCCTCTTTGCAGCCTTTTACCTTGTGACAACTTTATAAGGATGCTGTCTGGTCACTACAAGAAGATAGAATGAGGAAATACTTCTTCCTTCCCGCAGTTAATGACATAGTGTTAGGTAGGCAAAGTCATTTGATAGGAGCTCCAGGACAGCTTTTAGACCTCATTCACACCATACGTGCAGAAAAACTGATGGAAACTGAGGCGCACGGATTTCACTTGCAGAGACATCAGTTTGCATCAATTTTCATGCACGCTTCAATGAGTTTTATACACGGTGCAGATTCCTGAGCAGAAGAAAATATGCACATGATGCCAGTGTTGTGGTGTGAACAGGGCACATAGAGAAAAATTGATTTTGTTGTGTCCTTGCAGATTGTGTGCAGAAAAACTGACATCTCTGCACCATTGATGTGAATGAGCCCTTACGGATACAAGTTATTTTGCAAAGTTAATAATGTTGCTGTATATAGATACATTTCAACAATTTCTTCATTTGTAAAGTCACTGAAAGGTCCACTTTAGGAACCTCAGCTATATAAACCTTTTTGAGCCTGGTATACCTAGGAAGGATTTTGGTAGGTATCAGCAATTTAGGGTAAGCTCCTCCTTTTCATGTAATACATACCAGGTCCGAGTCAACAAAGGAGTAAAGGGAAAAATGTTTGCATATTTTGCTCAAAAAGTCATTATTTTATTACAGTTAACAATTTCAGCCTGGCTTTTAAACTCTTTCTAAAATATGTAGCTAATATTTTTGTGTGTATGTGTTTGTATAATAATTACATGATGTATAGTATTATAAAACAGTATGATAATAAATAGGAACAGTAAACACATTAGCAGTCTGTTTTGGATTTGTTGGTTTCTTTAGGAAGCTATGACATATAAACCATTCTCTTCTAACCTTGTCTTGTATCCCACTGCTCCTAACCTTGTCCTTTGACTCATTAACCCCAAGCTTGTGCTGTGTCCGGCTCAGCCCAACCCTGGCTTGTAACCCAATTTCCCTAACCTTGTTGTGTGACTATTTACCCCTAACCTTCCCCTATGACCCATCCCATGTGACCCACCTACCTGCATCATTCTATGACTCTCTCCTTAGTCTTCTCCTGTGATTCATTTTCTCTAACCTTTTCTTGTGACCTATTCACCCCTTATCTTGATGAATCAGTGGTCTTACAGATGAGCAGAAACAAGGAGGAAGAGAAAAAAATGGGGGGTTGAAAACAACGAGAGACATCCTTTTAAGGGTAGTATTCAGTTGAACATATGGGCAGAGTAGGTGTAGTGTAGTAAGCATATACTCACATTCTAGGGTCCTATGGTCAAGCAACCTATTTTAGCACATGTGGAGAATATGATTGTCTCTATGCAGAGTGTGGGTAGTCACACTCGAGGCTCGTCGGGGTTTTCTGGAAATTCTTGCACGATGTTTGGTTGCAAACAGATCCGGTGAACAACAGTAGATAAAATAAGGCCACCAAAATGGAACCAGTGTGTGGTCAGCAGAGGCGCCCATTCAATAAAAAGGTGCTTCCAAGTGGATTCTTCTGTTTTTACAGTATGCTCTGGGCTGAAGAAATGCACACAGATTTCAGGCACTAAGGTGTACTGTACACTTTTTCCTGATGAAGTGGCCACTAAAGAGCAACTAAACGTGTTGGTGTTTTAACTTTTTTTCATGATCAATAAATACCAACCTTCCTGGAGAATCCACTTGGAAGCACCTTTTTATTGAATGGGTACCTCTGTTGCCCACACACTGGTTCCATTTTGGGTCCTTATTCTATCCACCCCTTATCTTCTCCTTTGAGCCACTCTTCCTAACCTTGTCCCATTTTTCAAAGAAGAGTTTTGGAAAAACCTAATAGGATTCATATGTATTGAACCTATCATATTTATTGAACCTATTATATATAAACACGAAGAGCAAAATATAGAAAATACTGAGTAGTTGTTATTCTGCTCTCCTGCTTAATTTGATGTTTATGTCCTCTGTAATTCCACTAATCATATAGTCTACAAAGTCTTTGGTTTACCAGAAGATCAGGGCGTATTTATCATTCAAAAAATCTAGCACATACCATGTCACAAAGTTCAGTTCATATAAAAAATGGGGACATTATGGCAATTGTTTTCACTTTAAATTGACTTTATTTATTTAAACTTTGGACCAACCATTATTGTAATCTTAGGCCAAAAAACTTTTAGAACAATATAAGAGTGTTCCATGAGGTACAAAGCTACTTGTTTTTTTTTTGTTTTTTTTCAAGAGTGTTAGAAAATCATATTAATGTACATAAAAGGACCATGTTGCATTTTTTAAAATCAGTTTTTGTGATGGAACTGATGCCGCTCGTGTGAAATGTCCCTAAATCTTAATCTGTATTTATAAAAATAACTCTAAAATGCTGTAGTACCCCAATTGCACCTCAGAGCGCCGCTGTTGAACCAACAAGGGAAGGATGTGAGAGATGCATGCCTCTATGAGACAGTCAGTACAACTGCAAGAGTAGATATAGAGCATTTCTGCATGAGATGGGAGGGATTCAGGTCTGATAAAGAAGAAGGTATCCTGGAATTTAAATACAGTTAAGGATTATACATTCTACAAAGGATTCCTTATATATTCCCAACAACAGAAGGAATGGCTGTCTTGAAGATGCATCATCAACAGTCTCTCCTGGAAATCAGATGGCAAGTAGTGATTTCATTATTTTCCTGGCTGTGTCATTCAGTCTCTGCTCAGATTCAGTATTCCATTGTAGAAGAAATGAGGAAAGGTTCAGTTGTTGGTGATTTAGTGAAAGATCTTGGAATGAATGTGAAAGATATTACAGCAAGAAAACTCCGTATTGTGTCTGATGTTTCTGAAAAATATTTCAGTATCAATCTGGAGAATGGAGACCTTTTCATTGCAGAGAGGATAGACAGAGAGACATTGTGTGGGGCTGCAGCTGATTGTGTCCTGGCCTTTGATGCTGTGGCTGAGAATCCTTTAAATGTGTTTAATGTTAGGATTGAAATTCAAGATATAAATGACAATCCACCAAGATTTCTCCATGAAACTATTAGATTAGAAATAAGTGAATATGCTTCACCAGGAGCAAAGTTTGTTTTGCAGAAAGCAGAGGATTTGGATATAGGAATGAATACACTGAAAAGCTACAAGCTGAGTCCAAATGAGCACTTTGTCTTAGGAGAAAGGATCAGCTCTGATGGCAGTATATTTCCTGAACTAGTTCTAGAAAAGCCTCTAGACCGAGAGACACAAAATCACCATGAACTAATTCTATCAGCTTTTGATGGAGGAAATCCAGTACAAACAGGCACTGCACTGATTAAGATTGCCATCATTGATATCAATGATAATATACCTATATTTACCCAAGAAATATATAAAATAAGCATTAAGGAAAATATACCTTTAAATTCTACAGTTCTGCAGGTCAGAGCAACTGATGATGATGAAGGTGTAAATGCTCAGATTACATATTCATTTAGTACCCTGGCAAATAGCATTCTCCAGATGTTTACAATTAATCACAAGAATGGAGACATCAGAACAAAGGGACATTTAGATTATGAAATGAAAAAACACTATGAAATATCTGTACAAGCCATGGATGGAGGAGGGCTGGCTGCCCATGCTAAAGTTTTAATAGAGATATTGGATGAGAATGACAATGTTCCTGAGATAACCCTCACCTCCCTGTCTTCTCCTATTCCTGAAGACACATCACCTGGAACTGTGGTGGCTCTCATTGCAGTTCGTGATAAAGACTCAGGAGAAAATGGAGAAGTTCAGTGTCAGGTCATTGGGGATATTCCATTTGAATTAGTGTCATCAGCAGGTAACTTCTATAAAATTGTTACAAAAGATTCCCTGGACAGAGAAAAGATGTCATCCTATAACATCACCATTCAAGCATCTGACAAGGGTTCTCCTCTTTTGTCTTCTGTAAAAGTCATCTATTTGGAGTTGGCGGATGTTAATGACAATGCACCTGTTTTTGAGAAGCTGACTTACACTGCATTTGTACCAGAAAATAATTTACCAGGATCTTCTATATTCCATGTTCAAGCAAAAGATATTGACAGTGAAGAAAATGCAAAACTGACTTACTTTATAGTAACTAACAATAATGACAAAGATTCCATATCCTTTCATGTATCTATAAATCCAGTGACTGGAGTCATATATGCACAAAAGTCCTTTGATTATGAGCAACACAGAGAATTCCACCTTCGGGTGATTGCTAAAGATAATGGTTTTCCATCACTGAACAGCAGCACAACTCTAAAAATTCATGTGGTAGACCAAAATGATAACTCACCAGTCATCTTATACCCACCAAGAGACAGTGATGGCCCTGTCTTTGAGATGGTGCCTTGGTCATCTGAACAAGGATCCTTAGTATCTAAAGTGGTTGCAGTGGATGCTGATTCTGGACACAATGCCTGGTTGTCTTATTTTTTGCAAACGTCTGAGCCATCACTTTTTACTATTGATCAGTATACTGGGGAGATCAAAACATTGAATGTTTTTCATGATAGAGATTCTTCAAAACATAAAGTTGTAGTTACAGTAAAAGACAATGGTCACCCACCTCTTTCTGCTTCTGTGACTTTAAACCTGGTGATTGCTGATAATTTTCAGCAGATAATTCCTGAAATGAAGAAACAGCCAAGCAAACTGGACTCTCAGTCGAACTTGCAAATGTATCTGGTGATTGCCTTGGCATTGATTACCTTTCTGTTTGTATTGACTGTCATAGTCATTGTGGTCTCCAAATGCAGAGAGTCCCAATCTTTGCCTTCCTTTGGCCCTGTGAATACACAACTATATCATACTGTAGATCCAAGGTTTATTTCCCAGTTTAATGATGGAACATTGCAGCTGCCCTACTCATACAATGTTTGTCCAACTCTGGATTCAGCAGACTTCACTTTCTTAAAAACTCAGCAGTGTGTTCCAGTTGTTCCTGTGGATAGACTAATTGATGCTGATGATTCAGGAATTGGTAATGAAAACATAAGAGACCCTATTGCTGATAAAAGTCTTATTTTGCAGGTATGTTCCAACTGCTCTAATACAATGTTGCAGATCTGTTTGTTTTAAACTCTGTATTGATCCATATAGTGTTGACGAATCAGATGAGGTGTCTAATGATTTTGTAATTTGTTTTTTAATGATCTATTGTGACCATAAGACTTCCATAGTTTTTAATCCAACACTCATAAAGCATCCCATTTAGTTTTTTAGCCTTGCACAAGAGACCAAAATCCCTCGTGGTATAAAAGACTCTAGTCCACAATGTATTCACACTCCTCAGAAAAAATATAAGCATAAAAACTTTATAGTGACAAAACACTAGTGATTGTCATTATTTACTAAATAAACTATATTATGTATATATGATAGAGTAAGGGTCAATTTTGTACCACAAGCCTCACATTAGTCAAAAACAAGAATTTCTAGTTTTGGAGTGAGACATTCCTAGCTCTTTTGGTTGTACTTTTGTGGATCACAGGAGTGTAGTTCATTCTGCACTCCTGTAACCCGTTTTTAGCTGACAGTGGGCTGAAACCTGCTGTCGGCTGACATTACTCAGGCTGGGGAAAGATCCTGACTTTAAAGTCGGGATCCACCCCAGAGTCTGGAGCAGCACCTGGCGCAGCCTCTCAGTGATCCGCTGAGCCTGAGCCAGCCACTCCTTCCTCCTCCACAGCCCAGTGCGCCAGTGATCACAGGGGGGCAAAGCAGACAGCAGTGACTAACAGTCATCGCTCTCTGCTTAGAGTGGCTGTGAGAACTCAGCAATCAGCGGTCATGTGATCAAGTTTTCACACTTAGAGCCGGCGGAGGACAGATGCAGCATCGGACCGATGCTGCATCCACCTAGGTAAGTATGATTTTTAAAAAAGCAATCCCACACTTCACTTTTAAGTGAGATGTTTTAAAGGAACACCTATACAAAATGCTATTTATCATTTCTCAAAATGTAATGGTAAATAATGATTGGTCTTTTACATTTTTAGTGATAATTATTAAAGTGTTACTAAACCCAGGACTCTGCATCACTCTATCAGTCTCCCACAGTACACAGAACATGAAAACGCAATTATTTTAGTACATATAAACTGCTAAATACCTTTTCTCATCAGCAGTTTGAGCAGTCTTGTGACTTCAGCAGAGCACTGGTCAAAGCTTGTAGGAGGAGTTTTCTTACTGCACTAGGAGGATGTGAAACCTCTGACCCTCTGTCTGGACAGTACTGATTGGCTCTGTGCTGATCACATGCACTCTCCCAAGAAAAAAAAAACAAACAAACCTCGCTAGCAATACACACCAAACTGAGCATGTGCATGTGACCACTAGTTCAGTCGGTATCAGGTGGTTATTTCAACAAGAGGAGGGGCAGAGAAGAAAGGATCAAACAGCTTTTTTACACAATGCAGAGGATTAACCCCTTAGGTTTCACAGTGAGTATAACAAGCATGCATATACAGACTGATTTTGCTGTTTTGGGTTTACTAACACTTTAAGAGTAATAATCAAGAGCAACTAATCACAGTTCCAGAAAGACAATACATTTTAGTTGCTTGCTATGAGTTACTATACATAAGAATTAGCACTTAAACTGTAAGTTCAGTCATTTTATTTTCAATAGAGAACAGCATTTATACAGAGGGGATGGATCAGAACCTCTTCCAGGTTTTATTTTCAGTCTGTGTCTTTGACTGACTTACTGTCACTTTCTGTCATGGCAAAAAAAAGTAATTTTATTGTTATATGTGCCCCTGCTGGAGAGATTCCTCTTTTCATGTCCCAAAGATCACAGAAAATAATATTTCCCAGGACACAGACAGCAATAAAAACCTGACAGATACTTAACTCCTTCCCGATATAATAAACTAACACGCCAATTTTTTATTATGTTGCTGCTTATCTCACTGGGTGCAGAGGGGCTCTCTGTGATGTTAGGATACTATTGACAGTTAGCGAAACTAGTCACTCTCCAATAGAGCCTGCATGTGACCATAGATAAACCTCCACTGTCTATTTACTGAACACAAATGTTTGGTACTTGAAGGCTAATTATTTTATATGTATTTTTGAAGATCATTTTGCATAGTTGCTGGTTGTTCCACTTCTGACCTTTTTCAAATTGTCCATGACTACCCCATGTCTCCTGGATGGCACTATCCTTATTCATGTCTCTTCCTTGATGATCTTCCTCATTCAAAATTGTGATGTTGGCTCAGGGATGACACAGTCATGTAGATTCTCTTGACTGTGAATTTCTTGGCTGTGTTAACTAATGTTTAGCACAGATCAGCCCTTTCTGCAGCCTCTTACCTTGTGACAAAGTTACAGTGGTGCTCTCTGATCACTAGAAGAAGGGATAATGAGGAAATGCTCCCCCCTGCCTGCAGCTAATAACATAGCCTAGGCAAAATCATTTGACAGGAACTCCAGGAGGATGCAAGTTAGGGCTTTTTTAAATGTGAATGATGTTGCTGTATATTGAGACATGCCAGTAATTTATTCATGCAGACCTTTAAAGTCAAAGAAAGGTCCACTTAAGGAAGCTCACCTCAATAAACCCTTTTGATGAGGTGAGCAATTTTTTAGGTGTCAGCAATTTAATGTAAGCAGCAATTTAATGTAAGCTCCTCCTTTTCATAGTACATACCAGGTCCTAGCCTGTCAACAAAGGCACAAAGTGAAAAATGATTGCATAATGTATTTGTTCAGAGTCATTATTTTATTGAAGTCAGCTTTTGCAGCCTAGGTTTCTAAGCTCTTCATAAAAAGTGTGCTAATATTTTTGTGTGTATGTGTTTGTTTGTGTGTGTGTATAGCACTATATTAAAATTTAGATTCAGATTACATTAATAATCCCAAATGGAAATTATTAGGATACAGTTACATTTAATGAAGACAACACAAGATCACAATAACAAATGGAAACAAGACACAATAAAATTACCAATAACAGTATTTAGTACCAAATAAAACAAAATTAAAACTATACTCTAATGAACCATCCATCCTATTAAAATACTACATAAAATAAATAACACAGATTGAAGAATAACAGAAAATCAAACTACAAAAATTCAAATATTACATTATTTTCTCTAGCTGTACTCAAAATCATAATTAATCTAATACCAACATACTGTAAAAACTTTATAAAAATCCATCATAAACCAGATTAAATCCTCACATTCAGCACTCAGAGAAGAATTATATAATTTGATGGTCAAAGGCAAAATTTCCTGTGTCGCTCTGTGGTGCATCGTGGTTGTAACAATCTGTCTCTAATGTTACTCCGCAGACTGACCAGCGTAATGTGGAGTGGGTGGGAGGAGTTGAACATACCTTGAACAAAATTCTCCTCCCCAACATTGTTTTGAAAGACTCCAACTCCAATCCAACAACATTGCTGGCCTTGCAAATCAGTTTGTTGAGTCTGTTGCTGTTAGCCACCCTAAGCCTGCTTCCCCAGCATGCCACCGCATACAGGAGAGCACTGGCCACCACAGACTCATAAAATATCTTCAGCATCATCTGGAAAATTTTAAAAGACCTTAGCCTCCTCACAAAATAGAGGTCGGCTGTGACCCTTCCTTTAGAGCACCTTGATGTTCTTGATCTAGTCCAGTTTATTAGCTAAATGCAATTCCAGATACTAGTAATTCTCTACTACATCCAAATCCACTCCTCCAATGGAGACAGGGGTCACAGGTGCCTTCCTCCTTCTCAATTCCACAACTAGCTCCTTTGTTTTTGTCATATTTAGATACAGATGATTATCGTCACACCATGTGACAAAGTTTTCCACCACAATCCTATACTGTCTCTTTCCCATCCCTGATACATCACACTACCACAGAGTCATCAGAAAACTTCTGAAGATGGTAAAACTCTGTTTGGTAGGTGAAATCTGTGGTATAAACAGTAAAAAGAAAGGGAGAGAGAACTGTCCCCTGTGGAACCCCATTATTGCTGATAAACCATATTGTGGTCTTCCTGTCAGGTAGTCTACAGTCCATGACACAAGGGAAACATCAACCTGTATGGCTGCTAGTTTCCCACCCAAGATCTCTGGCCTGATAGTATCAATAGCACCAGAGAAGTAAAAAAAATGACCCTCACAGTGCTGCCTGGCCTATCTAGGTGTGCATACATGCAATTTAGCATGAAGATGATAGTGCCCTCAAGTCCCAGTCTTGACTGGTAGGCAATCTGTAAAGGGTCTAAAATGTACTAACCATGGGCTGTAACTGATGTAAAACAAGCCTCTACAAGGTCTTCATAATGTGGGTGGTCAAAGCCACTGGTCTATAATCCTTGGACATAGTATCTTCAGCAGAGAAACAAGGCAAGACATCTTCCACAACACCTTTCATAGACTCGGTTTCAGGTTAAAGACCCATTGAAGGACATCCCCCAGCTGATCTGCACATGCCCTGAGCACCCTGGGGCTAATGCCATCAGGGCCTGCTGCCTTAAGTCTCCTCAATGGTCTACTCACCTGACCAGTTGTAAAAGACATTGATGCATTTTCCAGTGAAGGAGGAGTAGAGCTGTTCTTATAAAAAGAGCAACTGGTGAAAGTATCCAAAACAGGGGAAGCAGAACGCACAGTAAAGGAGGAAGGACATTTCGTATGAGGAGTGGAGGATATAATAATATAATAATAGTACATAATATCAACTGTAAAATAAACACATTAGCAGCCTGCTCTGGTTTTTGTAGTTTCTTTTTTGGAAGCTAGGTACTATAAACCACTCTTTTCTAACCTTGTCTTGTAACCCACTGCTTCTAACCTTGTCCTGTGACTCACCAACCCCAAGCTTGTGCTGTGACCAACTCAGTCCAATGCTGGCCTGTAACCCAATCTCCCTAACCTTGATCTGTGACCTTTTTACCCCTAAACTACCCCTATGATCTATGTCCCCATGTGATCCAACCACTTGGATGTTCCTATGACTCGCTTTCCTTAACCTTGTACTGTGACCCACTTCCCGTAATCTTTTCTTGTGACCTATTCACCCCCTTATCTTCTCCTTTGGACCACGTTCTCTAACCTTGTCCCATTTTTTGAAGAAGAGATGTGGAAAAACCGAATGGGCTTCTTGTTTACTGAACCCATTATTTATAAACATGAACAGCAAAATAATGAAAATACTGAGTAGTTATTCCTTTGCTCTCTTGCCTAATTCATTTGACATTTATGTTCAGAGTAATTCCACATATAGTGTGCACTGTATACACAATACGTTTTAAATGTCTTTGGTTTACCAGATAATCAGGGCGTATTTATCATAAACAAATCTAGCACATACCAAGTCACAAAGTTCAGTTGACATAAAAAACATGGAGTTTATGGCAATTGTTTTCACTTTAACTTGACTTTATTTGCTTAAACTGTGAACCAAGCATTATCTTAATCTTAGGCTAAGAAACTTTTAGAAATATATAAGAAAGAATGTTCCATGAGGCACAAAGTTACTTCTTTTGTGATAGTTGTTTCCAGGAATGTCAGAACATCATACTAATGAACATAATAGAACTGCGTTACTTTTATTTATCATAAAACAAATTTTCACATTTAAAACATTTGTTCATAATGGTGGCCATATAAATAATATGTACTAATATCTTTGAATGATAACACAAGCATTTTGTGATGCACAAGTATTTTTGCCTATCCAAACTATTTAATATATATATCTAAACCCAAAGAATCATTTATTTCCTACTTTATAAAAAAAAAAAAAAAAAAAACTATAACATTGGAAAGAGTTCAAATCGGGTTTTTTTTGTTCTTTTCAAGAGATTTCCCTTCACCTCCTGTCCTTTAGACACAACAGGAAGTGAGTGGAAATCTCCCTAAAGTGTCAAGTGTCCCCATTGGAAGATTTCCCTTTTATTTCTGTTCTGGCAACAACTCAAAAATGTTGTTTTTGTGTCACTCTGAGTCCTGATAAAGATGGACAACTGGACATTTAGAGAGGGTGAATCACCCTAACTAAACACAGGCAGCTATAAATACTTTTTTAAAAAGGTATGTAACATTGTTATATAAAGCTTCAGGTGTCCTCCAAAACTGTCTCAAAAAAACAAAAGGAAAATAAATTTGAGTTTGTTTTAAGTTTGTTTTTGAGGGCCATTTCTGCAGGAAACCTGAAGTTTTAAGTAATAATGTCCAAAAAGCCAGTGAGATTTTGAAATCAGGGTTGCCCTTTTTGAACGGGTTTTTATAATGTTTTAGTTCAGAATAGGGGTTTTGTCTGCTGTGTTATTAACTTTTATCAGCAATAAAACCCTGACAGAAGTACTAACCATTTACGACTTTATCCAACATTAAAGTGAAGGTTTTTCAATTAGACACACTTCCTGAACATTGTTTACCTGACAACTTTCTGGTTTTAATCGGTTATCAGTTTCAAGCCTTACCTGTGTTTACTATAAACAGTTTCTCTGTATTCATAGTTTTAAACAGCATATAGGAAAGTTCCATCACACAGCATTATAAAAGTTTGATTTTTATTCATCAATTTATATATGTGGTTGAAATTAAAATGTAAAGATGGCAAACCATTATGTAATCTTTACATATTATGTAAGATTATTAGAATGGAAACACATACAGTATTTGTTGTGTTCATCTAAGCAGTGTCACATGTATGACTGAATGTCACAGTTTGCTCTAAGTGGCTTTGGGTTATTTTATTATTACCTGCATACCTAAGAGTGTGGCATATTGAGCAGGGCCCTTTGTTTCCTCTAGTACCAAATTGTATTGTAACTATAATGTCTTCTTTCATTTTGTAAAGCTCTGCTCAAGCTGTTGGTGCTATATAAATCCTCTATAATAATAATATTGTATTAATATACTGTATAGGAGTCTGCCAATAAAAATGTAAAATGGTTCTCCAATGCTGAAGATTTCCAAAAGGTTAGCAATGACATATAACATTTACCTGGATTGACAGGTTTAAATAGGTGTGTACCAAGCCAATCCAATTAATTACATTTACAAAAAAAGTACTAATTAAAACATATTTAATACTAAAAACTTTAGTATATCTGAGCACAAGAAAAAAAATCTATTTTTAATTGTAATTTTTTGTTTCCTGTTTTTTCTTCATATATCTTTTATATATCATTTCTTATGCGCAGTATCATTGAAATTTCTATCAAATACTTTTCTTACCTGCTTTTTGACCCACTCTTGAAACCTGCAGTTCCTAATTGGAACACAGTGTGTCACTGTTGCCCAGTAAGGTTAGAGATGCATGTAGAGGTCCCTTGGAGTTTTCAGTAAATACAGAGCGCAGACTAAGGAAAGACGTCCTTGCATTCATTTGATTGTTAGGTCACGGACAAGGTGGATTTCTCTGTATTTCTTCTTGAACTACCAGGAGATTTTTAGGTAACGTCAGCACATGCCAGGTGGATTATAACCTCAAACAGAGTTTTTCCAGGAAAGTCAGAAGGACTTGGAGTACAATGGAATGGCAAGTAGTGCGTTTTCTGTTACTCTGCTTTTATCTTCAGGCAATTTTGGGTCAGCTTCGATATTCTATCCCTGAGGAAACAAAGAAAGGCTTCCTGGTGGGAAACGTTGCTAAAGACTTGGGTTTAAACATTAGGCAACTGGCAGTGAGAAAATTCCGCATCTCTTCTGTTAATGCACAGAATTTCTTCAGTGTGAACCTTGACAATGGAAACCTCTATGTCTCCGATAGAATAGACAGAGAGACTATTTGTGAGATGACATCCAGTTGTTTACTAAGTCTGGAAGCTGTAGCTGAAAATCCTTTGTCTGTATTTCCAGTGGAGATCGAAATCCAGGATGTAAATGATAATCCTCCTGTGTTTTCAAAGAGCATTATTAATTTAGAAATAAGTGAATTGACCCATCCAGGGACAAAATTTGTTCTGGTTAATGCCCTTGATCCAGATGTTGGAATTAACTCTTTGCAAACCTATAGAATCTCTGAGAACCAATATTTTACTCTGCGTGAAAAAGCTAGTGCTGATGGTAGTAAATACCCAGAACTAGTGCTACAGAAGATGTTGGACAGAGAACAGCAGTCATCATTTGAAATAATTCTAACGGCTTCAGATGGAGGGCAGCCCGTAAAGACGGGAACAGCTGTCATCAAAATTATCGTTAGTGATATTAATGACAATGCCCCAGTTTTTGAAAAAGAGCTGTACCAGATTGATGTGCTTGAAAACACGCCAGTAAACTCTTTAGTTGTAAAGCTGAGTGCTGCTGATAGAGATGAAGGCCTAAATGGACAAGTTACTTACTCTTTTGGCCACATCAAGAAGATTGCTCAGCAGGTTTTTACAATAGACTCTGTGACGGGAGAAATTAGGACTAAAGGCCAGTTAGATTTTGAAACAACAAAGAGTTATGAAGTGATGGTTGAAGCTGAGGATGGAGGAGGACTTGTTTCACATTGCAAGGTCATCATTAAAATTATTGATGCCAATGATAATGAACCTGAGATAACCCTTACATCCATCAGCAATAAAATACCTGAAGATGCCTTACCGGGAACACTAATTGCACTGATAAACATACGAGATATAGACTCTGGAACTAATGGCGATGTCTCCTGTAAGATAACAGGATCAATCCCATTTGAAATAATTTCATCATCTAGCAACTATTATAGGCTTCAAACCTCAGATATCTTAGACAGAGAAGAAACTGAAGGCTTTAACATTACAATCACTGCTGCAGATAGAGGATCACCTCCTCTGTCCACCACAAGAACCATTTCTCTTGAGGTGATGGATGTGAATGACAATCCACCTGTATTTGAGCAAACCAAGTATGATGTGTATGTACCAGAAAATAAAGCTGCTGGTTCCTCCCTATATAAGGTACAGGCATCTGATCCAGACCTTGAAGACAATGGGAAAGTTAGTTACTCTATTATTAACAAATATATCGGTGACATACTAATATCTACATATGTTTCTATTAACTCAGTAACTGGAGTTCTATATGCGCAGCAAGTATTTGATTATGAACAAATGCGAGAATTTGAATTTCAAATCACTGCGTCGGATAATGGAAATCCTCGACTGGCAAGCAATATTACTGTACAAATATACGTCATGGATCAGAATGATAACCCTCCAAAGATTCTATATCCCTCCTTAGGAAGAAGAGGCTCTGCATTTGAGACAGTGCCCCTTTCTTCAGGTAAAGGCCATTTAGTGACTAAAGTGGTAGCAGTGGATGCTGACTCTGGACACAATGCTTGGCTTTCTTACGAATTCCTGAGCATAGCGGAACCTCTGTCATTTTCTATTGGTCAGCACAGTGGAGAGATCAGAACGTCACGTACCTTTGGAGAAAAAGACTTGATGAAGCACAGTGTCGTGGTAATGGTAAAGGACCATGGAACTCCACCACTTTCTTGCACTGTAACATTAAATCTGGTTGTTGCAGAAAATTTTCAGCAAGATGTTTCTGAAATTGGCACCCAATCGCGGAATTCTGATCTCTCTTCAAATTTAAATATTTATTTGGTAATAGCTCTAGCAGTAATGGCTTTTCTGTTTACCTTGACCATTATGATTGCAATAATAGCAAAATGGAGAAAGTCAAGGACAAACCACCCCAAAACCTTTGGATACCTACCCACAGATATGTACTCTCAAGTTGGGCCCAGATTCCCAGTTAATTTTAATTATGCTTCCACCCTGCCTTATTCACTTGATATTTCTGCTGCTGTAGACTCAACTGAAAATGAATTTTCATACCTAAAACCTGCACACAATAACACAACAGACAAACTCATAGACTGCGATGATTCCGGTATTGGGATTGCTACAGTAAATAATTCTCCAACAACTGATAGCAGTAAACAGGTAATGAAGTTTTAAGATTTATTTTTATTTTTAACGGAGTTTAAGAATTGTTTATTACGTTTGAGATATTTTGGTATTTGAAAGGCTTTACGCATATTTAGCCGAACAGGGCGGAAAGTCAAAATGAAAACAAATATCTTTGTGAAAGCTTCTCTCTATAGACAAGCATCCCAGTCCAGGAAGTGAGTAGCGCAAGAGGAAATAGTCTTTTGTTTTCATTCTAGTTCAAATATCAACAGTTTTACAGCTTGTGTGCTGCACACCGTGGGTCACTACTGACATTTGTCAGTTGGCACTACTGTTTAACTGAATTTACACTGACCTTTTAATGTAGAACTAAACCTATTGATTTAACGGTTTAAAAAAACAGTTACTTTCCCAGCATGCCGAGAATGCTAACTGCCACATTTGCTTGTGTTCTCAACCAAACTGTCAAGCCATCAAATGGCTGGAGTCATAACTGATCACATGTGCAGCACCATGGCAACTGCAGATCAAACATAGGCTAAGATGGCAGCTTCCTAGGCTGAAAAGGATAGGAGGGTTTAGTTCTGCTTTAATGTTTTTGCAGATACACTCACACACAAATTAACTTGCAAACTAATGTACTGAACTATGCATCTGTAAATAGCATTGGAGGTTGCCAATATTATTATGCAGTACACCACATATACATATAGAGCAGCAACAGCATGCAAAGGGCTCCAACTCCAAAGTAGGCAGATCAGGTATTTTATGCAATTTAAATTATGTTGAAGTGGAGTTCCACCCAAAAGGGGAAGTTCCACTTTAATGCTTTGTCCCCCGCTCCTCATTAAGGATTGGCACCTTTTGGGGAGCAGGTACCCGAATTTGACTGGTACCCGCACTCACTTCCTCTGCGATCGCCTAGGTGATCGGAAGCAGAAGTTGCCCTCTCTCCCGCCCTCCCTTCCCATAGTCTTCTGGGACACATGACAGGTCCCAGAAGACTACAGGGCCATTCACAAAACGCAGTGCTTCTCGCGCATGCGCAGTGGGCACCTGGCTGTGAAGCCGGAAACTGTCACAGCTGGGTGCCCACACTGAAGATGCCGGCGCCAGGGAGAGAAGACGGCCGGTGAAAACAGTGGTGGTGAGGACACCGCTGGACCGAGGGACAGGTAAGTGGCTGTATTGTAAAAGTCAATAGCTACAGTTTTTGTAGCTGCTGATTTTTTTTTTTTTTTTCAGCTGGAACTCCACTTTAAGGTAAACTCTAATTGGCCGCTTTGTTTTCTTGCTTTTTCTCTTTGGTTTCCATAATAAACTCATAATTATGAAAACAAATCCGCAAAACACTTGATAATAAACAGTTTAATAACATTATATACTTTAAACCTGGCAATTGAGTTCTTACTACAGGAACAGTGCTGACAATTAAAAACCATTGAGGAGAATAGATGTATGGTGTCCACATGTGCCGGTGCAGTTATCGTGCTATGGCAATTCTCATCCCATATGTACAACATCTGAGCGGATGACAGTCAAGCACGAAAGACAAATTTTGCAGCCCATGCACTGAAATCTAAAATTCAAGCAAATATTGTCTAAATACAAGAGCCATGTGTATTCCTATTTGAATCTTGGTCTGGTTTGGGTATTGTTTTCAGATCTGTGCAGTAATCCAGTGTGAAACTGTGTCTGTGTGCAGGAGCTTCCTGTAATATAGACCAGACACTGCTTCTCTTTTCTTGTACAGAGCAGCTGGTCTTGTATCCTCCCCCTTCTGTAGTCTTTTGAAGGCAGTATTTAGTGGGTGGATTTTCTGGGTTTTTCCCACAGCTTTGCTTTCTGCTCAGCTTATGATCAGCACAGTGATGATGAAGTAATAACTGGGCTTGCAATAGCATTTGATGCACAGAAAGTTGGCTATTGAGGAATATATTAAATGAGTTTGTGTGTCCTGAGTTCTGCTTTATGAAAAAAATTGCACAATAGGATAAAATGAACATTAACAATAACCAAGTCTAAGAAAGCCATAAGGACCATAGATATACAGTTATATGACCCAACGTCTTCTAGCATGATTTTAGTAAGTGTCTTTAAGTGTAATTTTGGTAAGTGTTTCTAAAGCAAAAAAACTTTATGTTTTGGATAGGTTGGGGTGAACGCCTATGAGGATTTTGTTTGCTTACTTTTGCTGGCTGTGTCTAATTGGAGAGATTTCCTTTCACTTCCTTTTCTCGTGTCACAGCCGAAAGAGAAAGACAACCTCTCCAGATTGAGGGCATTTCCTCCATTAACTAGTTGTCAACTGATGTCTCTGTTGGACATTTTTTCCTCTATTCCTGTTTTGGTGTAAACTGTAAAATGTTGTAATTTCAATCACTTCCTTTATCAGTGTCAGTAGTCACCAGGAAATGTCTAGATCAAATCTGGCAGTGGTGTTACTGATATACTTAGTGATATACTATGGAAAATAACTTAATAAATCAAAGATTGAAAATCACATTTGCATAGTCTTGCTGAGACTAAAGCTCTCCATATGTGGATTGAAATTTAGCCAGTTCAGCAGGGAACAGCCAAATCTTGATCATCTATGGCAGGGGTCTCCAAACTTTCTAAACAAAGGGCCAGTTTACTATCCTTCAAACTTTAAGAGGGCCAGACTGTGGCCAGTGGGAGTAGAACATGTCTTGGTGTCAATGGGAGTAAACAGTGTCCTTTCGGTTTTAGGGGGAGGAATAATGCCCCAGTGTTGGTGTCAGTGCGAGGAATAATGCCCCATCCTTGGTGACAGTGAGAGAAATAATGCCCCATTGTAGATGTCAAGGGCAGGAACTATATTCCATTGACAGTGGGGCGAAAAGTGGCCCAAGTGCCAGAAAATAGCAAGCAAAGGGCCACATCTGGCCCCCGGGCCGCAGTTTGGAGACCACTGATCTATGGTCACTCTCACAATCGACTTCTGTCAAATGGGACTGTTGTAAAATTCTCATTAGGTCAGTAGCTTCAGCCAGTAGGCTGCAGCACTGATCAGTGTATTATGACAGCAGAGGAGCCCTGCTGTCAAAATACAGTAACACAGAAAAGAATCCCTCTTTAAAAAAAAAAAAAAAAATCATCTATGGCCAGCTTCAGAGTGGACAGAGCAGTGGCCCTGGGAACGGTGATTCCCAATCCCAACCAGGTGCAAAGAGAGTTTGCATATTCTCCCTTTGCCTGCATAGATGTTTTCTAAGGGGTACAGTTTTCTCCCACAAACCAAACACTGGCCATAGTGCACTTGGGTCTAATTGTAAATGTGGTTCAAACAGTACATTGCCACCTCATCAACTAATGTGAACGTATGCATGTAGTTCATAAATGCTGAAAAGTATGTCTATGTTATATAAGTATTTAAAATAAGTAGAAACTAAAGGTGTACATAAAAAGTATAAAGCCAGCCAGGAACCGGATGAGATTCGAACCATGTGTGGGCACGTTGGATGTACCCAGGTTGATCAATTGATCAACTTGGGTACAACCAGCCTGCTGGATTTTACATACAATTCTCCCACCCCCCATTCCTGGCTTGGTGGGAGGGAATCAAGTGAATTTCTTTGCAGGAAAGACATTTGTTCTGTATGTGGCCTTCTTAAGAGTAAAAAACAACATACTGTCTGCTCTAAAGTATGAGAAAATGGGGTATTTATCACATTCTTGTTTTTTTCTTCTGGACTCATTAATTTGTATATGTGTGTGTGTTACTGTTTATCTATGTGCATGTACTCTATATGCATTTGCGGCACATTTGCAGTGCATTTCTAGGCCTCTCTCTTTTTTTTGTACGGAGTTTCATTTATATGCATTTGCAATTCATTTATGTAGGTTTATGTGTCTTTCTGTCCGTTTACGTGCACAAAAATGCAGCTTGCTAGGTTTTTTTTTTCTTATGCACATGAAAGCTCTATAATTTTGTGTAAGCTAGGCTCATTGAAATACATTCATTTTTCTCATATATGTTTGTGTCCTGCAATTAAAAACACATATGACTGCATCTGGTGTTAATGAACCCAAAGAGTATACCTGGTGGCCATGAAAATGACACTGTGACAATAGTTTCATTGACACACAGGGGGAGATTTACTAAAACTGGTGCACTCAGAATGTGGTGCAGCTGAGCAATCAGCTCCTAATGGGGCAGCACAGTGGCTAAATGGTTAGCACTTCCACCTGGCAATACTAGGGTGATCGGTTTTAATCCCAACCATGGCACTATCCACCTGGACTTTGCATGTTCTCCCTGTGCCTGTGTGGGTTTCCTCCGGGTACTCCGGTTTTCTCCCACATTCTAAAGACATGCTGGTAGGTTAATTGGCTCCTGTCTAAGTTGACCCTAGTATGTGTATATATGAAAATGAGTTAGGGACCTTAGAATGTACGCTCCTTGAGAACAGAGACTGATGTGAATGTACAATATATATATGTAGAGTGCTGCGTGAATTGATGGCGCTATATAATACCTATAATAATAACTTCAGCTTGTTCAGTTAAGTTTTGGCAATAAAACCTGGAAACTGATTGGTTTCTTTGCATAGCTGCACCAGATTTCGCACTTTCCAGTTTTAATTTTAAAAAAATCTAAAGTGTGCAAAACATCATTCCCTTTCCCCAGTGTAAGTTTAAAGTTCTGTTTTAGAAATCCTTCAGCACACTGGAAAATATCAGCAGCCAACCAAACCTTTGTTAATGACACCCTTCTTCTTGTTGGTTTGTTACCCTTAGCACCACTCAGTATATGTCTACGTTTTCTAGTGGCAAACTAGACTGATTTGTTCTTAAATTTGTTAATGTTTGTCCATTTGAGAACTAAGCTGAGAACATTTCTGGAGTTGCCTAGGGCAGTTTTATGCTGACAGAGCTGATCTCTTTTTGATAGTCATCTGTGTGATCAGACTTACTGGAGCTACTAATGGTACAAGGTCACATCTGGTTGTTTATGTGCTGGGAAGGGGGATGGTATACACAGTTCAATAATGCACACAGCAACTGAAGTGCAATATTGCATTATTTATTGAACTTCATGTGCTTAAAATAATTTCCATTTACGCATCAATCTAGATAAATTATGATACATTAGGTCTATAATAATTTTGTTTTTCTGTGTGCTTAATTATATGTTTCATTGTATGTTTGTTTATACAGGTAAAAAAAACAAGGCTTATATCAGATGTGATATTTCATGAATTGCACGTTGTATGAACAAAGGGACATTTATTCATGCAAGTCAAATGAACTGAAATATTTAAATAACGATTTCAAAGCAAATAGAAAAACAACTGTTTGCTCTAGTAAAGAAAGAGAAGCATAAGAGCCTCTTATAAGGTTTTCATGCTGTCCTCAACCCTTCTGGAGAAATTTCCCCTTATTTCACATACCATGTTGCACCCTGACAAACATAAAGGATGGTTTACTAAGTTGGCCCAACAAAAGAGGCACATTTTCACTGCAATTATCCAAATAAGTGAATTAATTTAAACATTTAAATAACGATTTCAAAGAAAATAGAAAAACAACTGTTTGGTCTAGTAAAGAAAGAGAAGCATAAGAGCCTCTTACAGGGTTTTCATGCTGTCCTCAACCCTGCTGGAGAAATTTCCCCTTATTTCACATACCATGTTGCGCCCTGACAAACATAAAGGATGATTTACTAAGTTGGCCCAACAAAAGAGGGACATTTTCACTGCAATTATCCAAATAAGGAGATTAATTAAAACATTTAAATAACGATTTCAAAGCAAATAGAAAAACAACTGTTTGCTCTAGTAAAGAAAGAGAAGCATAAGAGCCTCTTTTAGGGTTTTCATGCTGTCCTCAACCCTGCTGGAGAAATTTCCCCTTATTTCACATACCATGTTGCACCCTGACAAACATAAAGGATGATTTACTAAGTTGGCCCAACAAAAGAGGGAGATTTTCACTGCAATTATCCAAATAAGTGAATTAATTTAAACATTTAAATAACGATTTCAAAGCAAATAGAAAAACAACTGTTTGCTCTAGTAAAGAAAGAGAAGCACAAGAGCCTCTTATAGGGTTTTCATGCTGTCCTCAACCCTGCTGGAGAAATTTCCCCTTATTTCACATACCATGTTGCGCCCTGACAAACATAAAGGATGATTTACTAAGTTGCCCCAACAAAAGAGGGACATTTTCACTGCAGTTATCCAAATAAGCGAAAAGCAAATTCCTGTTTTATTCAATTCAAATACCACTCATAAATCTCCAGGAATTCCCCTTCTTAGCTTGGAGATCTGTGAGAGTTGGCATTTGAGTAGAATAAGACTCTTGTTATACATATATGATGAAATTATTATGCCAGCAGCTGCTAATAGGATTTAGCACGTATGGAAAGGTTTTTTGAAAAGTGGAAACTCCTGTTTATTTCCTCTGCACTTGATTGGATAATTGAATTGAATCTTCACACCTTTAGTAAATCAGCCTCAGGGTATCATTGGAATAGGAATGCTTTAGATGGTTTGGGTATTAAAGATGATTTGATTGGTTTGGCAGTTAAAGATGATTTATAGTTTGCCTATTCTAATGAGGCTCCTGTGCTTACCTTCCACTCATGTCAACTATCTGACTTCACTTGACTGTAACTACAGTAATTGTCATAATGTTTGATCTAATCAATGACTAAGTGATATAAAAAAAATCATATAATGGGGGAAAGTTACTAAACCTAGTGCACAGAGAATCTGGCCAAGCTCTGTATAGTAACCAATCAGCTTCCAGGTTTTATTTTCAAAGCTTAATTGAAAAAGCTGATGTTAGAAGCTGATTGGTTACTCTGCACAGTTGCACCAGTTTTACCAAATCTTCCCCACTGTGTTTTGTGCGACACCTTAATAATCAAGCAAACATTGTCATATCAAGTTATATATATATAGAAATAGTAGAAATTTGTTTCAGACAATTCAAATTATAATGCAAAATATAAATGCAGTATGAATGAATAAATCGTTAAAACACTGTTACTCATTCCAATCTGCCAGGCATCCTGGTTTGGCAAACATTCTGAATATTGCATAGGAGTATTCATAAATGTCAAATCTCTGTTGGCAGTTAATAGGAATGTCATATTTTTTGTTTGTGGCTAAAACTGGTTTTAGTGTGGGATCTCGCAGGGAGGTTTTTGTAGATATTTCCATTGTACGTGACATCCACAAGGACATCAATACAGACTCTGGCATGCATCAGATCAATTCATCTTTATAGGAGATGAATTATGTTGGCAGTACGGTACTGCAATGATACTGTGTGATGACTATTAAGCATTTAAGTAAGCTGCTACCTAAATATGTTAAGATGTTTCAGTTGACTATAAGACAAAGTTGCCTCCATCCAACTTACTTCATCTTGATCTTTTGTGTGGCTGTATTATAATATAAACTGATATACAGTGTAATTACTAGTTTTTCTTATATCTTTTCATAGAAGTCCAGATTATAAGGCAATATGCTATTATTTTTGAAACTTTAACAAACAGTGCTATGTTAAAGTTTATCTGTATATGTGGGAACACATATAGCGTCAGCAGAAGCATAATATTGGAGGAGAGATTGTGTCACTAGTATAATTGCCCTGAAGTATGTTGTGTCTATTATATGCTATTATTGTTTTGTACCTACAAAGAAAGCTCAGCATTTAAATTGATGACTTTTATAATATCAAAATCATTGGAAAGAGGAGAAAGTAGTTATTGGTGGTGTTGTTTTTGTTGTTGTTGTTGCTGTTTTTTTTTTTGTTGCCTTCTGGAAACAAAGGTATGCGGTTGCCCCTGTCATTTTGTTTTTCACCGCTAGATGGTAGCAGAATTTCTTCTGATGAAAGCTGTAATACAAAGTCTGCTAGTAACACACTAAAGTGACAGCCAGTCAGGGAACCAGATCTGCCAAGCACATTAGCAAAGACAGAGCTGCTTTACTCTCTCCTACGTAGCGCTCTTAACTTCTTGGCCTTTATCACCTCATCACTCTACACTTTGAAATCTGTGACAATGGAACAGCAAAGAGTCCACCATTCCTGGCACTGGCAAGTAACGGGTTTAATCTTTGTTTGTATGATGAACTTTGCTTCTGCACAACTAAAGTATACTTTACTGGAAGAATCAGAGCCTGGGAGTTTAGTAGGCAACGTTGCTAGGGACCTGGGATTAAACACAGCAGGGATTTTCGAGCGAGGACTGCAGCTGGGAACTGAACAAAGCCAGCAATATTTTGCACTGAATCTGGAAAGTGGAACCCTTATAACAAAGCATCGAATAGACAGAGAAAAGCTGTGTGGCAACAGCCCTGACTGTGTTCTGCATGTGGAGATTGTTCTTGTAAAGCCATTGGAACTGTATCGCCTGGAGGTAGAGATCTTGGATATAAATGATAACTCTCCTGTTTTTCCAAACACAGTACGTACGATAAAAATAACAGAATTTGCTGCTGTTGGTTCTAGATTTCCCCTAGAAAGAGCTCAGGATCCAGATGTGGGAATCAACTCTGTCACCTCCTACCAATTAGAAAAGAATATGTATTTTTCTTTAATTGTACAGAATCGTAAAAATGATAGGCCTTCTCCAGTACTTGTATTAGAGAAAGTCTTGGACAGGGAACAGCAAGCAGAGCACACGTTGGTCCTGACTGCCCTTGATGGTGGCACTCCAGCTAGATCTGGGACTATGTTAATTTCTATTATTGTAATAGATAACAATGACAATGCTCCAGTATTTGACAGTACTTTCTATAAAATAAATGTGAGAGAAAATGCACCATTAAACTCTCTCGTAATAAAACTGAATGCAACAGATAAAGATGAAGGTGTCAATGGTGAGATCAGCTATTACTTTGAGGATATCTCCTCAGAAGACATTGCCAATGTCTTCAGCTTGGATCATCAGACAGGAGAAATACGTGTTAAAGAACACATGGATTTCGAAAAACATCGCTCGTATGAAATTTCTGTCAAGGCCCTCGATCATGGAGTACCAGCAATGGAAGGGCATTGTGTTATTCAAGTGGATATAGAAGATATGAATGACAATGCACCTGAAATTCTTATCTCTTCTTTGGTATCTTCCATTCCTGAGGATAGCCCAGTTGGGACCACTGTAGGGCTATTAAGGGTAAAAGACCAAGATACTGGTAAAAATGGTGAAGTGCAGCTGGAAATATCTCCAGATCTTCCATTTTCTATTACAAATGTTCTAAATCACTATTCCTTAGTCACAAATTCATTATTGGATCGAGAACATGCTAGTCAATATATCATTCAACTCACAGCAACAGATATGGGAGTGCCTCAACTTACAGCACAAACTGTATTTAATATAACTGTTTCAGATGTAAATGATAACCCACCAACTTTTGAAAGATCATCCATGTATGTTGAGATCAAAGAAAACAACAAACCAGGGGCATTACTTTGTGCTGTCACTGCTTCTGACAAGGACGAAGGAGAAAATGCTCATATCACCTATTCCATTATTAACAGCCTTATCAATGGTTTCCCTGCATTGTCTTTTATTTACATGGACACACAAAATGGAAACATTTATGCCCAGCAATCGTTTGATTATGAACTTGCTCAGGTTCTACAGTTTACCATCAGAGCAGAGGATTCTGGTATACCAAAACTTGCATCTAACATTACAGTCTATCTTCACGTTCTTGATGAGAATGATAATCATCCTTCAATATTATACCCGACAAACTCAAGACATGCTCCAGCACAGCAGTTAATGCCCAGATCTCTTCCCACAGGTTCCTTGGTAACCAAAGTTGTAGCAGTGGATGGTGACTCTGGTTACAATGCCTGGCTCACTTACAGCATTACAAAAGCCACTGACCTATCTCTTTTTAAAATTGCTCCTCACACTGGTGAAATTAGAATGGCTCGAAGTTTTCTTGAGACAGATTCACCTGTGCAAAACCTGTGTGTTATGGTCAAGGATAATGGAAACCCTTCATTGTCATCCACAGCAACATTAATCATTTCTTCTGAGGCCGGGTCTTCTAAAGAAAGTCTCCATTCAAAAGATGTATTTGCTGACACCAAACAAAAGTCTGATATCACAATGTATCTCATCATAGCTCTGGTTTCCCTTAGTATAGTTTCAGTTGTTACATTAATTATTTTGTTGGTGAAATGTGTCAGAAGGAAGAACAAAATGGCTGACCCAGAGCTAAATCAATATATGGCACCTTCACAAAAAACTTTACAGTTGAATTACAATAGCACTTTGAGATACGTAGAGGTTCCTGTTGTGGTTGATGATCAGCACTCTAAGACTGGCTGCTCCACAGATTTTAATAGAGATACTTTATATATGATGAAATCTTTGAATTTCCCTCAGTTAAAGCAGCTAGTCAATGACAGTGAAGATGCAGTATCTGGGGAGTTTACTTGGAGAGGTCCAACACAATTGAGATAGAAATAAATTTGTACTTTTTATGTGTCAGATTACAGTGGTCTTTTGTATACTTAGCTATTATAGATAGCACATTTAAGTCACTTTTATTACAATACATACAAAGGTGCTTTATCATGTTTAAAGCACTTTGTATATTTATATGTACAATATGTAGACTGTTACAGTACCATGCAAAACATATGATAGTATTGCCAGACATATTTTGTGATTGCCAATTTGCTTTAACATTCCATGATAGAGATCAAGAAGTAAAGGTGGGAGGGCACACAACATGCTGGTGCCCACATTTCCAAGGTGACTTGATATGTTGTATATAAGTTAAGAAAGTTTGACGTAGAATCAGGACTGCTCTGTGCCTTCAGATTTGTATTGATGTCTTCCAGTAGGGGGCAGCATATTTTCCACTCACCAGCAACAATGTTTACTGTGATTTTTTTATTATTGAAAGTGCTGTATGTGCTTTCTACAGCTAAAGTTGGGTTGCCAAAAGATAGTTTATAAAAAAACACATCATGTTGTAAAAAAAAAAAAAAGTATTTTCTTTTGTAAATAGGGGTTACTTAACTAGCATCATCATATTCATAACTGGTTCTATGGCTAAACATAAAGATGTACACTGCAAATGTACTATGACTGCTGTGTTGGCCTAATACATTACAGATTTGTGCAGATTTAGGTTATTTCTAATAGTATATTTTACTATACCAACTCTGATGTAATGTTATCGATATATGATACTTGCCAGAAGGCTGTAAACATTTTTTAAAAAGTTTAAAAGTTTAAAGCTCTAAAAACTTAGATAGAACAGACGTTTGAATGAAGACATATATTTAATTAATATATAACTGTCTACACGAAAAGGTGGCAGGATAATTTTTAAAGCTAAGAGTGACTTGTAAAACTTCTCCCTCCTCCCTAGATCTTAGACGAGAGATCTGCTTCCCCACATTCTCTAGTAATAGAATGCACAGCTGACATTACACTGTAAACCCAGCAGATATTTCAAACACAGTTCAGATGGATATGCACATTTGTAACGGAGTGTTTGACGGGATATATGGATATACATTGGAGAGAAAGTATTTAAGCTATGGACATCCAGATATCTACCGAGACTTGGAAATGGCAAATAGCTATTTTATTTCTGTGCTGTGCCGGGGACATAACCTCAGAAACTCTTCATTATTCTGTGATGGAGGAGGCAGAAGCAGGGACATTAATTGGTAATGTAGCAAAAGACCTGGGTATACCATTAGTGACTGTCTTTGAGCGCAGTATGAGACTGAGGTCCACAGGAAGCGGTCAGTATTTTGCTGTAGATCAGCAAAGTGGAAACTTAACTTTAGCCAAAACCGTAGATCGGGAAAATGTGTGTGGTTCTAAGTTACACTGTGTATTGGTCGGTGAAGTAGTTCTTGAAAGTCCTTTAGAACTCCATCGATTAGAAGCCGAGATTTTAGATATAAATGATAATTCTCCTACATTCTCAACACCAGAGCAGGTTATACAAATCACCGAGTTCCTAGCTTATCCTGGTGTTAGAGTTCCTTTAGAGGAAGCATATGATCTTGATTCAGGTGTTAATGGGGTAAGACAATATAATTTGAGTGCAAGCTTTTACTTTTCATTGTCTATCAGGAGTCACATGGATGGTCTACCTACTCCAGAGCTGGTCATAGAAAAGGCATTAGATAGAGAAGAAAGAGGAAGCCATAGTCTTATACTTACAGCTTTTGATGGTGGTAGTCCTCCAAAATATGGAACATCACAGATTACTATCATTATTCTTGATTTTAATGATAATGCTCCTGTTTTTGGTCAGATTTTTTATAAAATCAACTTACCAGAGAATGTTCCCTTGAACACTGTAGTGGTTCAGCTTAATGCAACTGACTTGGACGAAGGTCTCAATGCTGAAATAGAATACGCTTTTGACAGTCGGACTCCAATCTCCCATAGACAGTTGTTTTTGTTAAATTCAGTCACAGGGGTCTTAAGTACAAACGCTATGTTAGATTTTGAAAGTGCTAAATATTATGAGTTAACCATCAAGGCTAAAGACAAAGGAACACCTCAAATGGAAGGTAGCTGTCTTCTTCAGATAGAGATTGGTGATGTCAATGATAATTCTCCAGAGATTCTACTTACTTCTATGCTGAGTCAAATTCCAGAGGATACAAATGTTGGAACAACTATTGGACTTTTCTCTGTGACTGACATGGATTCTGGGAAAAATGGGGAAGTTAATGTCTTGGTGTCACCAGATTTGCCCTTTGAAATTAAGTCATTTAAAGATCACTATGCTCTAATTGTAGATGAGCCTCTTGACAGAGAAAAGACTGATCAGTATGAGATTATTTTGACTGCTGTGGACATGGGGTCACCTACTTTATCTTCACAAACAACTATAAAGGTCAATATTTCTGATACTAATGATAATCCACCATTGGTTTTAAATCATGATTTGAATTCCTACATTCCTGAAAATAATGAACCTGGTCATTTGCTGTATACAGTATCAGCCTGTGATCCAGATGAAGGGACCAATGCAATATTAACCTATTCTATTGTTGACAAACAGCTTTTTGGTTTGCCTATTTCATCATTTGTATCTATTAACGCAGCAAGTGGAGATATTTATGCCCAGTGCTCATTTGATTATGAACAAACTCCTGTCTTAGAAATCAATGTCGAAGTTGAGGATTCTGGTAATCCAAGGCTGTCTTCCAATACAACTGTGTTTGTCTTTATTATAGATATAAATGACAACTCTCCCAATCTGTTATATCCTAAGTGCACAGGAAATGTAACTACCATTGTAAACCTGTCAAAGGCTGTGCCAGTGGGTTACTTGGTAACCAAACTATCTGCAGTGGACTCAGATTCTGGTGAAAACGCCTGGCTATCATACTCATTTGTGGAATCTTCTGATAACTTTCTTTTCAATTTATCTGCTCACTCTGGAGAAATAAGAACTGTTCGAACTTTCTTACCAACTGATGAATCCTTGCAAAAACTTGTGCTGGCTATCAGTGACAATGGCAAGCCATCTTTGTCACTTACAGTTACAATACTTGTAGAATTGGACAGCAAATCAAATACTGCAACACACTATAATTTATTTTCTACAAACAGGACTGACATAACATTGTACCTCATAATTTCTTTGGTTATCGTTAGTCTGGCATGTCTTATGATGTTTGTGCTGTTGGTGGTGAAGTTTATAAAAAAGGAATTGTATTTGTGCCACTCTCCTTGTTGGTTTTTACATCAGTCAAATTCTACAGACAGCCCTCAAACATTCCAGCCAACACTTGGCTTCAATATGGATGGAACACTAAAGTACATGGAGATCAGGTTGGATCCCTCCAATCCAGGAAGTCAGTGTTACAGAACATACTTTACTCAATCTGACAACATCAATCTTACTCTTCTGAAGCCTTTAACCTTTTCTCCGGTGAAAGATGTGGATAGCAATGCAGAATCTTTAGGCATCAGTAGCTTAAGAGATTCCACTGAGGTGAGGAAATTGCCATTTGGGTTTATTTTCACACGTGTTTAGTTTAAATGTGATGGATGAGCTGTGGTCAACATATCCATTGGGGTTGATTTATTAAAGGCATATAGGCAGTTCACTTTGCAAAGGAAGTTGCACTTTGCAAAGGAATTTATCCCGGAGCTTAGCGAATGAAGAGAAGCCCTGTGGACTTCCATCTTCCAATTATGTGCAAGAAAAAATGCTATTATTTTTTTACCTTGCATGTGATTGAGTATTATTTGCAAAGTGAAACTGAACCACATTCAGTAAGCTCTGGGGAAAATCCCCTGTGAATTTGCCCCAAGTGAAGTGAAAAACTGAATTGCCTTTAGTAAATCAAACCCACGGTATTTGCTTGGTGGCATCCATAGTACACATGAAGGTCGATCATGGTTCTCTTCTACATTGTCATCTGTGCTTCATTAAAGTGTACTGGGCACTTGCACCAATTTTTTTGCACCAACTGTGGGTGTGTACTGAGACTTTCAGCTAAATATATTTATTGGTTTCAGGGAGTGTTTGGAAGGCATTAGAAGTGCATGCTGTGAAACCTATATTGATACTATGGTCTATGGTGCCTGTGATTTTAGATTGCCTTTCCATGTCTCTATTTATTCCTATACTGTTATAAAAAAAAAAATCTACAGTAGGGTTTATTGTAGTTTGTGTCCTCATATCCCTGTCCCAGTATATAATAATATATGGATGGACTAATGCCTGTGTTCATTAGCATTGCTTCTTGGATCTATTGTTGAACCAGTAGTAAACATAGGACATACTGTCAAGGTGAAGACATGACCTTAATGCAATACTCAAGACAATCAGGACACCATTAGATTGAGTACTTTAGGGAGTTGGCATCGCTTAATTTCCTTTTTTCTGGTCAGAGATGTCTGAAAGATCATAGCTTGGTCATGTTTGGAAACTGTAGGAAAGGAAGAGGGGTGCTGCTTATATCAGATTCCAGCTGTTTCCTCTGTACGGGAAAAACAAAATTGTATTCCATTTATTATTACCTCTAGCTTTCAAATATTTAAAAGTGCTTAGTGGACTAGTGGACATTTTGGCAGAATTGATGAAGGTCTATATAGATAGATTTATAGTGGCATATTGGAAAGTTACTTATGTATTTCACTAATATGATACTACAAGCAGAGAGCAATATATGATAAAACAGATTGTTGTAAATGCAGCATTGTCGCATAATTGCTAACAACTAACAGTGAGGAAAGATTGGGATTATTATTGGCTGTTATCGTTTTCACCTTTACTACACCTATTATGGACACAGAATTTCAAGGTTGTATTCACAACTGTGTACTGTATATTTATGTGGACACTCCCTTGTGCCTCCATACAGCTGCATACCTGTGAGCATGTACATTTGCACAGTGACTCACAGCCACTTCTTTGTACAACTAATATCCAATTGTCTGTGTGCCAGGGGGCTTGTATTTTCCAGCATGTGCATAGGATTTTTTCATCCAAATATATTGTATTGCTTAGGAATTAGACTGGCTTCAGACAGAGCTGTGTCTTATACAGAATAAGTAGTTCCTTTCCCCTACAGCTTGTGAGATCAGCTTAGGTCACCTGCTCACTTTAGACACAGGAGGCAACGGGAAACACTAATGGAAGAGGATTAATCTTCTAAACCTCTTAAGCGTTCCATTGAATGTTCCACAAACTGTTCTAGAGTATCAGTCTTTTTATACGAACAATGAGGGAGTGATGTAACTGAACTTCAGTTGCTAACTACTTCATCAGAAGGCGTGATAAAATTTTACATTGAATATTTTACTGTATTCTCAGCTTGCTGGATCTTCAAATTAGCTGAGCCTTGGCAACACTTCAACTACTTGTACAAAGGAGCACCGGGGTACTGCAGCCTGCTTTCAATGTGGTCATTCAGCTCAATGTACTGATTCTACCTTGGGTGCCAAGAAACACAGGGCGGTCCAAATGTCAGCCTGTGTCATTGTTTTTACTTGTATGTGTTCAGGACCCAAGGACTAACTAATGTATTTTATTGCATTGCAGTAGAACTTTCATTTTGATGAAAAGCGAGCAAAAAAAAAAAATATATATATATTTACAGTATATATATATATATATATAGTGTAATATAATAATATATAAATATGCAAATAAAGAAATCTGCAAAGATGGGAGGAAACACCTAAAATGTCTATATTGTTAGGAAAAGGTTTCAGAACCATGACAGTCAGATGTCACCATTGGAGTATCCAAAAAATATATAATATTATTATTATACAGGATTTATATAGCGCCAACAGTTTGTTTAGAGCGTTTCAATATAACGGGAGACAATACAGCAACAATACAGTTCAATACAAGAGGGATAGGAGGGCCCTGCTCCTTGGAGCTTACAATCTAAGAGGGAGGGGCTAGTGGTACAAAAGGTAGTAACTGTGGGGGATGGACTGGTAGGAGGAATAGAAGATTCCATTATTAGCTGAGGGCAGGATAGGCTTCCCTGAAGAGATAGGTTTTCAGAGATTGCTAAAAGTGAGCAGAGTAGCCATTAGTCTGATAAATTGGGGTAGAGAGTTCCAGAGGATGGGGGAAGCTCTGGAGAAGTCCTGGAGACAAGCATGGGAGGAGGAGACAAGGGAGCTAGAGAGATGGAGGTCGTGCGAGGAGCGGAGAGTACGGTTTGGGTGATATTTGGAGACAATATAGGTGATGTAATTTGGGGCAGAGTTATAAATGGCTTTATACGTTATTGTTAATGTTTTGAATTTTATCCATTGGGCAATGGGAAGCCAGTGAAGGGATTGGCAGAGAGGGGTGGCTGATACAGAACGGTTAGTAAGGTGGATACGTCTGGCAGCAGCATTCATGATAGACTGAAGAGGGGATAGCCTGTGATGAGGTAGGCCAATGAGGAGGGAGTTACAATAGTCAAGGCGAGAGATAACCAGGGAGTGAATAAGTTGCTTAGTAGTTAGTTAAGAACGGGCGTATCTTGGAGATGTTGCGGAGGTGAAGTCTACAAGATTTGAACAGCGATTGGATTTGGGGCTGAAAGAACAGATGGGAGTCTAGGATTGCACCTAGTACCCTGGTATGAGGGGAGGGACTGATGGTTGTATTATTGATCTTGATGGAGAAGTCAGGGGATGGGCGTGGGCTGGAGGGAATACTAGGAGCTCAGCATATATAATATATATATTTAGTACATTTTTTTTACTATTATTACAGGTAGTTATATAGCGACTTCAATTTACACAGTGCTTCAGATATATGTTGTATATTCACATCAGTTCCTGCCCTCAAGGAGCATACAATCTAAGGTCCCTAACTAACATTCATACATACAAGGGCTGATTTTGACAGGATCCAATTTACCTAACAGCATGTCTTTGGAGTGTGGCAGGAAACCCACGCAGGCACAGGGAGAACATGCAAACTCCAGGCAGGTAGTGCCATGATTGGGATTTGAACCAGCAACCCTAGTGCTGCTAGGTGGAAGTGCTAACCACTTGGCCATACCTCACCAAGCTCAACCTATCATGAAAATATCTCTTTTGGATGGATTGACACTTTATTGTTTTAGAAACCTTTTTTGCACAATTTTTACAAAAGTAAGCTTATCTAAGCAGGTTTTCATTTCACAGATAAGGTCTGTCTAATTAAAAGCAATTGGTTATCTGCAGTCTCTAATGATGTAAAACATCCATATTGCAGTACATATCTTTGTTGCTTAGGCTGTAGGAGACATGATAGAGCTCCAGGTAGCATCTTTTTTTATGTCATAAAAATAATGCTTTGTTTGGCCCACAAATAGTACTGCTGAGATGGGCTCTAATGATTCATGGAAAGTATGATATTTAATGATAGGTCCACTTTAAGACTATGCATTATAGCCATGGGAGTTATTTACTAAAACCGAACAGTGCAAAATCTGATGAAACTTTGAATAGAAGCCAATCAGCTTCCATTTTTTTTTGTCTTAATTGAACAAGCTGAAGTTAGAAGTTGATTGGCAGCCATACACAGATGCACCAGATTCTGCCTGCTCCAGTTTTAGTAAATCTCCTTCATAACTTTAAGGAAGATAGACTGACATGATCTGCTATTTAACATACGTTCACATTTAGACAGGGAGCGTCTCATTAATATCTTGAACAGCTTAAAGCGCTCTAATTTGTGCAGCGATCAATCATACTGCAGTAATGTCAGCTTGTGTAAATGTAAAGATTCCATGCATTACTGCACTCCAGGGACGGAGGCTGGTACATGGTCTGCGGTGAGATAATGACGGAACTCAGAGTTTTTGGAAAGCGTTTTTGTGGTAAAGCAGCATGCATTATAATTAGTGAACCACATGTGTCATATTCAACAGATTTCTACAACAATACAGAAGTTCATAAGTCTGTTTTTCTGTTTTTAATCTAATGCTGAATAATAAATGAATATTTCTTTCTTGTTGCATCACTTAGATTTTTGTTCTTTCTATATACGCTATAGTATAAACATACTAGCTTATGTTACAAAATATGGTATAGTGGGTAGCATTGTTGACCTCTATTATGGTTTTTATTGAGGAACCATTCACACTTATGCATTGCAGCAATGTACAATAAAATGTGCATTTTCCCGCAACACATGCTTTATCTGTGGTTTGTTGTGGCGCACATTCATTGTGAATGGCACCCCAACACACTGTACAGTAGAGTGCAATGTATGATGCACCACAATGCATATACTCAGGGGTGGACTGACCATTTGGAAACTCGGGCACTGCCCGAGGGCCCGGGGTCAGTAGGGGGCCCCATGAGATGCCCCTGGTACCTTTTTCATAGGCTTTTTTTGAGTTTGGGCAAGGACATAGGGGCCCCATGATCCCCTATTGCCCGGGGGGCCCATGAGTTGTCAGTCTGCCCCTGCATATACTGCAAGTTGCAGTAAGCTGAGTTAATAGAAAAAAGGGTTAATGTTTTGTCTTTGATCCGTTGTGGTTTGTCAGCAGCCCATTCAAAATGAACATGTGTCTTAACACAACACACGTTAACTCACAAAGTCACATGGGTTACCACACCACAATGGATCAGTAAAGTGTGAATCTGCCATTAGCTTTTACATAAGGACAGGCTTTTTGGAAGTTCCGTATGGGTAATCTAAATTTCTTTCATACTATAAATGTGAGGTGTAAGTGACAAAATTACTTTATCCTGATATATAGCATTGCAGAGACTTTAGATCGTAAGCTCCTGTGTGTCAGATAGGAACATGTTTCTTGCTTATGCACTGAAAAATATATGCATAAATTATGGTTATACATAACGCCTGTGAAATGCTAGAGTATTTTTTTTTTCGGAAAACTGTTACAAATGATCCTGTCACCCACTGTAAACCTTTAGAAATATAAGCCCTGCCTAAGATCATCCCCATGAGATGCCTACTATTCATTTTATAAAAGGGAAACACTCTTGTTAGCCCTTTTAATTTACTGAGACATTGCTGCTGGGGCCTGACTTACCTATGTTCAGAGAAAAGGCCTGCCAACTTCAATTCCCCAATGACAGGGCCCATAAACTGTAATAAACCTATAAGCAAACACTTATTGTATTGCAGCTTACAATTCTTAAATGTCATGGCAGCATTAATATTCTTTTTTAGTCTTTTTTCACTTTTATTTTCACCCGGTGATCTGTCATTTTTCAATAGAACAAGCTGTAACAGGATTGACACAAACCTTTTAACACTGCCAGGGTGCTTACAATGGTCAGCTTTTATTTATTTATGTAAAACATTTATCCCCAAAAGAAAACAAAACTGTTGCTGTTACTGCTTAAAAATGTTAGCTGGAGTTTGGCTCCAATTAGTTAGTGTGTTTAAATCTGCCAATACATCTAACAGTCTCCTTCTCCCAGAATGACAATGCTGCTGTCCAAAGGTGCCCACTCTGCTGCTTAATCAAGAGTGGGGGCATTCTCATACAGGTGTGTTACTGGCCAGATCACCAGGTGAAAACAGAAGGAAAAGGCCTAGAAAAAGAGAACTAATACAACCACCACACCTAATGATTGGTAAACAGCAATATATTACATTTTTGGTTTTGGGTTTAACACCACTTTAAAGACCACTGAGGCACTCTCCTGGGGGTTACAGTTGGATTTGTCACTACAGTCCCACATTTTGGCCCTCTGCCCCACTGATCCTGTGTCTCCAGGATCCCAGCGTCCAGTTTATTTGAGTTACTGCACATGTGCAGGAACACAACAAGGGCAATTGGGGGGATTGAGGCTGTGAGTGGGCAGTCCCAGCAGGGTCTGGGTGAAACCAACCTGTAAATTGGGCATTATTAGATTGTAACCACCCAAAAAGTGGGTGTAGGAAATGCAGACCATGGGCAAACTTAACAGCATCCTGGAGCCCGGCACATGTGTTGGTAAGTATGTATACACAGCATACACAGTTTAATCTGCTGCACTGAACATTGTATGATGATCATCTTTAAAAAAATGCAATGATGTGCCAAGAGTGTATATAATCAGAACACCAATTAAGGACACCATTCTGTTTCTTTTTCAGCACGCTCAGCCTAATGCAGACTGGCAGCTCACTCAGGGTCAAAGACCGGGACCAAGTGGGTAAGTAATTAGAATGTTTCTTTTTCTATTGTAGTATCTTAGTTTGAAAAGGTTTTTTTTTTCTAACCCTGAACTCTGGGATAAACAAATATTGTCTTAATACAAGAGGCATGTGTAATCTTACTTGAATCGTGGCATGCTTTGCATTCTTAATCCAGATCTGTGCAGCAATCCAGCATGAAATTTAGCAAATGCAATCATTTAGCACAGAGGTCTCCAAACTTTACAAACAAAGGGCCAGTTTACTGTACTGCAGACTTTAAGAGAGTCAGATTGTGACCAGTGGGGGTAGAAAATGTCCCAGGCCCAGCATCAGTGAGAATAAACATTGAATCAGGGTGGTGGTCAGTAAGAGCAGGACAGTTCCCTATCATTGGCATGAGTTGGAGGATAAGGCCCCATCACTGGTATTAGTGGAAGGAATAGTACGCAATATTTGGCATTCGTGGGAGAAATAGTATCCCATTACTGGTATCAGTGGGAAGAATAGCACCCCATCATTGGTATCAGTGAAAGAAATCATGCCCCTTTGTTGGTGTCATTGGGAGGAATAGTGCCTCATCATTTATATCAGTGGGAGGAATAGTGCCCCATCATTGGTGTCAGTGGCAGGATTTATATTGATGTCAGTGGGAGGAATAGTGCCACAAGGGCCAGATAAAGGCCAGCAAAGGGTCAAATCTAGCCCTCGGGTCGCAGTTACAGACCACTGATTTAGAGGTTAGGAGAAAGGTTTTGTGCAATAAAATACTTTTGATGGTTAAATTGTACATTTTTATATATCAGACCAAAAATGAAACAACAGAGGAGGAATGAGGGAATCGGTTCCAAAAGAGACCGTTATAAGCTATGCGTGTATCTAACCTTTTCAACCCATTGAAATACTTCTAAAGGAATGCATTAAGTGGCACATTCTGGGGAATTCACTAAAGTTCTAACAGATTTCTGAACTACCTGCACTTAATTCTGCCAAGTATTTGTGCCAGAGTGTGTAACATTACCACTGTGTGCAGCAAATTCAGGTAGTTATTACCACTAATTATTACTGTGACCCTGGCAGATTCTTAAAGAATTGCCACAGATTTCAGATTACGAAACTGGCAGAAATCAAGGCCAACTAAGATCTGGCATACACAGTGACACAGTACCTGTGCTGGGAAATTATCATGTATGAGACAGCTTCCCACACAATGCGGTATCCCTGGCTTATTCAGCTGTTGACAGGGGATACAGCCAAGTGTAAACAAAAGAATTGGGGATGCAGGTGATATCATTACCCAAATATGCTGATGCATATATTTGGGAAACTACTTGCTTCTGGGTGGGCAGAGCCTGATGGGAAACTGAGAGACTATTTCCCCATCAGGTCTGCTTTACTTTTGATTGACAGTATATGACAGCTATTGAATAGTGGCTATTGATGCTACCGTGTGCTGACTGTCAATCAAATGTAAAGCAGACCTGGTGGGCAACTAGTCTATCAGTTCCACATCAGGTTCCCTCCACCCAATTACAAAACTCCTTGAGCATGTGCCTGTCAGTGTGACAGTGCAATATGGACTCTCCGACCTCAATGCAGACACAAACAGATTCATGTACCTGTCTGTGACAGGTACATAAATTAGGCGCAAGCACTGACTGTTTAGCTGCTGCGCCCCAACTATATGTACCTGCATAACTTTTATATGCAATGCATTTGGCTCTCAGCAAGCGCATAGAGGGAACTGAGTTGTATTAAATATTATGATGATCGCACCTCTCAACATTCAAGGAGACGATCTAACAAATGCTGAAAGAACCCAAAGTCAACATGAGCTATTTCTTTATTTTAGCCTTTTAAAACATGGAACATGGTAATGGTGTGCTAAATACAATAAATATGTAGCACTACCCCCTTAGGGGTTGCTGATAAATTGCACCCCTATATTCCTGCACAGCCAGTCATTTAGCATTTTCCACACAAACTTTCATCCGGAGACAGAAAACAGTCCTTGAGCGTTGGTTTTGTTGTTTTATTGAGGGTTTTAGAACTTGGATAGGGTGAGGAAGGTATAGGATGCCCAAGGAAACTGATATCTGAGGACAACTTCCACCCCAGACCCTAGATGAACTCCTTTTCACCCAGCAATCTGGAGACCTTTTTCCTGAGCAGGGGCTCTGGCACCTGTTCCTTTAAATAAGGTGCACAGTCACTAGTAGAGGGCTAATCTGGTTTCACACCAGAGTGCTCCTTCCCCTATCTGCCCAGGGGGTGCAGGTGTACTCACTCAGATCCTCCCCTGTACTGCATGCAGGATGGCTGCTATCAGCTGAGCTGCTCCTTCACTGTCATACAGGTGGCCCTCGCTCAGGGGGCCAGTGAGTCCTGGGTTTTCCTCCTTTCCAGGTCCAGGTTTACAGGCAGGCATTATCCCACTAGGCCCCCTGGCAGCCTTCCTAGTCCAGCCTCACATCTTCTTTCTCCACGCTCCTCTCCCACCACCACACTCCTACTGAGCAGGCTCTAACACTTTTATGGGAGTCCCAGACCCTTGCCAAGCCTTCTGTTGGGGATTGGCTGAGGTCCCAACCAACCACTCCTTATTTCCACCTGTCACGACCCGCGGTCGCCGCCACCAACAGGCGACAATAGCACAGCCGCGACTAACAGTAATACGTCACGCCCACGGCGTCAGACCCCAGACCTTCTCACCAAACTCGTGACCGAAGGGCCGGCCGATCCAAAACCGCGGTGTGACGCGCGTAACAAGGCCCCACCCAGCTGCACCCTACACAGCGATTGCCCAGCTAATGGACTACAATCGGTGCCTACAGCCTGAATGCGCTTGTTACTGGGTCGGGTTAGTTACGCAACTAACCCTCTACTGCCACCACCACTTTTGTCGGAGACTGGGAAACTCCCGTTATCAAATATACACTATAATGATTGAAATATTGATCTATATAGCAAGGCCCGCGGACCTACTATACAGAAATATAACCACAGTAGCGTCTCTTCAAAGGCAGGGATTCGTGAATTGCAAGTAAGCGCTTAGAAACAGTTTAACACTTTCAGAAAAAAAGATTTATTGCTAAAAGCGTTGGATGCAAAATAAATAGTTACAAAGATGTCACAAAAATATATATATATGTATATAAAGACACAGCAAACATAGAATAGCGAGGAAATTACAGGGTAAGTTACTTGCCTTGCCTGGTTTTAGCAAATTCAAGATGCAGAGCAGAAAGGTTCTTTGATCCCCCCTTGTTACGATGTTGCTGGGAGATCCCTGAGTCTGTGTGTCTAACTCACTTACTCTCTTAAAAGGTCCCTCTCAAAAGGGGAGGGGGGCTCTGACTTGGGAGTGGTCATTGGGAAACTCTACACTAAATTACTAGCTCATATCCCGTGATATGAACCATACAGTTGACCTCAGGACTGTGCACTTATTCTGGTTGGTTTGATAATGAGTGGGCTTACATAGTTTTGGGTGATAAAAATGACACCTTTGCAGACTGGCCGGCTCCACTTCTCATGTCTTAGGTTGTTCCACACCATTTGCCAGGAGATTTGCCTCACAGTCTGCCTCACAGGAATGCAGGGGGGATGTGAGGATTCCAGGAAGACCTCAAATACACAGACAGAACACGGAAACGAGGGTTGAGGGGGAACTCCGCTCCAATTCTGATGAGCAAGTTGCCACACCACCCACTGCCTTCAAGACCCTCCTCCGAAAGTCTCAGAGCAGCGGAAAATTCCAGAGGGGCTGGCCTGCAGAATTTCTCAGTTCTGACCAGAATTTGACCCCTCTGGCAATCTCAGCTGAGATGCTAACCAGCTCCTCACTAACCATTAGGGTCTAGCTCCCCCTAGCTAAACTAGGAGGGTGCTACAAATGTACAGGCCACACACTGAGGGGGAGAAGGTGAAGAGGCTTAAGTACAGGTCACATACAATGGAAGGATGGATATTAGTAGGTTAATGTATAGATGTGCAGGATAAGGAAGGTGAAAGGGTTAATATACAGGTCATATATGGAGAGATTAGATATACAGGGTAGAAAGGAACAAAAGGGTTAAAACACACACTGTTCTGTAGTTTTCATACTTCATTGGAAGCTGGTATATACAGTATTTACTAGTACATTTGCAAGTGCATGTTAATGAAGATATTGCCTTTGAATGCTTGCTCATGCTATTTAAATAAAAAGCTAACTGATGATTTTTAACTGCTTGGCCACTCAGGCAGTATTATTAACTTCACAGAAATTCCAACTTATTTTTCTTTGTTGAAAGTAAAAGAAAAGAAGGTTTGGGCTGGTTTGGGATTTAACCCCTTGCCGCTGCCGACTCCCAGCCCTTTAAGTGAATCAAAATGTCAGGAGACGGGCATTCCGATCATGTGACCACTGTGAATGGCTGTTGCAGTCACATGATCGAAAGTTTCCAATCACAAATATGCATCTGGAGCTATCTGTGACAGTTTAGTTACTGTGCTGGGAGCGTGTAGGGAGTGTGCTTTCAGCATAGTAAATTGTTTACATTTAGACACATATATGCAGCTGCTCGGTGTTAAAACCCACCCGCCGGGAGGCTGCATATGTGCGTGTGGCCGGCGGCAGAAGGCTAAAGTGGATCTTGCATGAAATCACACCCCCATATAAAAATATAGACTTAAATACAAGAAGAAAACAAAGAATAGGAGAAAAATTAAAAATATACACTATATTGCCAAAAGTATTGGGACGCCTGCCTTTACACGCACATGAACTTTAAGGGCATCCCAGTCTTTGTCCGTAGGGTTCAATACTGAGTTGCCACACACTTTGCAGCTATAACAGCTTCAACTCTTCTGGGAAGGCTGTCCACAAGGTTTAGGAGTGTGTCTATGGGAATATTTGACCATTCTTCCAGAAGCACATTTGTTAGGGCAGGCACTGATGTCAGACGAGACGGCCTGGCTCGCAGTCTTTACTCTAATTCATCCCAAAGGTCTTCTATCGGATTGAGGTCAACGACTCTGCAGGCCAGTCAAGTTCTTCCACCCCAAACTCGCTCATCCATGTCTTGGTATGCTGATGCCTTAAGAGTTCCCTTCACTGAAACTAAGGGGCCAATCCCAACTTCTAAAAAATAACCCCACACCATAATCCCTCTCCACTAAACTTTACACTTGACACAATGCAGTCAGGCAAGTACCATTCTCCTGGCAACCGCCAAACCCAGACACACCCATCGGATTGCCAGACAGAGAAGCATGATTGGTCACTCCAGAGAACACATCTCCGCTGCTCTAGAGTCCAGTGGCGACGTGCTTTAAACCACTGTACCCGATGTTTTGCATTGCACTTGGTGATGTAATGCTTGGATAGAGCTGCTCAGCCATGGAAGCCCATTCAATGAAGCTCTCTGCGCACTTTTGTTGTGCTAATCTGAAGGCCACACCAACTTCGGAGGTCTTTAGCTATTGACTCTGCAGACAGTTGGCGTCTTCTGCGTACTGTGCGCTTCAGCATGCGCTCACCCCGCTCTGTCATTTTATATTGGCCTACCACTTCGTGGCTGAGTTTCTGTTCTTCCCAGTTGCCTCTGCTTTGTTATAATACCTCTGACAGTTGACTGTGGAATATTTCGTAGCAAGGAAATTTCCCGGATGGACTTATTGCACAGATGGCAACCTATCATGATGCCTCGCTTTAATTCACTGAGTTCCTGAGAGCAACCCATTCTTTCACAAATGTTTGTGTAAGCAGTCTGCAAGTGCTTGATTTTTACACCTGTGGCCATGGAGGTGATTGGAACACCTGAATCCAATGATTTGGAGGGGTGTCCCAATACTTTTGGCAATATAGTGTATTTACCATTTGCTGTATCTGTATGAGGGTGATGTCACTTTTAACCTCCTTGGAGTTATTTCCGAGTGTAGCTCAGGGTAAAGTTTCAGCACCACAAGCGGTAACCCCGAGCTACACTCGGGAATACCCTGCAGCGCTGCTCCGGGATCTCTTCTTCACTTAACTTGTCTTGAGCTCCCACGATGTCCCTCCTGCAGTGTCCCCGGCAATGTTCTCCGACGGATGCTGGCATCTGTCTTCTGGGTTCCGTTCCCTGCAACGTAAGGACATACAGGGACGGAAGTGGCGGGAAATTTGAAAATTGTAGAAGTGACATTCACTGCATTTTTACTGTTCTTTCTGCCTTGAAACTGAGAAAAGTCCATGGCATCCAAAAAGCGTCCCTTTAGGTCAAAATCGGTTTTAGACCAGCTAGAGAACAGCGATAGTACATTAGAACTACTTGCAGAATTGAGTGATAATGATTTGTGGGGAAATTCGTCATCAGACACTGAAAATGATTTTGCGACTTTGCTCAGTGATGTGCGAACTGGCGCTCTATTTCAAATTTCAGTGTTTTTGGTTTGATTATATTATTGAATTACATTTATTATTATATTATTATTTTTTAGGATTATTTATAAATTATAATTTATTATTTCGTGTTTCAAATTTTAACATACTCGGAATGTTTACTAGACTTGTTCGGACAAATATCAGTGAGTTATTCCTAAAAATTACAAGCCTACAATAAAAAAAACTACATATTTCCATGCAAAAAAAATGTACCGCTTTGAGCACAGAAATATGGACATAATCAGACCGGTAGGGAGGTTAAGGAGATCCTGGGAAAGCTGAGGATTCCAAATTTTGTTAGAAGGCACTACTGCTCAGTGCTACTGTAGAGTGTCTTCTTATAAGACATGGGAACCTCTTTCCAGGGACCCCATAGTGAAGCCCAGAGAAGTCACTTGTCCCTACAGAAAGTATCCAAGGTGTATGGGAAGTGTAATTTTTTTATCATTTGTATCTGCATTTACACATATGGGGAGAGCTAAAAGATGAGGATGAATAGGCAATAAGAGATACTAAGTAGGAATTTGATCATACAGAATATATCTTTGCATTTAATATTCTACAAATAGTCTACATTTGAACAAAGACAACATACAAAACAAAGTAAGGGCTTGTGTCAGTGGGCTTTTGTTCACTTCAAACAGGTTTTGCATTCCTGTACAAATCTATGGGAATGCAAAACCCACTTGAACCAATGAAATGAAGGCCACAATGTGATCAATTGCAGGTTAAATGCACTTGTCAATGAATTCTGAAAGATCGCAGGAGAATCACAATCCGATATTAAATGGATATCATCATCCCAAACCCAAAGCCTGTTGATATAGGTCCTACTTATGGGTGGAGTTACTAAAACTGGTACACTGGTTCAGTTGTGCATAGTAGCCAACCAACTTCTAACTTCATCTTGTTCAATTAAGCTTTGACAATAAAACCTGCAAGCTGATTGGTTTCTATGCAAAGCTGCACCAGATTTTGCACTCTCTAGTTTTAGTAAATAACCCATATGGCGATTATTATATGTTTTGCTTAGAGATATGACTAAGAATCAATAATCAATCACCCAGAGAGTATACTGAGTTGCTGAGCCAAGTCAATGGAAGTATCTCCACCGTGCTTGTGATTATATTACAGCATCCTGTCTACATTTTTTGGTCTGCAAGCTCGGTTAAAGAAAAAAGAAAAGAGTTTTTTTTGTAAACCACTAACACCCACAGACACACACACAGTCTCAGACAAATTGTGGCATCGTGTTTCAGGGTCCCATGCAGGGCCAATAAGCAGCTGCTTACCTTCTCACACTTGGCGTGTTTCTTATTGGAAAAATGTCTTGTCATCTCTCTGTAGAACACAACAGCCCACAGAAGAACCTGGAGTGTGGCCAAATAACCAGTTTGAAACTGAGAGACTCCAAGCAATGATCCTGGCATCGGCAAATGGTCAGTTTCCATGACAGAAAACACAAGAACCCTTTGATCCTGCTGATTTTGTTCCAGTTAGAAAACAGAGAACAGTTACTGAATTTAAAGCATCCGTGGTATTGTGCTCCCTCTAATATTGTATAGCTGTCAAGAAGGAAAAGTTGGCTTCTCGTTTCACTGTCAGACATCCATTATTTGACAGCAATAATGCCAATTTTTTTGTGGTTGGAAAAAGTAGAGAATTAAGTCTTTTTTAAAGCTGAAGTTTAGCATCATGCACAATAGTGTATCTCATTACCTCTACTAAAAAATCTTCCTTCAGTGCCAACTTCAGAGCCGCCAGATATTGCCCTGAATTACTATCTTCTGGTACTGTATGGGTTAACAGCTGTCACAGTTGCAGAGAATAGTTGTGCCGCTCACTCACCCCCTTTTGCCCTCTTTTCCATTCATAGAAATCTCTATACTATTCTCCCACAATGTATTGCATTCTTTCAATGGGTGGTGGAGACCCTGTCATTCAATTGCTTCTCTGCCATTCACAGAACATAGTGCAATGTGGGAGTGTAGTAATATGAAGGACCTCATCAGGTGCACACAGTGACATGAGAGCCAGGCAATCAGCATTTTCAGACGGAGACTTCAAGTCTAGATATGCCATCTAATGATTGGTTTTCTGTTACAAACATTTTATGATAGCATGTTTTAAAGCCTTATGCAGCCCATACAATAGACTTTTTTTTTTGATTCAACCAAGGGGTTGAATGAAGAAACAAAATGACTCTATTGCTCCATCTGCATTCGAGGTGGAAGGGAGAATCCTTCCCGCTATGTTATTGCATTATGACAGCGTCAGGATACACTGATCAGTGCTACTGGCTATAAAAAAAAATGACATGGTGGTTGTACAGAAGTCAATCAGTAGATCAACTTTTGTACAACCTCCCTGACCATACATGGATCGAAATTCAGCAAGTGCTTGCTAAACAGCAGAAGGTTCCATTTTGCTGGTGAATGCTGTCCTAGTTCAAATCTTCAGCCCTTCACCCCTCCTACATACCCCCACAGTGGTAATCTATCAGTGCTGCGGGAGTTAATGCAATAGCTTCCATCAACAATGAAGTGCTCTATGAATAGAGCATGCAGACCTTTCATTCCTCCGCCCATCCTTCATTCATAGAGCGTTTCGCATTATTGGAAGCTGTAGTATAGCTTCTGTGAATGGAGAGGGGGTGGGTGGAAAGGGCAGTCAATATTAGTCAATGCCATAAATGCAGTTAGGCAATCACAGCACCTGTGTAATATATTGAAGTGTAGGCAAAGCCAAAAACCATTCTTATTGTTTTAGATAAAATGGGGAAGTATTATAACCACTGTCTGGTTTTCACTACTGTCTAAATTCTAGCTTTCTCCTACTTTAGGCCTGGTTCACACCTATGCGTGTTGTAATCTGATGGGGGGAAAAAAAGTCCCTAACCTTCTCCAACGGCTGAAAATGCGTAGATGCGAACGTGTCCCATAGTAAACCATGTTAAATGGACTGTAATGAGTTTCTGAAAAAAGCACTAAAAAAAACGCCAAGGTGTGAACCAGGCCTTGCTAAAGAAAAGCATTTTTATTTCCATCCATGTTGCTTTTGGAGTTCCCCTTACTTCCTGTCTCATAAAATGTCAGCAGGATAGGAAATAAGAAAATATCTCTTCATTGATGCCCTGGACAGCAGTAAAAAAATTTACAGGGGTTCTAATCTTTTCTGACATCATCCAAAACTAACAAAAAAAGTTTTGGCTTGACATGTACTTGAAGTCTAAGTTTAGGTAAAACGTTTGATTTTAAAAAAAAATCAGCACAAAGAAACAGTACATTTAATCTGAAGTGTTTCTGATGTCAGTCGTCATAGTTGAAATTCTCTGTCCACTGTTTCAACTCTCATACCCTGAAACCATAATCTTCAAATGCCGAGGGACTTGTTACAGGCACTCATCCAAGCCTATCCTTTCCACTCCCCTCCTCCATTCACAAATGATAGCTTCCATAGATGAAAAGCACTCTATGAATGTTGGAGGCACACCATTCATTCATCCGCCCATCCTCCATTCATAGAATATTTGTCATTCATGGAAGCTATAGTACAGTTTTAAAGCTGGAGGAGGGGGGCAGAAAGGGCAGGCTCCAAAGAATGTCCCCGTGACAGGTTCCTTGGTGATAACCCCCAGAGCACCAGCAGATTACAGCTCATGCTATGGGAGGAGGGACAGAAGACAGAGGATTTTAACTTTAACAGTTGACTCCAGCACAAGAGACTCATTTTACCTGCGTTTAGGCTTTAATATCAGATCATTTTTATTGTCTCTAGTAAATTGTTTGGTACTATCCAGTACAAAGAGGGAATTTACAAATAGGGAATTTCCTTTTACCTGGAAATCCCCTTAAAAATTCAGCAGTTGCATTTGTTATAATGAAACTGCTGTAGATGTTTACAGGTTTCCAAAGAATAATGAATATGTAGAAGTTAAAGTGTTACTAAACCCACAACAGTAAAACCAGTCTGTATATGCATTAAAACATGCTTGTTATACTGACTGTGGAACCTAAGGGGTTTATCTTCTGCACTGTGTAATGCTACTTGATCCTGACTTCTCTGACCCCCCCCCCTTCTTCCAGTGTCCCCCACTTATCCCCTTATAAGACATATTGCGTGGAGAAATTCTGCACATGATTAGTTGGGTGTGCATTACTATAGAGGGTTTTTTTTTCTTGGAAGAGTGCATGTGATCAGCACAGGGCCAATCAGCACTGTCCAGACAGAGGTCAGGGGTTCTACTTCCTCCTAGAGCAGAAAGAAACATCCTCCCACAAAATTTAACCAGTGCTCTGCTGGACACTGATAGAAGTCACAAGATTGCTATATAATGCTGATGAGAAAAGGTATTTAGCAGTTTATGTTTACTAAAATAATTGCATTTATGTATACTGTGGGAGACCAGATTTAGTAAATGCAGGGTCCTGGGGTTAGTAACACTTTAATTTTGCTTTACATCTTCAAATTGCATGTTTGTATATCTAAGTCTGTACAGACATATACAGAGTGAAGAGTGGTTATGCAATGTGCTCTCAGCTTGCTAAGTGGAGTTAATGTGTTTGAGCCTCTGCGCAAATACTGTATTATAACCTGTGGGTGGAATTCCATGTAATGTGATAAATTATGTGCATCTATTATTGCTGACACCTCAGTAAATGATACCCTCTAAGTGGTAGATTGCATCATATAAAGTGATATAACTGTGCTGTGTTCCAGGTTGTTAGCTGGTTTCCGGGGTATTATGTTCAGCTTTAAAAATAAATGGTTGGTAATTTTAAAGGCATTGCATAGGCTTTGTAATGCTATCCTATAAAGATTAATTGTTATTGACCTTGAAGATGTGATGTACTGTAGTGATGTACACTTAACAAAAAAAAACCTGTATAGAGAGAGAACTGAAAGCTGACATCCTTCTGAAAATGCATATTGCCTGTCTGTCATGCTGTTCCTCTAAATTCAATACCTTTAGAGTCCATAGCCAGGAACAAGCATGCAGAGAAACTAGAGTCCTGACCCGCATTCTGTTCTAAGTCTGTGACTGAGAAAAGTATTATATCAAAAGTATTATATATAGTGATTATATCAACTTGACAGCCAGGCACCTGGCATTTTCAGAAGAAAGGGTAACCGATGTGTTTCGTCAAGCTCGGGTGTCCTATAAATTGTTTCAGTAATTACTGTATCTTCAATTACTAGCATAAGTGAGTTTAAAGCCCAGTTGAAGGCTCACACCTTTTATCTGCTTATAGTTCCGTACACTAAATGTTAATATTTAACCTTACATTCTAAGTAAAAATGCTGCTTCAATCAGTTCTCTCCATGCCCGCAGAGTGCCAACCACACCCCTCAGTACATGTGTTCTCACATAGACTTGTATTGCATTGAAGGGGAGGGGGTATGTCAAATCAGGTGTGTTACTGAGAGCCAGGGGCGGACTGACCATTTGGAAACTCGGGCACTGCCCGAGGGCCCGGAGTCAGTAGGGGGCCCCATGAGATGCCCCTGGTACCTTTTTCATAGGCTTTTTTGACTTTGGGCAAGGACACAGGGACACCATGATCCCTTATTGCCCGGGCGCCCCATGAGCTGTCAGTCCGCCCCTGTTGAGAGCTGACTACACAGTGCACTAGGTCTAAAACTGATGCCAATTCAGCCACCCTACACAACAGCTTGTTAGTACAATGTCTGTCAGACTGTATAGTCATTTCTTTGACTTTATTAGGATTTTTAGGTATACTGCAGTCATAATTAAAATTTATACCTGAGGATGTATATAGCCTTGCTGTCCTTTACATACAGAGATCCTGTTGTAAATATAATGTCAGTTTTAAGAAGTTTGTAGCAATAAAGAAGTTATTAAAAATGTTGCACAGCACAGGCATCTGGGATTAATTTCAACTACATTAAACTACCAAATATTGCTAGATACTTACTACACTAGGCTAACACGTATTGGCTATTAACGTTCTATACTAGGGGACCAGGGACTGGATAGATACTTACTACACTATGCTATCAGGGACAGCCAAATACCTACTTTACTAGGCTACCTAGGATTGGTTAAATATTTACTACACAAGGCCATGAGAGACTGGATACATTCTTACTACACAAGACCACTAGAGATTGGCAAAATATTTGCTACGCAACAAAGTGCTTTGTTAAGGATATATTAATTATTTTAATGCACTTAACCTCTTCACGCCGGCCGAACACAAATGTGCCGCCTCCCGGCATCTGGGCCTAGACGCCGACCGACCGCACATTTGCGTTCTATTAAAAAAAACATATGTGCAGAGAGCGCTCCTTGCGCGCTCCCAGCACACATGTCCGGTACTCACGGAAAGGTCCCAATCTCCTCTTTCGATCCGGACCTTTCCCGATCATGTGACGGCGTGTCACGGCGGTCACATGACCCTAAACCTCACCCCGCCTCCCTGCTTCTGAAACCCTTAAAGGGCTGGGAGGCGCCGGCGCCAAGGGCTTAAGCATTTTCTACTATGAAATCTTGTTTATTTGTAATTTATGATTGTTTGCTTTGAGACACTTTATTGTATGATTTAAAAGAACACCCCCCCCCCCTTTCTTGCATAGTCTTCATTTGATATCTTGTAGTCAGATATTTGGGGTAGCAGCATTCTCCTGAAATATTGATCATTGTAGGACACCGAGCACAGGTCTACCATTCACTACATACTACTCAAGGCTAAGAGAAACTGGGTAAACACTTAGAACACAAGGCGAGCATGAGCTTGATAAATTCTTGCTACACAAGACCATTAGGGGCTGAGTAAATACTTACTACACAAAGCCACACAAGACTGGCTAAATGCTTAATATACAAAGCCACCCGTGACTGGCTAAACACTCATTACACAATGTCACTAAGGACTGGATAAATACTTACTACACAAGGCAGCAAGAACCGGATAAATACTTACAATACAAGACCACTAAGGACTGGATAAATACTTACTACAGAAGGTCAGCAGGAACTGGATACATAACTATGACATAAGGCCATTAGGAGCTGGATAAATACATACCACACAATGCCACCAGGAGCATGATAAACACTTACTATACTAGGCCAGCAAGAACTGGATAAATACTTACTACACATGGTCACTAGGGACTGAATAAATACTTACTACACTGACCTAGCAGGAACTGGATAAATACTTCCGAGACAAGGCTACCAGGGACTGAATCAATACTTAGGACACAAGGCTACCAAGGACAGGATAAATGCTTACTACACAAGACCACTAGGGATTAGATAAATATCCACTACACAAGGCCCTCTGAAACTGAATAAATACTGTACTTACTACACAAGTCCACAAGGGATTGGATAAATACTTACTACACAAGGCCCCAGGGACTAGATAAATTCCACATTCTATAGGCTATGATGTCTATTCCCTATTGCCATGAGAAACTAAAATTGAAGATGTTTCTGGATTAGCTGAAGTGGTCACGAGACTGGCTTGATATAAACTGACAAAGCTGCACTTGTGATGGTGGATTTGATTCTAATTCATTAAGAGTTCAAATGTTGTAAATGTATAAATCCTTTTTTAGATAACAAATCTTTTCTTCATTTCCGACAGAAGCAGCTGAAGGAAGTTCTGGTATCGGAGGATCAACAGGTACAATGGGACTCAGTGCTCGCTATGGACCACAGTTCACTCTACAGCACGTCCCTGACTACAGACAAAACATCTACATTCCAGGAACAACATCAACCCTTACTAACGCTGCGGGGAAACGTGACAACAAAGCACCTTCAGGGAACAAAAAGAAATCTGGAAAAAAGGAAAAGAAATAAAGATGTGTTATACCAACAAGGCAGAATTTTGTGAGATCTTCCCTCTAGCCGAAATCCCAGAAAGAATGTCTTATTCACAACAGGAGAGAGAATGTTTGGAACTGGTTGTATCAGTCATTATCAGAGCCCATGTGTCCTTCCTACTATTGGAGTTTGTAATAGAGAATACTAGTTTGGACACTGGAATTGTGTGTTCTGTCAATATGAGCCAATATGTTCTAATGGCAAGGTTACTATGTTCTGAAAAAGTCCTTTCCTAGCCAATGATGTACTCTTTACATACTATTAGGATTCATCTTTTGCTGGTAGCGTTCCACATACTTGCGGAACTTCTTCCAATGTATATATGTATCACTAAATAGGCATTTATAATTTATCATTATCACAGAAGTTCTCAAAGCTTTGTTAACCCAAATTGCATTTTTACCGTTTTCTTTTACATTTGATGAATTTTAAAAAAAATGCATATGTAAGTTAGTATTTGGTTCTAGATGATAGGGTGATTTTTTTTTTTTTTGTAGAAACATGTATCTTTAGATCTGTCTGTCATATAGAGAGCGCCAAAACAATACAAATTTCTAAGAAGTAAGGAATGTTTGTGACAAACAAGAGGAAGCCAGGGAAATTAATATACTCGAATTGCTAGCGGCCTTTTCATCAGAAAGTCATCTTTTTTTATAAATATATATGAAAAGTAGTCATTTTTTCGATAGGTAAAGCCTCTTCTCATATGGGAAAACTACTGCTAAGAAGGTTAGTTGCTGATGGGCTTGTTTGATCTCTTGAAGCGGAGTTAAACGGTCAATGTATCAGCATGTGAGCCCAGTTTGCTTTTCTACAATAAATTTTTGTTTTGCATGTAAGTATCCAGCATGGAGTCTTTGGATTCTTTATAAAGAATGATAGAAGGTAAACCTGTTTAAGGCTTCATGTACATGAGCAGCTTCTAAACTCGAGTTTAGGAGCTTTTGGCATTTTTTTGCCAAAGCTCCTAAACTCAACTCCATAAAAGCTTATGTGTCCATGTACACATAGGCTTTTACCAGAGTTTAGGAGCTGCCACGTTTACGTGAGGTTAAACCTCCATCTCCTGAGCATGGAAGAATCGCGTTCAGGATAGGAACGTTTTGACCACCGGCCATGAGAAAACGCAAAACGTGGCAAAACCTTGCCAACCGCAGTACCACATTTTTGCCGTGATTTGCATTTTCCTGCGGCCAGCTGTCAGGGTAGGCTCGTGTACATGAAGCCTAATACAAGCCAGACCATTGTTTTTTTAGTGTTATGATCCTGGTTAATCAAGCATTATTGGTACCTAAGGCATGCTAAACAGTGCTAAGAGTAAACGTTAGCACACCTTTAGCACACTTTAGGCCTCTGCAAAGAAATTAAAATGCCCATTAACGCTCTTAATGCATTAAGATGCATTGACTTTGTGGTTTTTGGTGCATTTTTTGTGTTTGCAGCATGTTAAAAAACTCTTGCCAGATGCCTCCTCAGTGTTTATTTTTATTGTATGAATTTTTGTATTATCATCTTGGCTAATAACGCTTTCTAAGCACATCTCAAATGCTCTGTAAATGCCATAGGGACATTTGTGATGCGTTTCCAGTGCATTTGCTGTGCATTTACATTAATCTCAATGGAAGCGTTTGGATAGTGGCAAAGCCTGGCAAACGACACATATTGGGTCTATTTTGCCGCAACGCAAAGCGCCACTAAAACAGCCATGTGAACAACACTGGGCGCTGCAGCGCACGCAGTTTTGACAGGTGTTCATGGAGTTTCAAAAACACTCATGAAACACCTGCTCTTGAATCTAGTGTAAACTTAGCCTTAGAGCTCCTTAAGTGCTACTGTAGCTTGATGAATCAGATCCATTTTGGAAAAACAGGGCTACCAATAACCATATAAAAAAAAGTTCTTTTACTAATTATCTTACTGAAAACAGCATACATATGGGAGCACCTTGGATTTGTAATTTTACTTGTTTATTTGATAATATGCAATTTTAAAGTCATTTTATATGCATTGCAAACTTTTATGTAGGTCCACATCTCTTTTTAGTTCTGTAGATCTTGAGATAGACCTCAACAGTAATGCTAAATGTGACATAAGTGGAACGGTCTGCTACTATAGTCACACATTTAGTTGAATTGCTGTAATAAGAAATATTCAACATCCCTCCTTTCTCTAGGAATCTCTGTAGAAGTACATCTCATCTTGCAAATATTGCACCAACCAGAAATCCCAGTGCAGAAAACCTAAAGACATTTCTGGGTAAACCACTTTAGATATCTGTGCTCTGTGCTATGTGCAGTCCTTTGGTAAAGCAGTAAGCCAGTTGAGGAGCAGGTGAATGAGAGTTGTGGGGTATCCTGTCTATGGACTGTGTACTGTTGCTATATTTGCAAGGTGGATACATTTAAACTTTCTGGCAGTTAAAATCACAGCAGCATGCAGGATAAAATTTAAAGGTAATTTTTACCAATATTTCCTTACAATATGGCTTGTTTAGCAATTTTATATATCACATTTGAAATTTGTTTTCTTTTACCAGTGTATCCCAAACTGACATTAAAAAAATAAATAAATGCTGTGAAAATAGAAGGCCAGTCAGCTCGCAGTATAGTTTATGTACAGAGAAAATGCTGAATAATGTTTTAATGCAAGAGTGTGGATATTTTAACACTGGCTGCACAAATATATATAGCAAATCTACTCATTTCCATTTTGAATTTTTATTTCTAAGTATTTTTTTATTTATTTTTACATGTAACGTATGGTAGCTGCTAAGAGTCAGTGACAAACCTTTAGATTGTTTTAATGACCACTTTGTATTTTATATCATATTACCTACAGACCAGGTTCTCTCTTTGTACACTGATGCAAAAAGATTTAAAAAAAAAAAAAGCTTTCACAAATGTCTAACTATCATTTGTATGCACTCTATCGCTTACACAACCTTTCTTTTTTTGGGCATATAATTTTCCGATGCCTTGAGCAGTAAAGCCTTACGTCTTTCAGCTTGCTGCTTGACAATGCTATTGCACTGCTTACAGTAATGTTATATAAAAGCATTATATACAATAACCTTCTATGCCAATGTCTGTCATGTGACCTCAGCTTGGGGCACTAGAAGCAACTCTTCACCTTCCATATAGGTGACAACATACTAACCATATATACAGCTTGTAATACAATACAGTCATACCAATAAACGAACAGTAGGTGATTTTTTTATTCCTTTGCTGTTATGATTTACCTTTTATTACAACTTTCATTCTAGATTAGCTGGTATGTACAAAATAGTTCTAATGTGATCCTTTCATCCCTGTATCCGACTTGTGGGTTGCAGTATTTTAATTGCTCCTTCTGTATCTTTCTGTGTGTTAGTGATATAAATGTTCATCCAGTTTATGCACCTGTCTTTTCATTGTGTCTAACTGAACTGTACTTTACTATTATGAATATGCTTTCACCCTTCTTATACCCGTAAATAGACTCATGTCAATGTCTTACACGCAAGTTTTATACAATAATATTTATATTGCTTTTATTTCTTTGGGAAAAAGATAAATAAAATGTTTTTTCTTCCAGAAAGAGTAGTGCTTATTTTAAGTGATACGTTGTTCATCTCTTTTTCTGTGTATGCATATATGGCTAAATGCACACGGCCACAAGCAGGATGTAGAGCTGTACATTCGGGTGTATTTCCCTGCCTGGGATTTACAGATGCTGCCCACAGCCACCCATAGCAATCAGTGGCTGAGTGCAGCTATATGTCTCTAGTTGAGTAAACACGCACATGTGTACGGATGTACGACTCTGGGCAGAGTTTGTCTGCTACTACTCTGAGCACCTGCACGACCCTCTTGCAGCCATGTGCATGAATACTAAAAGAATAAAACAAAGACCAGGTTTAAAGCATAATTAAACCTTTTCTTTAAAAAAAAAAAAAATTAAAAATGGCCATTGGGAGCTTTATGCTATAATTTACAGCATATTAGCACATTATGGCAGAGTAACCTACCAAATGATCCAACGCTTTCGGCTGTCACAGGAGCTTTCACCTTCTAATCAATCTTTATTAACATTTTCAGATCATACAAAATTGTCATCAAACATGGTCGCATTGGCCAGGCAAACAGACAAAAAGATAAGGCATCTGATATAAACCAGGAATTTTGACCGTAGACCTTACATAAGCTGGGGACCAATGTTACCCAGGAACTCCATTACAACAAAAAAAAGAGAAAAGAAAGGGTAGAGAATACGAGAAATAAGGCAGAGTAAAACAAACCCCCTGCCTAAAAACACAATAAACAATTTATAGACAACAACATGGGGTATACTATGTATCAAATCACAGAAAAGTAATCAGTACATCCATCCCTGCCATATGGCTTTAAATTTCTCCCTTTGATTTATAACCATGTGCACCCATTGCTCAGCTTCCATAATTGCATCTACTTCCCTCTTCCAGTCAGAAATTGTTGGGCAAGTAGATTGCTTCCAAAACCTAGGGATTAAGGATTTAGCTACATTCAGTAGATGGGAAGTGATGCTTTTCTTATACAACTTCATAGAAGATGAGGTCACGTGAAAGAGGAGGCAGAGGGGAGATCTCTCTTTATAGCTTAACGTCAGTTTCTGGATGCAAGGAGTGGTTGCATCCCAAAAGGCCACACATTTGGGGCAGGTCCACCAAAGGTGAAGAAACTTACCACGCTGGTCACAGCCTCCTCAGCAATGAGCATTGACAGTAGGGAAGATCTAAACTAAACTGGACGGGGTTTTATACCATCGAGTGAGAAATTTATAAGAAGACTCCTGGATATGGGAACTGATGGAGAAGGTAACGGGTGCTTCCATCTTCTCCCAGTCTTTCTTCTGGGTTTGGACTCTTTGGTCACTTGACTGGCTGGACCGTGATGATGTCACCCCCACATATGCACAGGAGTCACATTATCACAGCACAGAGCTGAGTTGTAAGTGAGAAAGTGTATATCAATACTGACACACAGAGGGAAGCAGGAGGTGACCAATAGGGTCTCTTCTGTCATACACATACTATCTGTCAGCAATTTTTTTTTCAGAGTTTATTCATTTAAAGTGTATCTAAAGCCAATTAAAGTAGGGAATGGTTAAAACCCTTGTGAGGATTTTCTCTTCTGTGTGTGTCTCGGTTTACAGATATTTGCCTTGGTGTCCTAGACACAAGAAATCTCTCCAAACTGAGGGGTATTCATAATTTCATAATTGGTGACCTCATTGGAAAATCTTGCTTCACCTCTACTTCCCATGATGGATGTAAAATGTTGGATTCCCTTTCACTTTCCTTTCTAATAACAAAAGTCGCAAGGTCACATAGAGTAGGTGAATCTCTCCAGTGAGCACACAAACATCAATAAACTGGAAGAATTTCAAACTCTTCCGTATTCAACATAAAATTAATGAGAAAAGTTTTTGCCTTAAATATACTTCAAGTATTAAATATGGCAAGACTTTTGGAGCAGTTCTGCATCATCTCTGCCAATAGTTACAGGAGACTTTACTTAACCTCCCTGGTGGTATTCCCAAGTGTAGCTCGGGGTAAAGTTTCAGTACCACAAGCGGTAACCCCGAGCTACACTCGGGCTTACCATGCAGCGCTGCTCCGGGATCTGTTCTTCACTTACCTTGTCCTGAGCTCCCGCGATGTCCCTCCTGCAGTGTCCCCTGTAATGTCCTCCGGTGGATGCCGGCATCTGTCTTCTGGATTCCGTCCCCTGTGACGTCAGGACGTACGGGGGACGGAACTGGCGGGAAATTTGAAAGTTGTAAAAGTGACATTCACTAAAATCACATAGTAAAACATTACTGTATCAAAACATTTCACATACATTTTGTCCCTAGTGCTTTGTCCTGTGCCCTGCCTGCATTTTTACTGTTCTTTCTGCCTAGAAACTGAGAAACGTCCATGGCGTCCAAAAAGCGTCCCTTTAGGTCAAAAGTGGTTTTAGACCAGCTAGAGAACAGCGATAGTAAATTAGAATCACTTGCAGAATTGAATGATAATGATTTTGTGACTTTGCTCAGTGATGTGTGAACTTGGCGCTATATTTCAAATTTCAGTGTTTTTGGTTTGATTATATTTAATTACATTTATTATAATATTATTATTTTTTATGATTATTTATTAAATTATAATTTATGATTTCGTGTTTCAAATATTAACATACCCAGGATGTTTACTAGACTCTTGTTTGGACATATTTCAGTGAGTTATTCCTAAAAATTACAGGCCTACAATAAAAAAAATACATATTTCCATGCAAAAAAATGTACAGCTTTGAGCACAGAAATATGGACATAATCAGACCACTAGGGAGGTTAACTATATCCAGATGTCTTTATTGATTTGAGACTTGTCCCCTGTAGTAGGACTAAGTTATGTAAATTGGCACAGGTTAACCCTGTTTTATTTTCCCTATTAGATTATATACTAAAAGATGAGATGAGTTGCTATTTTGTCTTTACTTTCATTAATCCATCTAAATGAGAAGAAAGTCCTGGGAATAGTCATATGGCTTCTATACCAAGTAATTAGTGGTGGCTAACACAGTAGTGGAACCACTTTTCTGTCCTAATACATTTTATGGGAATGTGTAACCAGGCAAGTTTTTGTGAGATGGACTAAAGAAGCAAAAAGCCCCCCCCAATAAACCTGTGTGAAGTTCTTAAAACAGAGAGTGTCTGCATGCCATCACAAATTTAAAACATACATTATTTATGTATTATATTAGGATAGTAAGCAGAACCATGCAAATTTTCCAAAGTGAACATATACTTTGCTAGATGAACAACCTGTATTCCTTTAGAAAATCAACCCCATTATTGAACCTTAAAATGCATGCATAGCCAACATTTTTTTTGCATGGATAAAGTAGGAAAAGGTTAAAACTCCTGCAGGTTTTTTTTTTTTTGCTGTCTGTGTACCAATTCCAAAAACTCACGTAACTTTCAGTCCTAATGAAGCAATGGGAAGTTAGAAGAAATTTCCAAGAGTGAAGTAACCCCCCAAAACTGCTGCCACGTTGGAAGATCCTCTGACCTCCTTTTCTTTGGACTTTTTGGATTTCTCACTTTTGTTCATGGAGACAATGGTCACCAGTAAAATCTGAGTACTGCATCTCCCCATTGGTGACAATGATACCATTAAAAATTTGACAAACGGTCTATCCTTTCTGCACCCAAACCAATACTAAAAAGGGGGGATGGGGGATGTATATTCCATTGGCAAATCTAATGTTAGTGACTAAGATGAAGTTTTTTTTCCTGTGAATACCCAATCATGTGCCCGGGAAAAAAGTTTTGCTAACACTTGATCATGTATTTACACTGAACATAGCCTCACCTTATTCAGTAACTTTCACTCTGTAAAGTCAATATCTAATTTCCAAAGGGAATATTCATTTACCTAGATAAACAACCTTTATGCCTCTGGTAAATAGCCCCATTGTGTCAGTTCTGTAAGGCAGTTGTTCTAGTTTAGAAGGCTTTAGGCAGAACACGTGTTTAGCACAGACTTCACCACAATAACATGCATATTCAAAATGCCATACAGTGGTGATGCACAAAGTGCAGTCTATAGCAATTAGGGAGGTCATATTAGCCAAGAGAAGATTTATTGGCTGGGTGCTTGAAGCATTTCCACTTTTCACTTCATAACCACTTTTTGCACTGCCTTTGGCTACACCAAATATATACTTTATAATACATACAGTATTTCATCACTTTATATGCAGCAACCTATTGCAACTCAGCATCACAGCAATCAGAAAGATTCACAAAACAGCACTTTATTTGGCTATCAAGCTTTTTTTGTATTAAGACATGACTGAACTCAGGTAAAACATAAATAGGTTCTGGGTTTAACATTAGCACTAAAAGTATATGTAAATCATACCAACTAACTTCTCAGATATGCCCCCTTTGTCTGTTACATTGCAATTAAAAGCCCCATGTTACCTAATAAGTGCAAAATGCCTGTTGATCCTGGCAGAAATCCCATGCTGCCCTATATACTGTGCACTCTGCAGTCCTATCTCATACAAGGCAATCAGCAAGTTTGTTGGATTTAGAGAACACCTTCACCTACGTTATGGAAAAGAGTAGAAGGGGAAGTATTTTGCATAAACTCCCTGTCCCAAGGTGACACTGCTCTTCCAAAGATACTGTACATTAAATGATGAATTTCACTCTATAGGACAAGATGTGCACCCTATAGGATAGGAAGTGCAATAAAACAGAAAAGCATTGCAGCCACCCAATCTAAGGACTGGTAAGCTTGAAAATATTGTATGTATATGTTCTTGGATTTAGGTATACTTTAAAATTAATTTGAAAACACAAAGAACTATTTTTCTTTGCCTCGAAATACTGCTAGTACATGAATTTTAAGTAATGATCTAAACAAGAACACAGTGAACCAAGATCTTTTATATTGTGCCAAGAATGAATCTGTCTCAATCCTAGTCCATGCCAATCTTGACACATGGCTGCCAACATTCCATAAACTGGCTATGTTACTTGAGTAAGAGTCTTCATTTTACTGCTGCCAGATAAATGTGGAAATACTGACAGCCACACTAAGCTCTAGGATCATACATTGCATATACTCTTGTGGCTTAAAAAGAACATGAACATTACCTATAGTGGGTAAAGTAATAGGTTCACCGTAATCCATGGAGCATAAGCAGCCCATACTTACCTTGCCCATGTTCACCCACTATTATCATCTTCCACCATCCTGTTTAGAATTTTTTTGTAAGATTTTACTTGCTGTGGAGGTCAAAACTGCCCCAGCAGACGTGCATACTCGCCTGTCCCTATGTCACATTGCTCGGACCTAGTGATTGGATGTTCAGGCACCAAGCACTGTACTTTGGGGGAGGCGCTTGTTTCCTCATTCACAGAAGTTCTCGGATAGGTTTAGGATGGCTGATGGCAAAGCACAATGGAGGGATTGGAAAGTGAGAATGAACTCCATTAAGGAAAGTGAACTTTTAACTTTACCCCATGTGGGATTTCTTTTTTTTGTTTTGTTTTTTTTAACAATGCGGGATTTCTTTATTATCATACATGGCATTTATAAACAGATTAACTTTTAAAGGGAATTTTTTTCAAAAGGAAAACTTGTCTATTACAGATAATACATATAAAATACATATACAGTTCACAAACAATAGAAGGTAGTGTGTTCTTCATGCATCTACAAGTATTGCAGTACTTAATTTATTAGTTATAAGTATTATATATCTGGGGCAGCATGATCAAAAAAGTATATACGTGACAGTGTTATTATACAAATGCTCCAAAACAATAATACCCAATTTTGCGTAAAGTGAATCCACTACCAATATATAGTCCACTATAAATCTTTATGCAAAAAAATGTCCCAAATTCTTCCAACGATATTCCAAAACACAATCCACCTCCAAAAAAGGAAAACTCATATAGTGCATTATCCTTTATAAAATTATATACTTAAACTTTATTTGTGCTTCCTATAGTGAAAATACGTGAGAAAATAGTGAAAAAACGTGAACCACACGTGATCCGTGAAAAACCACTTCAGTGTACGCAACACTCTTACAGTGCCATAACACAGAAAATCCAAAACTAAAATGTGTACACTTCTAGATGCAGTAAGGATACCCTTACTTTTGGTATGGAGATAGCTACTATGAACAAAAGAAGGGAGTAGCAATGGGCGCGAAATTCGCGCCCAGTTTGGCTAATATATTTTTAAGTAAATGGGAAGAGAAAGTAATTTTTAAAAGAAAATGGGAAGGATTGGTTTTGTGGAAAAGATATATTGATGATATCTTGGTAATATGGGATGGCCCGAGAGCCTCTTTGGAGGCCTTTATTGAAGTAATTAATAAAAATGAACATGAGTTGGGTTTTACTGTTAATATGGATAAATATTCGGTCAACTTTTTAGATTTGGATATTTTTGTTGAGAATAATGTTATTTATACTAAAACGTATTTTAAAGAGACCGATAGGAATGGTTACATTCCCACCCAAAGTTGCCATCACCCTACTTGGATTAATGGAATCCCTAAAGGCCAGTTCCTCAGAATTTTCCGCAATTGTAGTAGATTAAAGGAATATATTGAACAGACGGAAATAATTAAGAGTAGATTTATTGAGAAAGGGTACGATCCTGAATCATTGGAAAAAATAAGATTTGAAATAAGTAAAAGCTATATAGGAGAGAAGAAATATAAACCTTTACTCAATAAGCAGAAAAAGATTGACAATAAGGTGGAATATGCATTTATCTCAGGCTATAATAGCCAATATAGAGATATGGAAGCCATTTTTCACAAACATTGGTCTATCCTAAGAAGAGATCCAATTTTGGGACAAAAGGTTCCTAATAAACCCCCATTTATTTATAGAAAATCAAAAAATTTGAGAGACATTTTGGTAAAAAATATTATATCTCCTCCTATAAAAAAGAAGAAATTTATGTTTGATTATGTTGGATTTTTTCCATGTAAGAAGTGTAGTATCTGTAAAGTCACTAATACAAAAACTAGAAGGATTTCGAATTTTGCGTCATGTAACACGGGATATGATTTTAAAATTCAGGAATTTATTACTTGCACTACGGCCTTTGTAACTTATTTATTAGAATGCCCGTGTCGGCTTCAATACGTGGGAAGGACCTCAAGACCTCTGTACAAAAGGTTGAGGGAACATGTTACTAATATTAAAAATGGCAAAAGAGATCACTGTCTTTCAAGACATTTTAAAGAGTACCACAATTGTGACCCTAGTGGTTTACGATTTTGTGGAATTGATAAAGTGGAGACACATTGGAGAGGGGGTGATAAGATAAAGGCCATCTCAAAAAATGAAATGTTTTGGATTTTTGAGTTACAGACAATGAAACCTAGGGGCCTTAATGCAGATTTAGATCTGAATTGTTTTATTTCTAATTTCTGATTTAAAAAAATTTTTTTATATAAAATATTTTAACTTGATGGGATGAGTTTTATGACAATTTTAGAGGATTAGATGGAATAATATACGTATATTTATATATGTGGATGAGAGAGGAATAAATAGAGCATATTATATTAATAATATTAATAATAATAATAATAATAATAATAATAGGAATGCGATAATGTTTTAGGAAGGATTTGTTGGGTAAAATGTAGATTATACTGATAGTTTAGAATACTTTGTTCATGAATTATGGTCTATTTTAGGATGGTATGTTTGGGAGATTAATTTTATTTTATATTTTTTTATATAATTTAACTGGTGGTTTTTGTATATATGTAGAGTTCTTCCTTGGATGGTTGGGTTGGGTTAAAATAATCTTAGATGGGTAGATTTTTAGATAAAAAGGACCCAAATCCACTATAATAATGTATTCAGATTGAGGTTATGTTTTAAAATGAAATATAATTATTTATAACATTATGTAGAATGTGATGTATATATTTAAGAGACTAGGTGATTGAGATGTTAGGGGTTAATAATGTAATTTTATGTATTAAATAATTATGTGGTAATGTATTATATATTTATAGAAAGCCAATGAAAATTATGAGGTAGAGTTTTACAGTATGGTATGTTGGTGGACGATTCTTACATTGGGTAATATTTGCCGGATCAGTTGTAAGCAGTTACCGGATAATACTGGCACTGCTCCCATCTCCAATATGGCGGTGAGTGTTTCGGCGCCATGATGAGGAGGGGTTTAAATAGAACTGTGTTGCTTGACGCTCACACCCCTTATGACTAAGTCGATGACGAAACGCGTCAAGGCGGAGTGACGTTAAGACGTTTTCCCGGAAACCGGAAGTTACCTGGCGGCCATTTTAAATAAGGGAGAGATCGAGCAGGAGCGACGGGACGTGTCTCCCTGGATGTCCGTGAGATCCTTACACCTTCTGAACTCCCTCTAATGCGTTGTTTTAACTTTGGCAATGTGAGCAGTTACAAATAAAGTGTTTATTATTCATTTTATTGGCGGTATCACACTATGTCCTCTATGTTTTTTTGGTGACACTGTGAGCAGAGTGTCTGAGGAACCCAGAGAGTGGGGTGGCTGCGGGAGACAGCAGAGGTTCCTGAGTTGATCAGCCTGAAAAGTTCCTGGATTGTTACAAAGCCTATTATATTGGGAAAGTTGGTAAGGGTACCCTTACTGCATCTAGAAGTGTACACATTTTAGTTTTGGATTTTCTGTGTTATGGCACTGTAAGAGTGTTGCGTACACTGAAGTGGTTTTTCACGGATCACGTGTGGTTCACGTTTTTTCACTATTTTCTCACGTATTTTCACTATAGGAAGCACAAATAAAGTTTAAGTATATAATTTTATAAAGGATAATGCACTATATGAGTTTTCCTTTTTTTGAGGTGGATTGTGTTTTGGAATATCGTTGGAAGAATTTGGGACATTTTTTTGCATAAAGATTTATAGTGGACTATATATTGGTAGTGGATTCACTTTACGCAAAATTGGGTATTATTGTTTTGGAGCATTTGTATAATAACACTGTCACGTATATAGTTTGGTACACTTTCAGGGGAAGGTGTTGATTGTGTTATAGGGTAATCATATTAGGAAGGAGGTGGTTGATGTTTAATGATCAAAAAAGTGCCAAGCTGTCCTATGGTCTTGTCACCTTGACACTTGCTCAGCCTAAATCCTGACCCCACATTCCCAGCAACATATTATTTATTACAGGTACTTATATAGCGCCATCAATTTAGGCAACGCTTTACATATATATTGTACATTTACCCAAGTCCCTAACCCTCAAGGGGTGTACAATCTAAGGTCCCTAACTCACATTCATACATACACATACTAGGGCCAATTTAGACAGAATCCAATTAACCTACCAGCATGTCTTTGGGGTGTGGGAGGAAACTGGAGTACCTAGAGGAAACCCACTCAGGCACAGGGAGAACATGCTAACTCCATGCAGGTGGTGCCATGGCTGGGATTTGAAATAATGACCCTAGTACTGCCAGGCGGAAGTGCTAACCATTTAGCCACTGTGCTGCCCATTACTTACCTTTTCTCTATTCCCCTACTTCAGTGGTGGTAACCAAAGGAAAAACTCAGTTCTTCTAGCACTGGAGGAACCTGAGACTCAGCCATGCAATAGCACTGGGTCAAACAGTTCTGTCACAGGATACATTCATAACTCTTTGTAAGCTATGCCTCCAGCATCTCATAGCTTACACTTGGCTCTTTTTTTATTTCCAGTGGCTGAACAATGAATGACGGTGAGTATATGCTGCTGGGGAGGGGAGAATTTATTGCTTTGCCCTGTATGGCAGAACTTTAAATCCAACCAGTTCTGAATATGCTTGAAAAAGATGTAGTATGATTTGAAATGTCACAAAAGTGTTTTTTTTTACAAATAAGAAAGGAGTGTTCTTATTTTTAAAAAGATTGCTAAAAGGTCATTTTAAATAATCTTATAACCTGACTAAAGTCCACTGGCTGGGGGTGGCCTTTTGCCATAATGACCAAGTATGCACATACGTTACATTCTTCCTGGCTCCATTTTCACTATCCACCAGATGCCAGGAATGAGGCAGGAGTGTATACTTCAACATACAGTGTAAAACGAGAATAAAATATTTATAGGGCAAAAAGGAAAAAGTTATTTGGCAAAAGAGACTGTACATGCATCTGCTGCCAAACAACACTTCCTACCGGCAATGTTTTATTTCAGCAGTTTAGTTCTAGTTTTAGCGTACATTGCACAAGTGTTTCCATATCTACTGTATATATGCTGTATCAGTAGTTTTAGAAAAAGTCCAGTTTCAATAAGCATCTGAAAACAAATCCTTAGTCCCTCGCTAACATTTTACTAGTTTCCCCAGTAACAGGTCCACAAAGAATTCATTCAATATTGTTTTTGCCCAGATACAAAAGTTATCCACTTAAAATAAGCTGAACGGCTGGCTTCTCTATTGGGGGAATACGAGTATATCTGTCAGCTCATCTTAATTCCTGCTGAACTGCATAGACTGACAACAACAACACAGCAGATGAAAATAATTACAGCAGCTTAGAGATTATTGAGTATACAGATGCCTAGAAGACGTGTTATTGCACAGTGGAACAATGTTGCTGGTAACTTGGATTGTAGAACAAGGCCTGACACCGAGATCAAGGCTACAATGTACTGTAGATGTAAACACTGCTGCTGTCTGATTGGGGAGGAGAGGAAGACAGAGCATGGAAACAAGCGAGAGAATTAGCTGGCTAAGGGGATTATTGATTATAAGAACATCGCTGCTACAGATCTGGAAAACAAAGGATAAAAACATCACGATGATTTACAAGTGGAGCAGAATTGCCTGGAGACAGGGGGAGCAGATAAGTGATACTAAAATGTAGGTTAAAGTCATTTAACTGGTAAGGAATAATAACATGCAATAATCTCCAGCATTTGTTTCCCTTGTTACTAGCCAGTAGTTATAAATCCCCTGATTTGCTGCAATATCCTACAATTAAAGGAATAGTCCTCCTAGTGGCAGAAACAAAAGGACCCCTATGCTAGACAGTTGTTTGCCCTTTTACTGAACTATTGCCCAAATTGGAGTTCATTACTGCACTTAGATAGATAGCTAGGTAGAAGGATTGATAAATAGATAGATAGGTAGATTATTATTATTATAAAGGATTTATATAGCACCAACAGTTTGCTCAGTGCTTTACAATATAACGTCAGACAATACAGCAACAATACAGTTCAATACAAGAGGGTTAGGAGGGACCTTGGAGCTTGCAATCTAGTAGGGAGGGGCTAGTGGTACAAAAGGTAGTAACTGTGGGGGATGGACTGGTAGGAGGAATAGAAGATTCCATTATTAGCTGAGGGCAGGATAGGCTTTCCTGAAGAGATAGGTTTTCAGAGATCGCCTAAAAGTGAGCAGAGTAGGCGATAGTCTGATAGATTGGGGTAGAGAGTATCAGAGGATGGGGGAAGCTCTGGAGGAGTCCTGGAGACGAGCATGGGAGGAGGAGACAAGGAAGCTAGAGAGCAGGAGGTCTTGTGAGGAGCAAAGAGTACGGTTTGGGTGATATTTGGAGACAAGATTGGTGATATAATTTGGGATAGAGTTATAAATGGCTTTAAATGTTATTGTTAATGTTTTGAATTTTATCCGTTGGGCAATGGGAAGCCAGTGGAAGGATTGGCAGAGAGGGGTGGCTGATACAGAATGGTTAGTAAGGTAGATGAGTCTGGCAGCAGCATTCATGATAGACTGAAGAGGGGATAGCCTGTGATAAGGTAGGCCAATGAGGAGGGAGTTACAATAGTCAAGGCGAGAGATAACCAGGGAGTGAATAAGTTGCTTAGTAGTTTCCGAGGTTAGGAACGGGCGTATCTTGGAGATGTTGGAGAGGTCAAGTCTACAAGATTTGGACAGCAATTGGATTTGGGGCTGAAAAGACAGATGGGAGTCTAGGATTACATGTAGTACCCTGGCATGAGGGTAGGGACTGATGGTTGTATTATTGATCTTGATGGAGAAGTCAGTGGATGGGGCACGGGCTGGGGGGAATACTAAGAGCTCAGTTTTGGAAAGATTTAGTTTGAGGAAGTGGAGTGACATCCATGCCGATATGTCACTTAGTAGGTTAGTAATGCGAGTGGAGACTGAAGGGGTGAGGTGAGGAGTGTCATCAGGATAGATAGATAGATAGATAGATAGATAGATAGATAGATAGATAGATAGATAGATAGATAGATTCAAGAAAGGTATTAGCATTCTATAGTAAAAAACATAAAATGAAATGCAGATGCAGTCTCGTCCAGCAGCCTACATTAAAACATCCAATGTACTAATGGAAACAAATGTAACTACATAACAATACACATAACAGAATACATACCCCCACCACAACCACCACTACCTAAAACATTTTAAAATCGACCCTCCTACCCTCCCTCAAGAGCCTTACAGACCAAGGGAAGAAACTGTTGTACAGCTTGAAGGTACAGTAGGCAAAATTCCTGAGCTAACTACTGGAAGATAGCAATTAAAACATAGAAAATGTGCAAATCATTGCACAGCGCAGGTAAGTATGACATGTTTGTTATTTAAAAAAATATCCTTTAGAATCACTTTAGGCCACCACACAATTTTTACATATTATTATTATTAATATTATTATTACTAAACAGGATTTATATAGCGCCAACAGTTTGTGCAGCGTTTTACAAAATTAAAGTATACATTACAGTTACAATATAATTTGGTACAAGAGGAAACAGAGGGCCCTGCTCGTTAAAGCTTACAATATATATCTTGGGGATATATCTCTAGGACGTTATTGGTGAGATATCTGTACTTGTCCTGCACACTAGCTGTAGCAATTATGAGGGATTGCCATGCTAAATCAGAAACTTGAAACCAGACTTGAAGTGGGACTGCCTTCAAGCTAAAATGAATGTCACATATGTTATTAAAACTTTAAGCCTGCTTAGGGTGTATACAATGCAACCACCTTGAGAAGCTTTCCGTGTATCAACTCCAGTGAATGCCAGGCAAGGCTCCAAATTATTTTGGGTAGTGGCAGAGCTTACCAGGTCCTTTCCAACCTCATACATTCTGTTTGATTAATATGATGGGCTGTGTCAGTGATCAACAGAAATGTTGGATGGGAAGTGGGAGGAAACTCCATCACTGCTCGGAAATGCGGGAGCTTTCTCCAAGCAGTGTGGCCCAGCAATCAGGCGTAGAGAGATATTAAAACTGTTAAGAGTTACTTAGGTAGGAGCTCATATGAGGTCACCAGTCTGTTGATGTTCACAAGTTCGAAGAGAAGACAGTAGCCCAGAATTTGCAGTACATTAGGCTCTGAAAAAAGTAATGACATAATATGCAGTTATATAGCACAGTAAAGATGAGTGGATCAAACAAGTGTGCATTACATTGCAATTTTTCTTGTAGGCTAACAGTTGCTATGTGTATGTTATAAAATTTGAATGGCCAGGCTGATAGGCTGCTGATGCTATGTCATGAGAAAAACACTTAGGTAAAATATAGCTGCATATAGGCTGTGATTGCTGTTCTCATTCTAAAAATGATAGTTGCTCGGCTGTAGTGGCGATTCTCTGACTTCGGTACTTTTTTAATCACTGAACTAAAATAAGCAGTCACCAGGTAACATCAAAACTCTTGATCTCCATATTTGTTATTGGTGAGGACTCAGAGCATATTAAAGCTAGAAATAGCTAAAAGCTCTGGGCTTGCTCAAAAAATAAAATCTGTCCCCCACCAGTCCTTAGCTTTATTCAGGATATTATGCTTGTTTTGCCTAGGGAGGATCTAATTGAAAGTAATACTTACTTATCCACAGTCCAACAGCAGCCAGTGCCTTGGTCTTCTTCTCTCCTGCTCTGGAATGTAAGTGGCTCCTTGACCTCATCACATACAATGCAGGATCAGTGATGGTCAATGGTCCTACATTGTACATGATGACATCAGTAGGAAGTGCAGTGACACCAGCAGGGGCGGATTGACAACTCATGGGGCCCTTGGGCAATAGGGGATCATGGGGCCCCTGTGTCCTTGCCCAAACTCAAAAAAGCCTATGAAAAAGGTACCAGGGGCATCTCATGGGGCCCCCTACTGACCCCGGGCCCTCGGGCAGTGCCCGAGTTTTCCAAATGTTCAGTCTGCCCCTGGACACCAAAGAAGTAGAGAAGAAGAGTGGCTTTAGGGGACTGGTCATCACTGACAGAACCAGTGCAGAGGACTAGGACCGTGGATTAAGGTAAGTATTACATATTACTTTCCAATAAACCCCCTTCAACAAAATGAGCATTAAAATCAGAGTATGCTGATGGGGACACAGCCAGATTTTATTTTTTGGGCCACTCTGTAGTAGTTGGGGTTCAAGAGATGCAGAATTTGACCTGCCCTATACTTTTCTTTAACTCTGCATTTTTAGCATGGTGACTTTTTATTTTTACCTTTTTATGGCAAAAGTTATGTTATTTTCAAAATACATTTTATTACAAATGTTGAACTAGATCTTGCTAAATCAGCAAATATGTAGTAGTAGCCAACCACACAATCCACCCTAAATTGGCTTTGAAGTGCAGAAGCATCAATGCTGACTCTTGAAGCTGTCTGCCCAGTGACATGATAGGGATTCCCAGGTCAAATATAGCAATGACAGCATAGATGGCCTACATCAGGATAGAGCAGATGGTAGATTTTCCTTCATTCTGTAAGGCTCTTTTCTTTCTAGGCAGTGGACACATTCCAGGAGACACTGAGGGAATCCATTTTCACTCTGACAGCCCATCTGCTCCTGATAGTAACAGCAGATGGCAATGTATCCGTGGACTGGGAATACTTTGTTCTTTTGTTCCTCCGTTTCTGTCCAAACTGGTAATAAAGTTACCTTCAGTTAGCATAACCTTAATCAACAGGAGCATACTCTGCACATTTCATCAAATATATTTTTTGCTCAAAATGTATATAGGAGGAGAGAGAATTTTTAAGGTAGAACATTAATAATACATAAAACAGTGGTTGTCAACTTACGAGCTGAAGGGGCCTCAATTGCAGCCCCTGGCATCACCAAAGGTCCGCACACAATGTTCAATATATGTAATACTTTAGAGGACAGTCAGAAATTGCAGACCTAATAGAGGGTCATGGACTGTGGACATGCTACATTTTCGGCTGGTTATATACTGCAGAAGACAATATGAAACTATGAACATGTTACATGAGGTTTGTAGAGACCAATACTATTACTCCAATCAATTACAAATAGCTAAGGTCCCAGGGTCGCATATCATATACCAAAGGGCCGCAGGTTGGGCCTGCCAATAAAAGAAAACACCACTTTTAGCTACAAGTAGACTTTTGCTGGAGACCTTTTAGTGACTATGGTTATTATGGCTTGTCCATGCCCATGCTTGTGTGAAATATAATGACATACCATGGTTGTCCTTAGATGGACAGATAACTCTTGGAGAAAGATGCGCAAACAGATAGCTACTGGCCTTCAATGCATTTTACTATTGGGATCTGCTGTAATACTTTGGTAATTAACTATGTGATACATGTATAATACTTTTCATTAGTACCTTTTTTCCATTACCAGGTTCCCGCCCAGCCTATAGCCAGGTGGCAGCCTACAAAACCCCTGGTCCCTCCGGGTGGACGCCATATGGCGTCCTTTCAGGCATGCGCAGTTTGCATGCCCACAGAGCCGTGCAGCGGCGCGATCTGTCACCGGCCGTGTACCTCGGACACAGCCGATGACAGATCTGAGTACCGGCCCTGTTGCCGGTACCATGTGACCTGCTGTGACCAATCATAGCAAGTCACATAACAGTTGTATACAATGGATGGCTTCCGTTCATGCCATTCATTGTATACTAGTGTGTCAAGCTGTGAATAGCCACAGCGATCACATGCACAAGCTGGACCAATCACAGCCCAGCTGTGTCATGTGATTAGCCATGGCCAAATTACAGCTAAGCACAAAAAAAAAACCCTGAATGAATTGATGTCATTCAGGTAAATGTTTGCTTATAGCAAAGTAATTCTTTGCTATAAGCAAATTGTGTAGAAAAAAAAAAACTACTGATCACTTCCCCAAAGTAGTACAATGTTACTATGGGGCAGGGGCGGGGGCTCCCTCCCCAAGGCACCTTGTTCCCATGTTGATAGGGACAAAGGCCTCTTCCCCACAACTGTGGCCGGTGGTTTTGGGGGTCTGTGGGCGGAGGCTTATAAGAATCTGGAAGCCCCCTTTAACAAGGGGGCCCCCAGATCCCGGCCCACCCATGCGAATGTCAGGGGCTTCCAGATAAGTCACCCTCCCCGCAGACCCCCACAACCACCAGCCAGGGTTGTGGGGAACAGGCCCTTGTCCCCATCAATATGTTGAGGGCATACCTGGTATGGTATGGATTTTGGAGGGAACCCCCACGCCAATTTTTGAAAAATTTTGGAGGGAACCCCCACGCCAATTTTTGAAATATTTTGGCGTGGGGGGTCCCCTCAAAGCCCATACCAGACCCGAAGGGCTTGGTATAGATGGGAGGGGGGACCCCACATCTTTTTTAAATAATTTTTTTAATTTCCGGCAATTCTTTCTTTTACATTTAGCTGTCAGTGGGGTTCTTTTTAAAACTTTTTTAATTGCTGGCAATTCTTTCTTTTACATTCAACTGTCATGGTTTTCATTACTAAAATACCGCATGACTTGATAAAATAACTTGCGGTATTTTAGTAGTGTTTTTTAGTGCATTCACAGGTTTTTTTTTTAAATGCTGTGCAGTATCCTACCACATACTTGGAGGCAGTAATATACCGCTTAGTGAATGGTGCCCATTGAGTGAGTTTACTCTGGCCAGAAGCATACGGTGGTGTCAGCAGGGGTTGGGCTTTCAGAGTAGGGTTAGGAGTAACAAGGAGCCTGAAAACAACTCAGCGACCATTGAGGGGGTAGTGCTATATAACATAAAACATTTTGTATATCATGCAAGGATCAGGGGCAAGTAACTTACAACATACAAGTTTGTTATGAAGCAGTCAGGATGAGAAAGGGTAGGAGGGGAAAGAGTGAGAGAAAGGGAGAGAGAAGGAGGGAAGGAAGGGAGACAGAGAGAAAAGGGGAGGGGAGGAGAGAGAGGGAGGGAGAGAATAGGAAAATAATATAGATAGGATAGGGAAAAAGACATGGAGGGGAGAGAGGTGGGAAGGGATTGGGAAGGGAGGGGGAAAGAGAGAGAGGGTGGGGAAAGAAAGACAAAGAAAGGAAGGAAGGGGGAAAGATAAGGGGAGGGAGAGAAAAAATAAGCATCATTTTGGTTGCTATGGCCAATAGCTTCAGTTTGGGGCAATGATTTAAATCTGCTCCATTGTACCCTGGATATGTCATCTTTTTATTGTCTTTTCCTTTAAGTGCATTTAAAAATGAGGAGGTAGTGCCGTGATTTATTGTTTGTTATCCACAACAATAAATATGATTGCATTTATCACTTCAGAGGAGACACAACAATTAAATATTCGTGTGGCTTAGTTGCTATGGGATACTCTGTGTTCTCCTGACTCTAATGGCAAAGCCCAAGTTACTCCATTTTCATGCTACCATGCCTCTCTGTACGATCTGATGGTTTTTCTGCCTGCAAACACCATATTATATGGGTAATAGATTTAAAGGCACCTATTGCTGAGGCTGGCAAGAATAGTTAACACATAAGTTCTAAATGGATGATAGTTATGTGAGCCATAAAACAATTACACATCACACCTCGTAAATAAAGGCAACCCCTGTGAACCCCCCTTTGTTGGCCATCAGTGTACAAATACTCCATTTCTCAACTCCAACGATCATTCAATACCCAGCTGTAGAACTGGTGGAGAGAGAAACGGAATTGGAAGTATGTGCAAATTGGTGGAGCCTTTAGTAAATCAACCCCGTTGCATCCCTGAATGTGAATGGGATTCTCTGCCTCATGACTAACTATCAGGGCATCTGTGAACTGATGATGGGGCTGTACAGAGTCTGCCAGCACATAAAAACACAGGTGCCACCAGTATGTGAGGTTCTGTGCAGTCTCCATGGAGCTCCCAGGGGCACTTCAAATGGCAGCAGCCCTTTCAAAATGGAGTGTGTCCCCAGAAACTGGGGATGTCTGGTCACCCTATTCTAAATGTCACCAGAGAAAAGCATGATAAGATTAAAACATAAAAGAAAACATATTCAAATACTACAGCATGTGAGATCCCCTTATTTGATGAGTACAGCATTCATTGCATACTCATGTTATTTTAAGTGCATGTAAGGCATGCAAAGTAGCACTGACAAGAGCAGCTGCAGAATGTCAGCTTCAGTCTGTGGAGTGTAGCTGTATTCTAATTTCAACTTTTCTATAGCGCTGAGGTCTATCTTATTTAATTTATTTATTTCAGGTACTTATATAGCGCTGTCAATTTACGCAGCCCTTTACATATATATTGTACATTCACATCAGTCCCTAACCCTCAAGGGGCGTACAATCTAAGGTCCCTAACTTACATTCATACATACTAGGGCCATATTAGACAGGAGCCAATTAACCTACCAGCATGTATCTGAAAAAAAAATCAGCTGCACTCCAGCTGTAGGCCATGTAGCATTGGCAACTGTACTCAAAACGCTAACCATAAACTCAACACTTAAAGGACATATGTGCTGAGAGACATAAGTAGGTTGATAACCTCATACTAAAAAAGCAAGCTATCTCTGCTTTCAATACAATCGAAGTCAATAAGACAAGATAATCATGCAGCAAGCCAAAAAGGTTCTGATCTGCATACATGTTCCAGGTGAGTGGTCTGGAAATCAGTGAGACCACTGCATTAGTATAGTAGGTAAGTAAGCAGCATTTTAGAATGAGAGCCCATCCTATATTCTTAAAGAGAATGTGTAGTGGTGTTGTATATCATTTCTTCCATTTGTCTCTTTTTTGCCAAGTAAATTCAAAGTAGTGCATATTAATATTTTGCATCCTCCTTTTGAGTCAGCAGGTGTTGCTTAATGCTCAACTTCGAAAATCTGAAAATTCTTCCTTGCAGTAGGGCTGACACACACACTACAAGAGTTAACTGCTTGTACAGGTCTAGGACAGAGTGAAAGCAAATGTATTTACCCAATCCTCTGCTCCCCCAGCAGATGGCACTCCTCTATGCTCCAGGGGTGGACTATCCCTTGGCACCTTCATGTCCAGTGCAGGGCTATTGACCCTACTTCATGATGGCAGGACCTTAGGCCACTGCAGCATAAGGGAGAAGTGACTGCAAAGACCAGGCTAGCAGCACTGAGGAGTGGAGGATCAGCCATATTAGTAGAAAACCTTAACTACAGTAATACCTCGGTTCATGGACTTAATTCGTTCCACGACTCTGGTCACGAACCGAATTGGTCGTGAACCGAGGCAAATTTTCACATAGGGTTCAATGTAAATCAGGTTAATCCGTTCTGAACTTTTTTTTTGTTTTTATACCACAAAAATATGAAACAAACTACAGTACAGTACAATATAAAGAGAGAGAACACTAACCTTGCTTGAGACGACTTCTGGTGCGGAGGACAGGAAGGCGGGTGGGAGGAAGTTATTGTACGGAGGGAGAGTCACCTTCCATAAGGACATTCGGGAGATCTCCTTCAGGGGTTTCCTCTCTTCTTTGTCTCTTAGCTGCATTCTCAGTTTTGGTGAAAAATCTGTCCAATGTCACTTGTCTTTTCCTGCACTACATAACCCTCCGGAAATGAGAGACCACGTTATCGTTCATCAGATTCAACACTTTGTTCGTTACAGTTATGTTCAGGTGGTGCTTCTGGTCACCTTTATTATTATTATTATACAGTATTTATAAAGCGCCAACAGTTCGCTCAGCGCTGTACATTACAATGGGAGACAGTACATGCGACAGTACAATAACAATACAATGTGATACACAAGGGGTTCGAGGGCCCTGCTCTTTCGAGCTTACAATCTAGGAGGGAGGGGATAGTGGTACAGGAGGAAATGGCTGTGGGGGACGGAGTGGTAGGAAGAGTGGAGAAGGTCGGTAATTTGGAGGGGGTGGGGTAGGATTCCCTGAAGAGGTGGGTTTTCAGGGTGCGCCTAAAAGAGAGGAGAGTAGGTGATAGTCTGATGGATTGGGGTAGGGAGTTCCAGAGGATGGGTGATGCCCTGGAGAAGTCCTGGAGGCGGACAAGGGAGGAGGAGACCAGGGAACTAGAGAGAAGGAGGTCTTTTGAGGAGCGGAGAGTGCGTGTTGGGTGGTATTTGGATATTAGGTCGGTGATGTAGTTTGTGGCAGTATGATGGACAGCTTTGTACATAAGTGTTAGGATTTTGAATTTGATCCGTTGGGCAATAGGAAGCCAGTGGAGGGATTGGCAGAGGTAAGGTTGATGAGTCTGGCTGCTTTATTACCACTCTGCACTTTCTTTTTAACAATATGCTCACTCTGCACATTCTTGTCACCTTCATTACCGCTCCGCACTTTCTTCTTACCACCATGCTTACTCTGAATTTTCTTTGGAGCCAGACTGGATGTCTGGTACAGTATGTGCTAAAAAGCACACAAAAAAGCTTTACAGCAATTGTGCACAGTGATGCACAGTACAGTACTGTACAGTATGTGCTAAAAACCACACCAAAAAGCTTCTCAGTACTGTAGGTGTCTTCACAGTAGGCTTTCAGTGTTTGCGACCGCGATCTCACCTACAAGAAGTCAGGACCACGTATCAGAGTAGGGAAGATGGCTGCAGCTCATGTTCGTCAACCGAAGCGGAGTTTGCGAACCGAAGCAAATTTTTAAGAACTCTTCTGTTCGCGAACTGAGTTGTTCGTGGACAGAAGCATTCGTGAACCGAGGTATCACTGTACATCTATATTCTTGAAAATGTTACCTAACTATAGCTATTCTTAAAAATGTTACCTCCCCCTTCCTCCTGTCCATCCTGTCTAATAAAGATCTGTATTCTTATCTATTTTTCTATAATGTGATCCTGCAGCTCTGTGTAAGGGAGCACTCAAAAGAACAAAGGTATACCGCTCAGGCAAACAATCCAGATCAATCCACAACAGGTGCGGGCTCTGGCTTACCACCACACACGATGCAATAGGAAGATGGGTCAGCCGCACATCGGAGGATGGATGAATATAGTGTGTATTTATTGATCCATAGGACACACAAAACACCAGGACCTGTTATAGCGTTTCACACGATCTCATGCTTAATCATATCTGGTGTTTTTAGACAGGTTAGGCAGAATAAGGAGGCGCTTTTTCAATAATAGCTGTAGGATTTTCTTGCACTTTAAGTGGATTTTTTTTGTAATGCCCCTAGACCTAAATAAGCAGTTAACAACCTTCTTACTGCAAAGGAGATTTTTTTTTTTTTTTTGGAGTTGGGCTTTAAGGAACATTTCACATTTTCCAGACTCTCCTTTTGCTTCTTTGATGAAAAAAAATGTCACAGAACATCATAGCTCAAGTTGAAGTTTACACAATACAAATAGATGGTTCATCACAATGACTCATTCCATATTGGGCAGTGAGATAAACCAAGCCTCCCTCAAAGCAGTTAGTAATCATCAGTTAGTATCATTCATTGTATTCACTCAGCCGTCTGCTTGCCCTTGCAAGCTCATGGCATACATGTAGGGAGTATTTGAATACTACAATTAAAGAAAGATCACACCTGATTACAAAACATCACCTAGTGCAGGGGTCTTGAATTAAAATTTACGGAGGTCCGGTCAGCAAAATTTCCATCCAGCAGAGGTCCGAAGCTTGTTAGCAATATAACACATCACAGTCCCCCGGTAAATTATGATCTTTAACTTGCCTTTCACTTTGGTCCCCCTACATCACAGTCCCCTCTTTAAAGAAGTTCCACAGTGTCCTCTTTTCCCCTTCACATCACCGCCCCGCTTTACATCACAGTGCCCCTTAACAAAACACAGCACCCTTAACACAACACAGCGCCTCCTAACACAACCTATGATACCTTAGGCAGGGCAAAGACACCAATCTGTGAAAACAGAACCAAAACCTCCTCCGCTCAGGGACCCAGATCAAAGGTAGGTGGATGGATCAACCACTAAGGAAGTTCGTCCACCAATGAAACAAAGGTTGTGCAGCTCTTACACAAGGCTGGGGAAGCCCGACAATACTGCAAATAGAGAACAAAGACAAAAACCGCACCAACCTTGCACATTACCTCAGTAAAAAGTTGTAATTTTATTGAAATAAGAAGTATACTCACTCTCAGAGTGTAAAGTAGGTAGCAGGGTGCGTCGGTGGATGATGCTGTGGAAGTATGGCAGCCAATGATGGATGATGTACAGGAAAACTGGTACTGAGCAGCACTTCTAAGAGTGGAAGCAAACTCTGTGCAGAAGATGAAACAGGAAGTCACTTATAAGTGCAGTATACCAAGGTCAACTTTTAATAAAAGATGTTAAAAACACTTACAATGTGGTAGTATAAACAGGCTATAATGTAATCCATCACTAGCCTTCATCAGCCTTGAAGAAGGAGCTCTGCGCATACTCCGAAACGCGTCACCGCTCCTTGCTCATGTCACTTTTGGTCCATGGACGGCGTGCACTCCAGCAGTCTGGATAGAGCTGCGGCCATCTTTAACACCTCTTCTCAAGCTTCCCCTGCAGCAGCTGACTGGCGCAGTGGCTCCATCGATTAGAGGACAGAGCCCTGCTACTGACGGATTACATTAGAGCCTGTTTATACTACCACATTGTAAGTGCTTTTAACCACTTTTATTAAAAGTTGAGCTTGGAAGAGAGATCTCTTTGAAACGCTTCAGTTCACTCTGAGAGTCTCCCCTCTTGGTGGAATTTACATGTGTCTCACACTCCAGTTTTGCTATCTTGGATTTCATATGCCTCATATACTGTCACGTTTATGAGTATACTTCCTTTTTCAATAAAATTACACCTTTTTACTGAGGTAATGCGCAAGGTTGTTGAGCTTTTTGTTTTGTTCTCTATTTGCAGTATTGTCGGACACTAATCCTTCTGGGGTGTGCTCTCCTGGGTCTCTGGCCTGCCACTGGCATTGTCCTCATGGTTGGAGAGATGTAGGGGGCAGGAGCTGCCAAGGTTGTTGTGTTTGCAGGTGGGCGGTTGCCTGGCTTGCTGGTGTGGGGGGGCTCACGCTTACTGTCTTGAGATGCAGAGAATGGAGTTCTTTGCATGTTGACTGGCTGGGTAGTCGCCAGCTCCTGCCCCTCAGTCCCAATCTGCAGCTCCTCATGCCCTGCTCACCGAGGGCAGCCCTGTCCAGACTGCGGCCATGCCGCTGCTGCGGGGTGTCCTCTTCTGGGCCTCCCGCCTGGCCGCCGGTGTCATCCTCATGGTGGGCGGGGTGTGGGGAGCTGTGGGTCGGGACTGGGGGCAGGAGCTGGTGATTGCCCGTCTTGTTGGTATGTGGGGACTTCCACTCTCTGAGGCTCAAGGTGGGGGGCGGGAGTCTTTTCATGTTGGTGGGCCAGGCAATCGCCCACCTGTTGACATGGTGACTTGGGCAGCTCCTCGCACCCCGCCTGCTGTGAGGATGGCGTCGTTGGCTGGGCGGAGGGCCCCGGGGAGGGCACCCGGTGGTGGTGTGGTTGCGGTCTGGACGGGACTGTCCCTCGGTCCGGGTTCCGGACCACTGTCCGCCATCATCTAGTGACCACTGACCTAGTTTATTAATTGAATAAAACATTTAGAAAATTAAAAGCTTCATACATGGCTTGTCTGAGGCTAAATTCCTGCGAGGTAGCATCGAATCATGCTGTAGAATTAATCTTCAACACCTCTGTGGTAATCATCAAGCAGAGGAGGTAATGCAGATGAAAGGAGCTGTCAACAGAGCCCTGAAATGAATAAGTGGAGACAGTGCATGGTAAGATCTTGTGTTCTCAGTTACCTAGTATTTTATTAGTATTTGATATATAGGATATGAAAAATCCTGCAGCAACCATTGTTATAGTTTGGCTATAACAACTCTGAATTTAACAGCTCCACAGAGGATATTAGAGAGGAGTGCGCAACAATCACACTAGAGATGTTTCATTATTTGTGCTGACAGTTCCAGCAACTTTGCTAAAATTGCAAAACTCTTGAATCCTTGGAGTACATTATGAAAGTCTTTGATGTTTGTGATCCTTTCACTATCTAATGAAATACTGTAAATGTAAATATTGCCCAAGGGAAATTTAAAATGTGCAAATAACATATCTTAATTTAGATTGATGCATATGTTAATGAAGGCTTTGCTGCAACACATAAGGCTGGGGACGACTGATAACTTTAAATACTGTTAAAATACTGCTTTTTAACAATTTTGGAACCTGAACAGAAATATTATAAAAATACTGTAGTTTTGGGTAATCTTATGCTAGTTACCCTTGACCATTGGAGGCCATTTCCTGACACACACTATGCTGTTTATTCCTTATTGTGTTTACTGTGCTGTACATTCCCTATTCCACACTGCCTCATTCTATACTATGAAATGAATGAAATATTCAGCATGATAGAAACCATGTCCATTTTTTCCACGATGTGTCTCTTTTTTCTCAAGGAAGAAGGTCCAATTTATGATTTTGTACAAAGCATAAAGAAATAAAATATTTCCTTGCACACATACTAACCAGCCTGAAAAACAACCGAATTGTCCCTGTTTAACAGTTTGCGTTAAAATCAGAGGGTTTTGTTTGCACACATTTACAAATATATGTGTAAGCCACAGTGCCCACGCCAAGGGACCTCTGTATATACTGTGCTCCGAACTCTAAATTCTCAGAGTCTCCATAGTAGTGCCTAGCGTGGGCACTGTGGCTTACGCATATATTTGCTAATGTGTGCTAACAAACCCTCTCTTTTTAACACAGACTGTTAGACAGGGAAAATTCAGTTGTTTTGCAGGCTGTTTTGCAAGGGAATCTTTTGTTTGTTTATGCTGTGCATTGCTTTTCCATGTGCACTTTGCTGTATAGGCCAGTTATAGATTGGGGTTGCTGCCACTTTCTTGTACAGTTGGACAATTTGGGTGCAGGGGCACACGGAATGCCTTTGCTGCCATTGTGCTCTTGCTTGGCATCATGTGCATCCCTGTGCCTTTAAGGAGGAGTGGGTAACCTTCAGGGTTACCTGCCCCTAATCTATCCATTTTTTTATGTGCTCCTACTATGGAGACTCTGGAAATTTAGAGTTAGGACCACAGTATATACAGAGGTCACTTGGCACAGGCACTGTGGCTTACGCATATATTTGCGAATGTGTGCAAACAAAACCCTCTGTTTTTAATGCAAACTGTTAAACAGGGACAATTTGGTTGTTTTGCAGTCTGATCAGAAAGTGTGCAAGGAAATCTTTTGATTGTTTATGCTGTGCATTGGCCTTCCATGTGCACCTTGCTGTATAGGCCAGTTATAGATTGGGGTGGTTGCCACTTTCTTGTACTCTTGCACACAGGCCCACTGCATTCAGAAAATGCCCATACAGTATGCTCGTCCATACATTATATCTGGCAAACTCCCAGCCTCTAGAACTGATCTTAACATTCTCTATGGAACTAAAGGTGGGCTGTGGCATCACTAGAGGCCATTGCTCTAGCCCCTTAGTTTACCTAACTCAACCACTTTTGGCCAAACAGTATTGTAAAGGATTTCCGGCAAGACGAATCACGATTGGAAATGCGCATGCGCATAGGAATTCCAGCAGGAGAATTGCCTTTTGTGAGCATGCACGCAGAAATGCGCAATCGCGCACACACACACGGTGAAGATTGGCGCCAGATGGCCTATTTAAGGAGTGTCTCTGCTCATGTTCAGTGCACACTGGTCTTCAGCTCCCCCGTGTCCTGCTTGTTCCTGTGTGATTCCTTTGTTGCTGACCCGGCTTGTTCCTCACCTGACTCTGATTGCTCTCCTGATTGATACTGGTTCCTGACTTCGGCTCCGCTCCTGACCTTGGCTTTTCCTTCTGATTCTGTACCGTGCTGCCCGACTGTTGATGACCCTGGCTATCCCATGACACTGCTCCTGTCTCTTGTCCTCACTACCTGCCTTGCTCTGGTGCACGCCTGGCAATCTACAAAACCTGCTCTGCCTACTACTACTGTGCCAAAATCAGAGGATCATCAGCCTTCCAAGGTCATCATCTGCAAGAGCTGCAAACATCAACTACTGGCGCTCTTGTTCCCCTGGGTCCTAGACTCCCTCTGTTTCACCTCTAGCAGAGTCACACAAGTGAGGCCGACCTCGTCATTTCAGTCTCCCATCAGGTACGTGACAAGTATACATAGTATTTTCTGTGCAATTTCAACCTTTTTCAACAAGTGTTCAATCACAAAAATGATTGCACTGATCAAGTGTCACTTACCCGTGTACAGATTTCATCCAAGCACCCCTTGAAGTTGAGACTACAGGGGCGATGAAAAGACACAAATATCAGGCTGCTGCCACTGTAAGCTGCCACTTAAAAGCGCTGCTATCAGGTCATCAGGGGTACAGCTAGTAGTACATTGTGGTCCAGTAACAGCCAAGCAGGAAAGACCAAAATCAGAGTCAGAGGCAGGCAACGGTCGGCAATCAGTGCCAACCTACCAGATTGAAATTCACTGATACATTACTGACATTTTCAAAAGTTAAAACAAATTACAGTTTTAAGTGCAATTTTCAGTATTTAGGCTACAAACAGGTTCGATGTGCGATTAGCAATGTAGTTTAAGGTAAATATGGCAAAAAAAAAATCGTATTTTATTTTTGATACAGTAAGTAAGTAGTTCAGGGACAGGACTCAGAAGGAAAGAAATTAGAATGGGTAGGCACACACATATGAAATTGACTCTCACAATGACACAGACAGCAGTGTACAGGAGAATGTCCCCTCCTGAGTCACAGTAACAGTCAATCTCCACACCAGGTGGTTCCTTCAGTTCACTCTAGTCCAAACAGCACTGACAGTCCCGCTCCCATCATGCAGACATACACAGAAGGAACCGGCCGCTCCATTCAGCTCCCTTGCACCATGACATCACATGACATGCTCAGGAACCACCTCCGCAAGACCCACCCCCCACTGGCGCCACCAGAGAACACTGTCGCAGGCACTTGGATGGTCTCAGCCGACTCAGGACCAAAACTGCGCATGCGCAGTTCCAAGCTGAGAGCCACAGCCATATTTTTAACTGGCGACCTTTTCCTGTCATGAGCATTTACTGGCAGGTGAAGCAAGCCTATTTTTTACTGGCTGTCAGTAAAAATACTGATTGTTGGTGACACAGTCGGCAATGTAGAGAGGCACGTATTGGATGGGCAGAAGTGTGGTAAGTAGCCCAGGCCAAAGCCAGTAACAGAGACAACAAACATATGCAGGCAAGCGTAATCTAAAAGCAGGTCAGGGGGAAGCTGGGATGATAACAGGATCAGAATGAGTATCAGGATCAGGAACACAGGAGCAAAATGGAAGACCATTCAGCAAGGAGCTTGTGCAGAGTTCAGTTTAAATAGCTGGATTGGCAGCAGTGGACATGCGCAGTGTGTGTGTGCCTGCTTGTATATGTGCACATTGATGCACATGCAGTTAGGCTTCTGTGCTCCCAAATATGCACACGGTTATGCACATGGCATTACCCTGATGGCTGTTCTTGACATCAAGGCAAACAAATACCAACAGTTCCATGATTTTATCCGTAATTGCTGGTGGTAATTTGCACTGATCCATTGTTTGTGTGAAGGAATGTTGATAGAAAATACTGTACTTGCACTAGCATGTGTATTTCCAGCATATGATGCTGTTTGTAGGAGGGGTCTAGCTATTGTAACTTAGAACTTGAAGGCGTCAACACACGTGGATACTTGAATGATCAAACCAATTAAGTAGTTTACAGTAATGACACTACATATGATGCAGATCATATACTTCTTCAGGCGGAAGAGAGTAATGTATATCACTTTCCAATAGTAATATATCATGCCCTTACAGACCACAGAGTGGCTATGGTAGTATAGTATGGTGGTATTGCTGGGCCACGCTGCAATCCCCAAACGTCCTTGCAGATATTGAGATGCCAGTGAGAGACTGTTTCATTAAGATGTCAGAAGAGACACCCTGTATCGGAAAACCTACTCCTTTCCTCTTCATCAGGTACCTCTCCGTCATTGCTCCCAATCTCTGTCCTTAATCAACTCCCACATTGCAGACACCCCAAATGAGGCAGAATCTCCCATTTAAGGATACCTGTGTCAAGATGGCAGCTCAAATCTTGTGGGATTTCAGCATCCAAAAAGAGATGGCATCCTCCCCAAGATGAATCTAAAAGAAAAAGGGAGGGAAATGCAGTTATAGTAGAGAACCATTTCTATAACTGCACATATGGCTACTCTCAGAAGCGCCCCTTCTATTTCCTTTTAGATTCTTCTCAATTGCAATATCCTGGGTGTAGCGCCTTGATACTAAGAACCCTTTCTCTATTTGGGAATCCCATTAACTGCAGCCATCAGGACTACTCCAGATTTTACTTTAGAGCTCACATTGTTTATATAAAGATCCCTTACATTCTGTAAGGTTTTTGTAGGTTTGCTACATATACTGACATCTTTAGGTTCACCGCAGGATGGCTGCTTGAAGCATATAGCAGGGGACAAATTAGCCCTCAGTGGATCCCTGCCAGCCTGAAGAAATGGCACAGTTCCCTCTTAAGGTCAGTAGATATTGTAGCCCAACACCTGCCTACACTCCCCCCCGCTTAAAGGATGCAGTCCTCGGCATAACAAACAGCCTATGTATGAGAAACAATAAAACCAGCCTATATTGTAATGAGCAGTAGTATAAAGAACAGTGCAAAAACAACAAAATGAATATTGCAAATAACATAATCTGAGTTCTTCCTCTTGTGGTTTATGCCACATCCACAGACTGTCCAGCCTCAAAAGAAAGATCAAGATACTGTCCATTTTCAGAAGGATAGTAAGGACCTCTTGGCAAGGCCTCTACCCACGGAAGACATCATTCCCACAATCTTCAGTCGCAGTGGGCATTGCTCCTGAACCCAGGGGATTAGTAACATCTGCAGCCAGAAGGAATCTGCACTGGATACTTGCTTAGTTCTTAAAAAACAAAAACCTTACAGAATGTAAGGGCTCTTTATTGCAGATACTTATATAGCACCATCAGTTTACGTATCACTTTATATACACTGCTAAAAAAAATTGAAGGAACACCTTTTAATCAGAGTATAGCATCAAGCCAGTTAAACTCCTGGGATATTGATCTGGTCAGTTAAGTAGCAGAGGGGGTTGTTAATCAGTTTCAGCTGCTTTGGTGTTAATGAAATTAACAACAGGTGCACTACATGGGCAACAATGAGACAATCCCCAAAATAGGAATAGTTTTACAGGTGGGGGCCACTGACATTTTTTTCCCTATTCATCTTTGCTGACTTTTTTCACTAGTTTTGCATCTGGCTAGGGTCAGTGTCACTACTGGTAGCATGAGGCGAAACCTGGACCCTACAGAGGTTGCACAGGCAGTCCAACTCCTCCAGGATGGCACATCAATATGTGCCATTGCCAGAAGGTTTGCTGTGTCTCCCAGCAAAGTCTTAAGAGCATGGAGGAGATTCCAGGAGACAGGCAGTTACTCTAAGGGAGCTGGACAGAGCCATAGAAGGTCCTTAACCCATCAGCAGCACCGGTATCTGCTCCTTTGTGCAAGGAGGAACAGGATTAGCACTGCCAGAGCCCTACAAAATGACCTCCAGCAGGCCACCGGTGTGAATATCTCTGACCAAACAATCAGAAACAGACTTCATGAGGGTGGCCTGAGGGCCCGACATCCTCTAGTGGCCCTTGTGCTCACTGCCCGGCACCATAGAGTTCGATTGCCATTGAACAGCAGAATTGGCAGGTCCACCACTGGCACCCTGTGCTTTTCACAGATGAAAGCAGGTTCACCCTGAGCACATGTGACAGACGTGAAATGGTTTAGAGCAGCCATAGAGAATGTTATGCTGTCTGTAACATTGCTCATCATGACTGCTTTGGTGGTGAGTCAGTGTTGGTCTAGGGAGGCATATCCATGGAGGGACACACAGACCTCTACAGGCTAGACAATCACACCCTGACTACCATTAGGTATCGGGATGAAATCCTTGGACCCATTGTCAGACCTTGCACTGGTGCAATGTGTCATGGGTTCCTCCTGATGCACAACAATGCCCAGCCTCATGTGGCGAGAGTATGCAGGCAGTTCCTGGAGGATGAAGGAATTGATACCATTGAAAGGCCCCCAAGCTCGTCTGACCTAAATCCAATAGAACACCACTGGGATATCATGTTTCGGTCCATCCGACGCTGCCAGGTTGCACCTCAGACTGTCCAGGAGCTCAGGGATGCCCTGGTGCAGATCTGGGAGGAGATACCCCAGAACACCATCTGTGGACTCATTAGGAGCATGCCCCGATGTTGTGAGGTATGCATACAAGCATGTGGGGGCCATACAAATTACTGAGTACCATTTTGAGTTGCTGCAATAAAAGTTCAGTAAAATGGACTAGCCTACTGCATCATTTTTTCACTTTGATTTTCAGTGTGTCTTTGAATTCAGTCCTCTGTAGGTTGATCATTTTCATTTCCATCAAACGATGGGGCATCCTTACGTTCCTAACACATTACCCAGTCCATATCAGTATAGATATCCAGCGTGATATTTTTCCCCATTGAGATCTGATGTGTTTTCAATGTGTTCCTTTAATTTTTTTGAGAAGTGTACATAATATACATTCATATCCATCCCTCCCGTCAAGGAGCTTACAATCTAAAGTCCCTATCTCACAAATATGCATACACATATCAGGGCCGAATAACCTACCAGCATGTATTTGGCGTGTGGCACCTACACAGGCAAAGGGAGAACATGCAATCATCAGGCGGACAGCACCATGGTTGGGATTTGAACCAATAACTCTCATGCAGAAGTGGTAACCACTATGCTACTGTGCTGCCCATTAACCCCAGAAGGGTGAACTGCAATAGAGGGGTGCTCCTACAGGTGGAGGCAAGCAAAATGTTCGGTTTATGCAATATATCCTAGTGATGTACTGTATGTAATACTACCAACATTTGGCCCTTTGTTTCCTATCCAGTGCACTCTTCCCTGTCAATCCTATACTCACCCCTCCCCAACAAAGCGATTTTGGATTTCTAATTTCATCTTTAATGTCCCAATTATAATATATTGATTTATCCTCTAAAAATAAGCAATGACTCAGTGTGCTATACATACTGTCAGTGGCATTAAGATGGCACAGAAGCTTAATTTGCATTTTATTTTATCACTGGTGTTGTCGTGGAAACCACCTACGGCTTTTCCTCAGCCATCTCATACATATCCAGCACACTTTCAAGATCTATATCTAGCCCCTTTATTACGTGAGGAAAAGGAAAAGTGCATTTCCTCTCATCTGCCTATCAGCTCTGGGCAACATAACACTAGCAAGTAAAAACTAGTTATTATGAATGGGTCATTATCAATGTGACTCATTTTCTATCCTGCTAGCAGCCAGTTCTGCAATACAATGGGGTACATTGTGCTCCACAGGACTCTTTCATGATGTGTTATTCTGAGACATCTATTTTAAAATATGTCATTTACAACAGCTACATCATTTGTTAGGAAAAGAGATTCCAAATACCAAGTTTAGCAGTCAATACAGAAATGTTATCCGATTGTTCTATTTTGAGTCATGAAATGTATTTGCTGTAAAAGTTACATTTTTGCAATGAAGAAATCTTTTGCTTTGGCTGAGGGGTCAGGGGATTTTATCCTTTCAGTAAAATGCTCCTTGGTAACCTGATTTCATGGGATACTGAAGAAAACAATGTCCATTGCTGTATTTTCTGAGCTGTCACAGGGAATCTATAGGGACTTGTAGACAGGCTTAACACTTCTGTGTGTAAAAGTAAAGGGGAGAAACTCATAATAACCCTCAACACCACTGTGACCAACAATCATCAGAAACTTTCCTCCCACATGGAAGAAAAATATATTTTAAAAATATTCTCCCCAAATATATTGCCATATATTTGAAATACTACAATTTTGGCCATATTCAGTATATTTCAATACATTTTTGGAATGCATTTACAAATATATGTCAAAATATATGTTAAAATTACTATAAAAAACGTGAAGAATATATTTTGAAAAAAATATATTTGTAGTATTTAAAATATATGGCAATGTATTTGGGAAGAATATTTTTAAAATATAAAGTTATGAGTTATATTATTAAGTCATGCAGTATTTTAGTAGAAGACATGATTTAATGTTTCAGTTGTCATCGGGATTCCCCACTGACAGCTGAATGTAAAAAGAACTGCCGACATTGCCCCCACCCCCAAAGAACCTTGCCCCCATGTTTATGGGGATATGTGCCTCTTCCCCACAACTGTGGCTGGTGGTTGTGGGGGTCTACAGGTGGGGGGCTTATCGGAAACTGGAAGTCCCCTTTAATAAGGGGGCCCCCAGATCCCGGGCTACCCCTTTGTGAACGAGTATGGGGTACATGGTACTGCTACTCATTCCCCCCAAAAAAAGTGTGCAAAAATGACAGTAGGCACTCTTTGACAAGTTCTTTATTAAAAAACAAAAATGTGAAAAATGTCCCCTGAAGTAGATCCAAAATCAATCATGATGTCCACCGCCTCCGCCAACCTGAAAAATTTTTTAAAAAACGTTCTGCTCTTGACGCTGGCTCCCGCCTGCTGACAGCTGCATCAGGATGACAGTTCTTAAATACTGTGATGATGTCACAAGGGGGCGGGGTCACCCGCACCTTGTGGTCAGGTGCATTGCTTTGGCCAAACACAATGCACTGTTAGGGCACAGTGCATTGTGGGGCACAGCGGACGAATAGCCCACCGAATGCCCTTTCCATTCGTGTGTTCACCGAACATATGAACGGACGATGTTCAAGTCGAACTTATGTTTGACTTGAATATCAAGCCTAACACTATTTATTAGTATCAGAATCCTTGGGACAAAAACTGCCAGCATTAGGCTAACTCCACACTTGCACGCATGGTAAAACACTGCATTTTAGGGTCCTTTCACATGGATCCGTAGTGATCCATAGTGTCATGTAGTGACACTGCATTAATGCAACTGATTAGCAGTGTGGTGCATTGCATGCTGTGACATGCAGTGCCATCCACTTCGCTACAGAAATGTATTGCAGCTTACTATTCCACACATCACTGTAGCACTGCAGTGTGAATGAGGCATATAGAAAACAATTGTTTTCTATGAGCCCTAGCAGTGATTTGCATTTATCCAATGCAGAAAATGCAGGTCACTGCTGAAAGTGAGAATGAGCCCTTAAAAGACTAAGTTTCGTTTTAGTAACATGTTACATGTTACACCTGTATTCAGGACGTTTCTAACATGTTACTAAAACAGCAGTCTCACCTCCCTCCAATTCCTTATTGTGATAGTAAGCAGGGGATCCCCGCCCTGCACCCACTGTCACAATTCAAAAACAGCTCGGCTGTGTGGGGCTCCATCCACACAGCTGCATCATTCGTTCCCAAAAATGAATTCTGTGAATGAATGAATGAACTACAAGTCCAATCTGTAAAAGCGGCAGACAGTTTGTAGTTCTCAATAAACTGCGAGGGCACTGGTGGGGGCTGTGGTAGTTCATTGATTCTTCCTGCTCTTCAGTAACTGCCCATACAGAAAGTAAAGGAAATAAATCTATCCTATAATCTTCTGAGTTCTGCCCTTGCATATTGTTAAAAATAATGGATGGCACCACTAGATGTATAAATACACAAAAAACAAGGGGGAGAAAAAACGAAAAAGAAGAGCAGCTGTCTAGTCCTTGAAAACCAAGGTGATTTGTAATAAATAATCAATTAGAACAGCACTCCTCACCAAATTAATTTCAATTGATACAAACCGAATACGATCTGTATCAATATTAGTGCAAAAAAGAAAAAAACCTTTGTAAAATCCCATCAATATATAAATTGCGAAAAGTGAATTAATACATTGTGCAGGATATAAAAATTAATCGAACTTATATCCAATAAATCATGCCTATATGAAAGTGAACAAGTGACTATATGAAATAAATAATCATTTAAATAAATCAGTGTCCAAAATGTCAATAAAAATGAGAAATAAAATTATATATATATATATATATATATATATATATTCTCAAGAATTCTTATCATTAAACCCTCTGTGTTGTGCAACACCAACACCACGTGAAATCCACCACCAAACAACATGAATAAACTTACCAGGGCTCCATGCTGGTAAAATTATAAACCAGCCTAAAAGGAGTTGCAACAGGCAGCGAGTGCCTCTGCAGATCATTGCTCCCAGAGCCAAAGCAGTTTAAGTTGGTTTATAATTTTACCAACAGGGAGCTCTGGTGAATTTATTCATTTTGTTTGGTGGTGGATTTCACGTGGTGTACAGTTCATAGAGGCCCCTACTAGGAATGATGCTCTGCTGGACCTGGTAATCTCAAACCATGCAGATCTTATTACGAATGTCCATATAAAAGAACATCTGGGTAGCAGTGACCATAACATGATTTCATTTATTGTTAGCTGTAAACAGCAAGCACATACGGGAAAAATAAAACCGCTCAATTTCAAGAGAGCTAATTTTCTAAGGCTGAGAGCTGCTCTCCAAGACTTAGGCTGGGAGGGAATATTGACATTGATGAACACAACACAGAAATGAGAGTTCTTAAAAAAGACTGTATGTGAACACACTGCAAAATATATTCCCATGGGGAACAAGTTTAAAAGGCTAAAAATCAAACCTATGTGGCTTACGTCCAAAGTTAAAAAGGCTATAGATAATAAGAAAAGAGCTTTTATTCAATATAAAAATGAAGGAACGCTATCATCGTTTAAACATTACAAAGAATATAGCAGAATATGCAAAAAGGAAATAAAGGCCGCAAAAATTTAAAACGAACGACAGATTGCAAAAGATAGCAGGACCAACCCCAAAAAATTCTTCAAATATATTAATAGTAAAAAGATCCGGTCCAAGCATGTAGGCCCTTTACAGAATAATCTAGAGTGGGTGACTGGGGACAAAGAGAAGGCAAATGTATTTAATACCTTCTTCAGCTCTGTGTATACAAAGGAGCACGGGGGAACTCTTGTCCAGATGATCCACATTGGCTCACAATTGATATGATACAAAAATATTTAGACAGAATAAAGGTGAACAAAGCACCTGGACTGGATGGCATACATCCACAGGTCCTTAAAGAATTGAGCTCTGTCATTTCAAAGCCATTTTTAGGTACTCTTTAATGACTGGCATAGTACCACTGGATTGGTGTAAGGCCAATGTGGTGCCAATATTTAAAAAGGGGTAAAATCTTTACCAAGTAATTATAGACCTGTTAGTTTAACTTCTATAGTTGGGAAGATATTGGAAAGTTTAATAAAAGACCACATAGATGAGTTCTTGCTGGAAAAAAATATTTTAAGCAACAGACAGCATGGATTCGTGAAAGACAGAAGTTGTCAAACAAATCTGAATTCTTTTTATGAGGAGGTGAGCAAAACCTTGGACAGAGGGGTGGCGGTGGACATGGTATACTTGGATTCTGCAAAAGCATTTGACACAGTTCCCCACACACGGCTAATGTGTAAGGTAAAGTCTACAGGCTTGAAAAAATCTGTATGTAAATGGCTAGAAAACTGGCTAAAAGATCGTATTCAAAGAGTAGTGGTTAATGGTTCATACCCTGAATGGTCTAGGGTCATCAGTGGTGTACCCCAGGGTTCAGTGTTGGGACCCTTACTTTTTAATATATTTATAAATGATATAGGGTCTGAGATTAGAAATACCATTTCAGTCTTTGCAGATGACACCAAGCTCTGCAGTGGAATAACGTCCTTACAGGATGTCTCCAATTTATAAGCTGACCTCAATGCACTGTTTAATTTGGCAACTATGTGGCAAATGAGGTTTAATGTTAATATATGTAAGGTTATGCACTTGGGGGCTAAGAATATGGATGCATCATACATACTAGGGGGAGTACAACTGGGGGAATCAATGGTGGAGAAGGATCTGGGAGTTCTGGTAGATCACAAGCTTAATAATGGCATGCAATGCCAAGCTGTGGTTTCTAAAGCGAGCAAAATCCTCTCTTGTATTAAAAGAGGTATAGACTCCAGAGAGAGAGATATCATATTACCCCTGTACAAATCATTAGTAAGACCTCATCTGGAATATGCAGTTCAGTTTTGGGCACCAATTCACAAAAAAGAACATTGGGGAACTGGAGAAAGTACAGTGAATGGCAACCAAACTGGTAAGAGGCATGGAGGAGCTCAGCTATGAGGAAAGATTAGAGGAACTGAATTTATTCTCTCTTGAGAAGAGGAGATTAAGGGGGGATATGATCAACATGTATAAATACATCAGTGGTTCATATAGTGAACTCGGTGTAGAGTTATTCACCCTGAGGTCATCACAGAGGCCAAAGGGGGCACGCTTTACGTCTGGAGGAAAAGAAATGTAATCTCCAAACACGGAAAGGTTTCTTCACAGTGAGAGCTGTGAAAATGTGGAATAGACTCCCTCAAGAGTTGGTTCTGGCCAGCTCAGTGGATTGCTTCAAAAAAAGGCCTGGATTGCTTCTTAGATACACAGAATATAACTGGATACTAATATTTATAGGTAAAGTTGATCCAGGGAATATCCGATTGCCTCTCGGGGGATCAGGAAGGAATTTTTTTTCCCAGCAGGTGCAAATTGGATCATGCTTTTCTGGGTTTTTTGCCTTCCTCTGGATCAACTGTGGGTATAGGATTATAACTTTTTTTTTTTTTTCTATGGTTGAACTGGATGGGCTTTTGTCTTTTTTCAGCCGGACTAACTATATACTGTATCTGCTCTTGCATAGTTCATTCCAGTGACAGCCTTTGAAATATGGGCTTTTGGACACCTGCTCTGCAGTTTGGCAACCACATGAGGAAGTCTGAAAGAAATTCAGTGCTTGCGATTTCTATAGAGGAGGCATTCTATGGGTGTTAAATGATCAGTGGTTGCTGTGGGTAAGATATACATTGCTCGTACTCCAATAATTATATTCTGTACATAAAAGCATTATAATATTTATTACAGAAAGTTGAAATGTATCAGTAGACATTGTGAAATAACATGGGCTTCTTTAAACAAATGAAGGAGCTATGTGCAGAATGCAGAAGCCAAACCAAAAGGGTATCAATGCAGGAGCACAACTGTTGTCACCCTATAAAGGAAATGCCTGAACAAGGACCTTCATGGCAGGATCACCGGGTATTATTTTCAATAAAAACTGCAGATTTAACAATATTGAAAACAATTTTTGAAATTATATTAACGTGCTAAACATATTCTATGTGTTTGTGATTTGGTTTATATCTACTTCAAGTACATAGCTGATATACATGTTTATAAACTGTCATCTTTTTATTTGTGATATTCTAACCAGACACTACACATTATCCACTTCAATACCTGGCACTTTTACCCCCCTTCCTGCCCAGGCCAATTTTCAGGTTTCAGCACTCTCACACTTTGAATGACAATTGCGTGGTCATGCCACACTGTACCCAAACTAAATTTTCATCATATTGTTCACACAACTAGAGCTTTCTTTTGATGGTACTTAATCACTACTGGGGTTTTTATTTTTTGCTACATTAACAAAAAAAGACTGAAAATTTTGAAAAAAAACCCACGGTTTTCTCTGTTTCTGTTATAAAGTTTGCAAATAAATAATTGTGCCTTCATAAATTTAGGCCAAGATGTATTCTGCTACATTTCTTTGGTGAAAATAACCCAAATCAGTATTTATTATTTATTCTGTAGGAAAGAGTTCACAAACTATGGGATATATCTGAAAATTGATCAATCCTGAAGTACTGACAGCCAACCTAATTTCTTGAAAATGTCAGAACAGTACAGATATCCCCCAAATGACCCCTTTTTGCAAAGTAGACTGTCCAATGTATTTCATAAGAGGCATGGCGAGTTTTTTGAAGCTGTAATTTTTTTGTCACAATTTTTTGGAAAATGAAAAAATTAAAAAAATTATTTTCACAATTTTTTTTTTACATACTGTCACCAGTGCAGTACAGCATCAGCATATAACTGGAATGGCGGTGATCAGGGACACTGACTGGTGACGGTATGATAAATTTTTTTTTTTTTTAATCCTATTAAATTTTTTTCTCTTTTTTAAGATATTTTTTTCATATTACACTATAATCAAAGTAGTATAATGTTACCATAGTAACATTGTACTACTTTGGGGAAGTGATCAGTACTTTTTTTTTTTTTTTACACAATTTAACTGAATGAAATAGATTAATTCAGGATTTTTTGTTGTGATTACCGTGTTTCCCCGAAAGTAAGACCTACCCCGAAAGTAAGACCTAGCGGTACTTTTTGACATACCGCTAATATAAGCCCTCCCCCCGAAAATAAGACCCTACCTCCACCAGGGGCGGACTGACCAGGGCCCCATGAGAGGCTCAGTCCGTCCCTGTATGTGCCGCTTCTGAAATAATCAGGCATTGAGGTGACGGACAGTGAGGCAGGCACTTCGAACACCTCTCCTCCTCGGAGTTTCAGTTGAGGGGCAGGTCCACATCCCTGCCACGGCATGGAAATGGCTAATCACATGACACAGATGGGCTGTGATTAGCCCAGCCTGTGTATGTGATCACTGTGACCATTCACAACTAGACACGTGTATACAGTGGATGGCATGAAAGGAAGCCATCCATTGTTTACAACTGTCATGTGACCTGCTGTGATTGGTCACAGCAGGTCAGATAGTACTGGCAACGGGGTCGGTACAGATCTGTCTTCGGCTGTGTCCGAGGTACACAGCCAGAGACAGATCTCGCCACAGCGTGGTCCTGCGGGTGTGCACAAGGCGCGATCTGTGAAGGACATCATATGATGCTCCTCCTTATCGAACAGAGTCCCTCCAGGCCGTCATTTTCCAATAGGCCAGGCAGGAAGCGGTTAACACCCATCATACCACAACAACATACTTAAATAATAAAGTAGACACATGATAAAGGTTGTGAAAAAATTTTAGATCACGGCCCCTTTATTGAGTTTAAATACATTTTAATTATGAAATAAACCTTAACCTTTGTTAACAAACAGAATCACTATTAACCAAAAGGCCAAGGTAGCCCATAGATGATTTGATCTTCTTTCCTTCCACTACCAGTGAATTTTAAAACTTGTCTGAAAGACCATAAAAAGGGGGCGGAGAGCTGAAATTACACACTGCAGTGAGGAGAGCTCTGAGAGCTGATTGGAGGGAAGAGACATAGACGCCCTCTACACAGCACACAGGAACAGAGCTGAGGCTGTCAATTTCCTAAAGGTCCCTCCCCTGTCACCATTTTTCTCTTGGTATCAGAAACATTTGTCAGAAGTGATAGCAGAGGAATGAAGGAGCAGGCAGAAATGACACTTAGTGCTCTAAACTGAGACAATTACCCACTATAGGGGGTGTGCTTTGTTCACATTTCATGTCTGAGGCTTATAACCACTTTAAGTCACTAAGACTCAAGCATTAATATCTTACACCAACCATTGTCCACCCACAAAGAGAGCAGCATTACCCCATAAAGAAGAAAAAAATAAAGCAAAGAGAAAGGTGGGCTGGGAATATATCCCAGATGGTCCAGATGACAGACTTGAGGTGACTGCTGACCAGGGGCAGACTGACAACTCATGGGGCCCCCGGGCAATAGGGGATCATGGGGCCCCTGTGTCCTTGCCCAAACTCAAAAAAGCCTATGAAAAAGGTACCAGGGGCATCTCATGGGATCCCCTACTGAACCCGGGCCCTCGGGCGGTGCCCGAGTTTCCAAATGGTCAGTCCGCCCCTGCTGCTGACCCAACCCAGTGACAAGGGGGAATATACAGGGGAAAGGTTACACTCATTGGCCAGATGTTTCCCACCAAAAGATTCATCACCAATCCAGCTGACTGAAGATCTGCCCAGAAACTGTGGGAAATTTTCCTATTAATAGCAGGCAGCTTGTAATCTGAAAAACAAAACAGAAATAACCAACAAAGCAGCCCCGGAGACATTGAATAAAGTAGAACTATACCCACCTTCAGTTCAGTGTTGCAGTGTCCAGGAGCTCCCCACTGGCCACTCACATCTTTGGGCAGCTGGCTTCTGGGTATCGTTCACTTGACCGCTTTCATTGGCTAAGATGATTTCACTCCCATTCATGCATGGGAGCTCGACATTGCTGAATTTGTACAATGAGATGTAGCTTGTCTCTTGTGCGTGAAAAATCCTGAGCCCTGAGCAAAATAGTGTGGTCAGATGATCCTTCACTGTACAACTTCTCATTTTTAAAAACAGAGGGCCAATGGGCAGAGAACAATTTTCATGCATTGCCTTTGCTTGGTCATATCACAGATCCCATGGCCAAATTCTTGAGATGCGTTAGAGCATCACTGCACTCTGCACACAGCTTCCCTGTTCAGCTCCACAGTGAAGAATAATTTCAGAAACACCTTCCTTCTCAGAAAACTTTGCTCTAAAAAGCAGTTTTGAAGATACAGTAGATGGACCAGATAGGGGCAGAGCTACCAAGAATTATAGACCTAGAGGCAGTCATGACTTACTGTGACCTCTGTTGCTATACCAAGTTCCATTCATACCTTGGCCTCTGCTTTATGGATAAATGCAGTAACATATATGTTTGTTCCATGTCACTGTGGTAGAAACTCACATTTTTTCATTTGGTGTTCGAGAGAGCTGCTATCATACATAAAGGTCAAGTATGGCATGAAGAACACACTTGCTGCATTCTTAGGACCCAGTAGCCAATAAACCTTGATACGGACTCTCCCTGTAACATATGGAGAATGTAAAGTATATAGCTGTAGTAGCTTTAGAAGACAGAAGGAAATATTTAGGTCTGAACAGCTGACTGTATGTATGCTGGATGAAAAGACCAGGCATGACAACTGGAAATTATTTCTTTATTGGTCTTCAAAACCCAATGAACCTAAAATAAAACTTACCATAAAGTCTGATGCATAATGTGACTGAACATCATACAGTATATATGTTTATATTCCAGACATAAACACCAACTGTTACATTCTGTTTTTTTCTAGGAGATGCTGAAGGTAGACAAATCCACTATATGATGTTTGAATGTGCTTGCACCAGCAAACCAACTAGAAAACTGTGCCTGCTGACATCTCAAGGTACCCATACACAGCAAGATAATCAGCTAATGCTGCCGAAAAGAGAGTCAGAAGTATGTCTTCTAATGAATCAAAGTTAGTGAAATTATTTTGCTTTTGTCATGTTTCTATTTTTTAATCAATATTTTATCTTAGTGGAAGCTAATAAAAGTATCTCATACTGTATAAGCCAAGTTATGGCAATTTAGAGGCACTCTGTACACGGTGTACAGAACAGCCCAAGAAATTAATTTCCTGTCTGATTGGCTCACTGATTTTCATACAGGGGGGATCGAAAGTTTGGGCACCCCAGCTAAAAATTTGTATTAATGTGCATAAGGAAGCCAAGGAAAGATGGAAAAATCTCCAAAAGGCATCAAATTACAGATTAGACATTCTTATAATATGTCAACAAAAGTTAGATTTTATTTCCATCATTTACACTTTCAAAATAACAGAAAACAAAAAAATGGCGTCTGCAAAAGTTTGGGCACCCTGCAGAGTTAATATCTTGTACTGCCCCCTTTGGCAAGTATCACAGCTTGTAAACGCTTTTTGTAGCCAGCAAAGAGTCTTTCAATTCTTGTTTGAGGTATCTTTGCCCATTCTTCCTTACAAAAGTCTTCCAGTTCTTTGAGATTTCTGGGCTGTCTGTCACGCACTGCTGTTTTAAGGTCTATCCATAGATTTTCAATTATGTTGAGGTCAGGAGATTGTGAAGGCCATGACAAAACCTTCAGTTTACGCCTCTTGATGTAATCCCCCGTGGATTTCGAGGTGTGTTTAGGATCGTTATCCATTTGTAGAAGCCATCCTCTCTTTAACTTCAGCTTTTTCACAGATGGCATCAAGTTGCCATCCAAAATTTGCTGAAATTTTATTGAATCCATTTTTTCTTCTACTCGTGAGATGTTCCCTGTGCCACTGGCTGCAACACAACCCCAAAGCATGATTGATCCAACCCCATGCTTAACAGTTGGACAGAGGTTCTTTTCATTAAGTTCTGCGCCCCTTCTTCTCCAAACGTACCTTTGCTCATTCCGGCCAAAAAGTTTAATTTTAACCTCATCGGTCCACAGAACTTGTTTCCAAAATTCATCAGGCTTGTCTATATGTTCATTTGCAAAGTTCAAACAATGATTTTTGTGGTGAGGACGTAGAAGAGGTTTTCTTCTGATGACTCTTCCATGAAGATCATATTTGTACAAGTATCTCTTTATAGTGGAATAGTGTACCACAACTCCAGTGTCTGCCAGATCTTTCTGGAGGGATCGTGCAGTCAAACGTGGGTTTTGAATTGTTTTTCTCACAATCCTGCGAGCTGTTCTGTCTGATATTTTTCTTGGTCTTCCAGATCTTGCTTTAACTTCCACTGTTCCTGATGACTGCCATTTCTTAATTACATTCCGAACAGAGGATATTGACATCTGAAAACGCTTTGCTATCTTCTTATAGCCTTCTCCAGCTTTGGGAGCGCCAACTATTTTCAGTTTCAGTTTTCTAGACAACTGCTTAGAAGAACCCATGGTGCTGATTGTTGGGGCAAGGTCAGATGAGTCTGGGCATTTAAAACCTTTGAGATTGACATCACCTGGTCTTCCCAGACGATGATTGAGAACAATCCATGACACTGGCAGGTCTCAGCTTGGCAAAGGGGGCACTGCATGCTATAAATTCTGCAGGGTGCCCAAACTTTTGCAGACGCCATTTTTTTGTTTTCTGTTATTTTGAAAGTGTAAATGATGGAAATAAAATCTAACTTTTGTTGACATATTATAAGAATGTCTAATCTGTAATTTGATGCCTTTTAGAGATTTTTCCATCTTTCCTTGGCTTCTTTATGCACATTAATACAAATTTTTAGCTGGGGTGCCCAAACTTTCGATCCCCACTGTAGATATCTGCACTGAGATACAAGTCAAATTTTAGGCATTCCCATGCAACAGGAATTTAATTTCTGGCGAGATACTCCCTAATAATTAAGTTGCAGACACTGCAACTGTCCTCATTAGTGGGGGATGCCTTATACATGAAATGGATTTGTTCGATACTCGCAAAGTTTAGGACCAAAGTTCTCAAACTTTTGCAGACTCTCTTCCATTGCCCCTTCACTACAGATCCCTGGCATGTTTTCCTGTACCTTAAACCTCCAGGTCTCACGAAACATCAATTTAAACTAGCAACCTATGTTCTGTTGCAAAACAGACCATGGCAGAAACCTGGAAGAAGCAGTGTACTTACATTGCAGATGTCCAACGAGATGTATATGGGTTTTTTATCAATAAAAAACGTACCTTAATTCTTACAGAAATTCCTTGTAGTATAAACCCCTTGGATACAATACACCAATCCCTCAATGCCTGTAGCAAATTCTTCATCCCTGTAGGTGTCAAGCTCTAGGGTCCTTGATTGGGGGTCTTCGATGCCACCCTTCTGCCCCCCACACATACACCATAATTCCATTCTCCTCACCTCCTTCGTTTTCCTAAAGTTTGTCACTTTGCTCCTTTCTCCATTCCTATCTAATACCTTTCTTTACCTCCCTATCTTGAGGCTGTTTTATTTTTCTTCCTTCTTTCTCATTGAAGCAGACTTAACCTTCTAACCGGACCTATCAGCACATTTTGGTCAGAGTTTTTCCAGCCACCTGACCCCATTCGAGATCACCTTTACATTCTCAATTTATTGCTCTATATATTCAGGGTCTCTTGTTGTGCTCCAACACAAGTCTGTCATCGTTGGGTACAATTCTGTGGTAATTTATTGTACATTAATTATATCTGTATGCTTCTTTATTTGTACTTTTAAATATTTCAATAAAAATCTGTTGAAAGTGAAAGTGGTCATGATGAGTCCAGACCTCTCATTCAGGAATCAGTCTTGCAAGAACATAATGGCACAAACATCTTCAGAACTGAAAAGGTGGAAATCTGCTATAAAGGGGATTGTTTTTTTCTGAACAAAGTGGAGGTAACACTTTTAGTCTCTTTCACCCATCCCAACCATATCAAGGTCTGCTTATATCTGGACAAATCTAGTTTTTGATAAGCCACATTGTCTTGTGAATCAGAAAACAGAAACATTTCACAGGTTACACTATCCTTAAGAGAAACTAAACAACGGTAAGGTGACTACACACCCTCACTTTCTAAATGAGTCTTTTCATTTTTTATCCTCAACAGAAATGTGTTGCTGAATATATCCCTGGATGGAAGCCCAACCTCCTACAGTTTATATCACCTCCTGTACACAGCAATCTCCGCAATCAATCTGCCAGGGAAAGATTGCCAGTAATTTATCATAAACACATTTTGTTATTTATTATTAGTGTTAAATATTCTGTTATATAATTATTAGTGTTTTCCTATTTTTTTAAAGATATACTATAGTTAAAGAATCAGAAAGTATTGAAACTAAATGTTGGCAAGACATATCTACACTGTCAATGGTATTGCCCAATGACTGTGAGTCCAGTACAGAGATGCTATAATTCAGTGCACACTGGAAGCCTCCACACATTTTTCATTTGTCTGTGGAAACTTTCTACAAAAGTATTTTGAAAGCATATTAAAGTGTTACTAAACCCAGGACCCTGCATTCACTATATCTGGTCTCCCACAGTACACAGAACATGGAAATGCAATTATTTTAGTAAATATAAACTGTATAATACCTTTTCTTATCAGCAGTTAGAGAATTCTTGTGACTTCTATCAGTGTCCAGCAGAGCACTGATTAAAACTTGTAGGAGGAGTTTTCATTCTTCCCTGATGAGTCCTGTGAGGCTGCATAACCTTTGTCTGTATAATGCTGATTGGCCCTGTGCTGATCACATGCATTCTCTCAAGAAAAAAAAAATCTATAGCAATACACACCAAACTGAGCATGTGAAGCTTGTCGCCAAGGCTCTGTTCTATCAGCGGATGGACTGGAGACAGTAGAAGAAGGGGAGGATCAGAGAAGACAGGATCAAACATCATTTTTGCACAATGCAGAGGATTAACCCCTTAAGTTCCACAGTGAGTATAACAAGCATGCTTTACTGCATATAAAATACTGAGTTTACTGTTGTGGGTTTAGTAACACTTTAAGTACTGTAAAGTTCACACCATGTATTGTTAGGAGGCTGAGTTTTATATGTTGTACCTTATCAGTGACTCTTTGCAGTACATCATTCAGGTTTGTGAGCATATCCTGAGTTTGCTAATTAAATGTAGCCAAGGCACAATGCACTACAATCAATGTATGAACAAGAACAAGGAAAAAATTGCCTGCTCATGAACCTTAAATATAGGACAATCCAGCCTTAATCAAACGTTTTACCCTAGAGTAACCCTTAAAATAATTTGCAGGTCTTGGGGAACCCATGTTAAAAACAATGTATAAGAGTCTGTGGCAAAAATGTCCCTTACATTGGGGTCCAGTGGGAAGAAAGCCTCCCTTAGAGATAACTTAAAAGATCTTTTATGTCATCCAGCTGGCTCTGCCTAGTGACACTCACCAAAGAACTATTCAGGTACTATCAAATGAAAAGTAAATCAGCCACAGCTCTAGGAACCCCTAGCAAAGTCTGGAGTAACCTTTAGGTTCTATGAATGCCTGGTTGAGAATGGCTGGGACAAACAAACAATTACTTAGGGCTGCCTTTAACATAAAGCTGAAGTCAAGTCACCAGAATAAAGGCATAAATCAATAGAGAACTCACTGATTATTAGTATTATTATTATTATACAGGATTTATATAGCGCCAACAGTTTGCTCAGCGCTTTACAATATAACGGGAGACAATACAGCAACAGTACAGTTCAATACAAGAGGGATAGGAGCTCCTTGGAGCTTACAATCTAGGAGGGAGGGGCTAGTGGTACAAGAGGTAGTAACTGTGGGGGATGAACTGGTAGGAAGAGTAGAAGATTCCATTATAAGCTGAGGGCAGGATAGGCTTCCCTGAAGAGATAGGTCTTCAGGTATTGCCTAAAAGTAAGCAGAGTAGGCGATAGTCTGATAAATTGGGGTAGAGAGCTCCAGAGGATGGGGGAAGCTCTGGAGATGTCCTGGAGACGAGCATGGGAGGAGGAGACAAGGGAGCTAGAGAGCAGGAGGTCTTGTGAGGAGCGAAGAGTTATAAATGGCTTTGTATGTTATTGTTAATGTTTTGAATTTTATCCGTTGGGCAATGGGAAGCCAGTGGAGGGATTGGCAGAGAGGGGTGGCTGATACAGAATGGTTAGTAAGGTGAATGAGTCTGGCAGCAGCATTCATGATAGACTGAAGAGAGGATATCCTGCAATGAGGAGGGAGTTACAGTAGTCAAGGCGAGATATAACAAGGGAGTGAATAAGTTGCTTAGTAGTTTCCGAGGTTAAGAACGGGCGTATCTTGGAGATGTTGCGGAGGTGAAGTCTTTGGACAGCAATTGGAATGATGCATGCAATTAAACCCCAGCTGATAAATATTGTTGCATTTCCCACATTAGATGTTCATATTTTTCTGTATAACCAGAAAGAGAATAGCTGCACTTTTCACACTCTATACCAGGGGTCTCTAAACTTTCTAAACAAAGGGCCACTTTATTGTCCTTCACACTTTAGGGAGGCCAGACTGTTGCCAGCAGAAGTGGAAATTTCCCTGGAATCAATGGTAGCAAACATTGCCACATTTGGTATAAGGGAGAGGAATTATGCCCCATAATTGGTATCATTGAGACAAAGAGTGCCCCATCATTGATGTCAGTGGGAGGACTAGTGCCCCATAATTAATATCATTAGGAGGAATAGTGTTCCATTGTTGGTATCGGTGAGAGATAATGTGCTCCATTATTGATGTCGTTTGGCAGAATTGTGTCTCGTATCAGTGAGAGGAATAATGTCCTAAGAGCCAGATAAAGGCAAGCAAAGGGCCACATCTGGCCCTTGGGCCACAGTTTGGAGACCGCTGCTCTATACAGTCCTTGAACATTATACTACAATTGAAGGCTGTAGTGTGCATGAGCACAGGAGCGGACTGACAACTCATGGGGCCCCCGGGCAATAGGGGATCATGTGGCCCCTGTGTCCTTGCCCAAACTCAAAAAAACCTATGAAAAAGGTACCAGGGGCATCTCATGGGGCCCCCTACTGACCCTGGGCCCTCGGGCAGTGCCAGAGTTTCCAAATGGTCAGTCCACCCCTGCATAAGCACAAGCGATTTTAGTCTAAGCATAGTTATTATATGTCTGCATAGAAAATACATCCAGCCCACAGAGTATCATAGAGGTGGTGAGAAGCTCAAGTCTCTAAAAGGTGGATCACCTGGTGGGAGCAGAGACCTCCTAGACTATCCCTGGGATATCAGGGAACACCAAGATATCCAAGAGTCAATGTAAAAGAGAGTCATATTTGTGCATATTCCTCTAAAGAAGTGGATGTTGATTCAGGAAACACGTCAGAATTGGAACTTGAGAATGGACGTCATCTTAATATTTTCATCAAACTGTACTAAATATGTACTGTATAACTGTATAAAGTTTTAGCTGGAGCCTGGTTTCAATTTGTTGGTGTATTTAAAGCAATACTAAAGGTTAATTTTTTCTTGTAAAATAAAAAACATGTCTATACTTACCTGCTGTGTGCAGTGGTTTTGCACAGAGCAGCCCCGATCCTCCTCTTCTCAGGTCCCACACAGGCTCTCCTGGCTCCTTTTTTCTGTTGGCTGCACCCACTGCTCTGTGATCTATAGCTTGGCCCGCCCCCTCTCTCTCCGCATGCATGAAGGTAAAGAACCTTGGGCCTTTATTATTATTATACAGGATTTATTAAGTGCAGTTTGCGTAACGCTTTACAAAATGAGGATAGACATTACAGTTACAATACAATTTGGTACAAAAGGAAACAGAGGGCCCTGCTCGTTAGAGCTTACAATCTAGGAGGAAGGGTTGCGTGCTACAAAAAAGGAATAGCTGCGGGGGATGAGCTGATGGAGGAAATAAATGGCAGTTTACTAGTTAGAAGCAGGATAAGCTTCTTTAAAGAGAAAGGTTTTCAGGGATCATCTAAAGGTGGATAGAATAGGGGATAGCTGGACAGACTGGGGTAGGGAGTTCCATAGGATGGGAGAAACTCAGGAAAAGTCCTGGAGGCAGGCATGGGAGGAGGTGACATGGGAACAAGAGAGCAGAAGGTCTTGAGAGGATTGAAGAGAGTGGTTTGGTCGATATTTTGAGACCAGGTTGGTGATGTAGCTGGGGGGCAGAGTTGTGGATGGCTTTGTAAGTTGTTGTTAGCATTTTTAATTTTATTCATATGGTGAGTGGAAGCCAGTGGAGGGATTGGCAGAGAGGGGTAGCAGCCACTGAATGGTTGGTAAGGTGGATGAGCCTGGCAGCAGTATTCATGATGGACAGGAGGGGGGATAGCCTATGAAAAGGTAAGCCAATCACTTTAAATCCATTGGTACATCTAATACTCCCCTACCCCTAGATTGACAATGCTGCTGTCCTAATGTGCCCCCTGTGCTACTTCATCCAGAGTGGGGGCACTCTAATACAGGAGGTATGTGACTGGCCAGGTCATCAGGTGAAAACAAGGGGGAAAGGCCAAAGAAAAGAAAACTGATGTAGCCACCACATCTAATGATTGGTTAACTGCAATATAATACATTTTTGGTTTTGAGTTTAATACTGTTTTAACACACAATAAAGTGCATTAGGTATAATTAGGCAGTCAGTTAAAATTCAAGCTGAAAGAACACTGTCCCCTTGCCCATTCATGGCCTTTGTATAGGGGACCCCATACACCAGTCATACTTACCTTACCAGTGTTTCTTTTTTTCTCCTGCCCTTATCACAGTCAGCGACAATACCTGGTATCAGACAGACAAGCCTTAATTTGCCAGATTACTGTTCGTCACCCTTTGCTTTTTTTTCCTTTCAACCACACGAGTGTGGAATGAACATTGTAGAGCACTCTGCAAGGAGAGAGTGAAATCTGAGCCAAGACCATAACTCATTTAGGGCCTTTCTATGCTTCATTCCTGTGCAGAGAATGTTCTGAAGATATAAATAATAGTAAATGTGAATACTTTGCACACTGTTCTGATCCTATGGAATGTTGTCACAGTGAATGCTGCATTTTATTACAGGCTTAAAGAAAAGTCCATTCAATAAAACTAACAACTGAGTTTTGGCTGGAGGGTAATAAAAGCATCAGTGCTGCAGACCGTTTCTGTGTCACACCCATCGATTTCTTTAGTAATTCCTCTGAAAATACAAGCTGACGGAGAAAGTGAACTCAACGTGACATATCTTCACAATAAGCTATACAAGAAGGAGACAAGCAGGACAGATAATGCCCCTGAACCTGAGGTTGGTGAATCTTCTCCAGTTCAATTTGTTAAAGATTTGGCAAATCCTTTGTAGATGTCCGCGAACCCAAACTTAACAGCAAATCACACTGAACTCTATGAGGGGCATATACTGTTTATTTGTCATTTTAAGGGCTAATAGTCAAACCATTGTCAAAAAAGGCAATGGAAGCTGGGCAGTGACATAGAGGACAATGTAAAAAGTATTTAAAAAATTATTATACAGCAGGTATAAAGTCTTTCATTCGGCTTCAGGGGTCACATTAACTGCTTTCCCATCGCCCTACAGAAGAAATACTGCTAGAGGGCAGCAGGGGTGCACAAAATAACATATATATATACATGATTTTGCATTTCCGGGTAGGGGGCGCGTGCGAGGCATGAGCATGCCCTACCCGTGCCGCTGTTCGCGGCCTCGGCTGTCGATCACCGGGTCCCAGCTGGTAATTACTTGCCGGCACCCGGTGATAGTGGAGCATTACCGACACAGGGAGAGAACTGTATGTAAACAATACAGTTCTCTCCCCTGTCAGCTCCTGCTTACAGTGTAAAGCACTAACACAGTCCACAGTAAAACAGCACACAGTTAACCATTTGATCGCCACAAGTTAACCCCTTCCTGCCCAGTGCCATTAGTACAGTGTCCATGCTTTTTATTAGCACTGATCACTGTATTGGTGTCACTGGGGATGTCAATGACACCAAGTCAGTTCCCCCCAGTGTCAGTAAAAAAAAATTTTTAAATCCCGGTATATATACCGCCATTTGTAGACACTATAACTTTCACGTAAACCAATTAATTTACACGTATTGGGATTTTTTTTTTTAGCAAAGACATGTAGCAGAATATATTTTGGCCTAAATTTATGATGAAATTTGATTTTTTTACTGAACATGTTTAATAGCAAAAAGTCAAAAACATTGTTTTTTTTCTCAAAATTGTCACTTTTTTTTATAGCACAAAAAAAAGCACAGGTGATCAAATGCCACTGAAAGAAAGCTCTATTCGTAGGAAAAAAAACACATAAATTTAATTTGGGTGCAGTGTTGCATGACCGTGCAATTGTCAGTTAAAGTAACGCAGTGCCGCAACGCAAAAAATGGCCTGGTCAGGAAGGGGAGTAAATCCTCTGGAGGGTGTGTTTTGGAGGAAACCTCAAAGTGGATCTTCGCCCATTTTTTTTAAAGTTAGGCTCATCCTAATGCATACCCAAAGTGTTTTAATAATTGGATATTATACATTTTCTATTTAATTTGTAAAAATTTTTCTTATCTTTTTTTCAGTTGTGGCCGCCTAAGTGAACGACGTAATTAGGATATCCCACGGAGTCCAAGGATATCAGTGTCATCAATCCCAGGAGTCTTTGAGCAACCTGAATGTCTAACTTTGCAGTATTTGAAGACTAGAAATGTTGGCAAAGGCAACCTGTAAACAACAAGTGCGGTGTCATTACTGCGCAGGCACTAGACCGGGAGGTGCATGCTGGGTAGCCAGCTGCACAAAATCTTGGAAATGAATGGGCGCCAGCTTCAGATGTCCACAGCCGCTATGGCCACTGCCAGAATTGCTGAAGGAGAAAATAAACTACACGTTTGGCAAGTAGAGATTATATGGACATATATGACATTATCCAAAATAGATGTAGCAATTTATAAACATAATGAGGATGCTTTTATTACCATTTAGGTTAGGAGACTGTAGCTCCTCTTTAAAGCTTATCTCTGGGGAAAATATTAGTTTTACTTACCTGATACCAACTTCCTGAGCAACTGTCACTTCCTGTCATGTGAATTATCCCAGTGTCTGGGTGCCCAGTGTAGGGCTATGGGCCCTTCATTTTACTTGATGATGTCAGAGGACCTGCAATTGCCTGAGCATAAGGAAGCATTAGTCTAACAGCATGGGTTCAGTTCACGGGGGCAGTGGATCAGGAAAGAAAAGTGCTTTTTTCGGTCTTCTAGACATTAATGAGCATTTGACCCTTGCCGTGGAAGGGCAGCCCAACTGGGAGGGATTTTGTTTTTGGTTTCCAAGAGTATTATGGAACAGTTTAGTTTTTACATGCAGTGTCAGTGTCAGCTTACACTGACAGTGCATATTCGGTCGAGGAATTAAATTTTTCTTCTACAATTACCTTGGCTTATATACAGCCTCAGCACCCCAATGTGATTTTGATAGCCCTTACACTGTGAGCGGTCTGGTTGTGTATGCATCCCTAGTGAGTACATGCTGCATGAATGAGGCCTTAGCAGCGATACATGCTTTTTCATCAAGCAATGTTAGGCTTCCATTGATTGTCTGAAATTGGCAAGAACTTTGCTTAGGCTCTCAATGTTCTTTTCGATGCAGAACTTCCCTGCTATCGGTCAGTTTCCATCAAACTCTCATTAAAATTAAAAGACTGAAGATGTAAAAACAGTGTAAAAAATTGGACCTTTCAACAAGGGAGAATTGGCTGAAATGTACAAGAGAATTGTATAAAATAATGTTCCACTTAATCGCTCTCTGTTATTCTTAAGGGACAGTTCACATCATATGCACTGGTCTGCACTTGGTAGCCTTGCCCAATACACTCCCAATGCATAGACAAGACAATTTGCCTTGAGTTGTATGAATGCACACAAATGTGCAGCAGTGGTGTGCATTGAAAAAAAGCAGAATATACACTACTTTTTTCAGAGCAGCACAATTTGACAAAGTACACCACATTGCAACTTGCTCTGGTGAAAAAAAAAAATAAAATGTCACTTTGTGACATTTTATTAAAATGGAAAAAAAAAATAAAAAGTAAAACAGTGTAATGTGTAGTTTATGATGCAACGGCACCACTCCCTCCACAGCACACTCCAGCTTCTGCAGTGTAACACAGCAGCTAATGTGAATGAGCCTGAACCTGCTTTCATTGCATGCTGTCACCATGCTTTACATTCTTTTTCTTACATATTATCTCTCCCTTGCTCCTCTCAATATTCCTACTGTTGCAGAAGTTCAACTTTACAAATTTACACAGTATCACTCTCCCTTATTACACTGCACTGGGTACAGGAGGGGGGCAGTGGACAAAAGGGGGGCAGCAGGACACGAGGAAGGCAGTGGAACAAGATGGGGGAGTGTCACAGGAGAAGAGCAGAAGGACAGGTGGGGGGCAGGAAGGGCAAGTGGGACATGAGAGAGGCATTGTGACGGTGGGCAGTATTCCAGAAGAGCAGCAGGACAGGTGGGGGGCAGGTGGACAAGTGGGACAGGAGAGAGGCAGTGTGATGGCGGGGAGTATTACAGGAGAAGAGCAGCAGGACAGGTGGGGGGAAGCGGGAAAGAAGGGCAGAAGCATGACAGGAGGGGGGAAGCATGACAGGAGGGGGCAGCGTAACAGGAGGGAGGCAGCTGGACAAATGGGGGACAGGGTGAGTACAGCGGGACAAAAGAAGGGCTGTGGAAAAAAAAGGCAGCAGGACAGGAGAGGGGCAATGAGACAGGGGGAGGGCAGCAGGACAAGAGGAGGGCTATGGAACAAAAGGGGGACAGTAGGACAGGAGGGGGGAGTGTCACAGGAGAAGAGTGGGACAGGAGGGGGGAGTGTCACAGGAGAACAGTGGGACAGGTGGGGAGCAGCAGGACAGGAGGAGGCAATGGGACAGGAGGGGGCAGTAGGACAAAACAAGGGCAGCAGGACAGGTGGGGAGCAGCGGGACAGGTAGGGGGCAGTGGGACACGAGGGGGCAGCAGCACAGGAGGGGCAGTGTCACTCACTGTGTGCTCACACATACCTTGGGAAGCTCCAGTTCTCCAAGCTCACCTGTCCACCAAATGGTGTCAGTGGAGAGGATCTGGTCAATTCCTTCAGATGGTGTCAGTGGAGAGGATCTGCTCAATTCCCTCAGATGGTGTTAGTGAAGAGGATCTGGTGCCAGGAGGGGTAGCCGAGTCTGTGTCCCATCTCCACCAGGATCTCCAGCAGCAGCTGCAACAAAGACACTCCTCCTCTTCTTCCTCCTCCCCCACATGACCCTCCACTATCACCCCCTTACCTGACCCATCCTATACAGCCCAGCGCACTCTGCTGTTGCTGAATAGAGCCTGCCTGACAGCAAGCCCCGACTGCTCCCTGCACACACCTGGGATATGCCCACCACTCCACCCTCTGGCAGCTGGTCCGCTCTGACAACAGCTGCCCCACATTAAAGACAGACCCTGGTTGGGGACTCTCAGGATGCTCAAGTCCCCTACGTGTGAATGGGCTGTCTATCCCTGATGGCGGCCCTGCCAACGCCTCATCACTTCCCTCTGCTTGCTGTATTGAAGCTGAAAGTTTCATTTTGGCAGGTTTTAGAGGACAAATGTGCTACTCTGGCCCCCGCTCTGTCTTGTCAATCAAAACTAATTATGTATTTGTTTTATCTGAGCAGCATGATTGGAAGGTGGTGGGGCATGATGTCAACCATGCTAGCTCAACAAGCACTGCATGAACATTAACTGGACCACGTGCATGTAGGACCTGGTCCCCTGGTGGATTCAAAAAGGATTTTCATGTTCTGGTGATGCTTCTTTTATTGAGCATCTTCTATGTTAATATGTGGTTACACCCCTTTAGCACCCCCTAGTATAAAAATGTTGAATATAGTAAGGGAGAGTTATAATCTCTGTCAGTTTTTTTTTGCATCTTTATCCCATTTGAAGATTTCCTCCCACTTCTTGTTTTATAGCCAAAACAGGATGCAAGGAAATTCCTCCGATATATGGGAATCTCTAGTTGTCACCACAATTACTGTACCCATTGGAAGATGTCCCCTACATTCCTGTTCTGGAGACAACCCAAAATTGGAGGTTTTCTTTCACTTTCACTCTTGGTAATAATGGTAAACAGGACATATAGAAATATAGGGGTTTATTTACTAAAGCTGGAGAATGCAAAATCAGGCTCACTTCTGCATACTTCCAGGTTTTATTGCCTACGCTTAACTGAACAAGCTGAGGTTAGAAGCTGATTATTTTCTATGCAGACATGAGCCTGATTGTGCACTCTCCCCTTTAGTAAATAAACCCGATAGAGAGGGTGACTCTCCCTAACAGGGGCACAGGCAGCAATAAAAACCTGCTAGGTGTTCTAATCCCTCTCCACTCTATCCAAAAAAAAAGAAAAGGGAATTGGACTTGCTCATGTCCAGGGGTGGACTGACCATTTGGAAACTCGGGCACTGCCCAATGGCCCAGGGTCAGTAGGGGGCCCCATGAGATGCCCCTGGTACCTTTTTCATAGGCTTTTTTGAGTTTGGGCAAGGACACAGGGACCCCATGATCCTCTATTGCCCGGGGGCCCCATGAGTTGTCAGTCCACCCCTGCTCACGTCTCATTTCCAGGAGCTATTTGTCTGTGAGGTTAGTCCTAACTTACGGCAGTGAAAAGGTTAAGACAGAAGGCTTGTGACTAGATTTCTAGCACAGATGTAAATGAATGTGACTAAGCAGAGAGAATGACAAAATATATATTAATAGCTATGAGTCATTAAGTGTAATAATGCAACGCGGTTATGTAATCCTTCATTTGCATAAGAAATTAAATATCTCTCACAATTTCACCATAAATACCAGTTAACTTTATGTCCCCTGAAGGTTTTCACAAAAAAATGGTATTTTGTTATCTCACAGCTTTATAGTAGATGATCATATACTAGTTATTGTAATTCTGGTATATAAGTAATAAGTTTGCAGGGGTCTGCAAACTTTCTAAATGAAGGGCCAGTTTACTGTCCTTTAAACTTTAGGAGGGCCGGACTGTGGCCAGCAGGAGTAGAAAATGTCTTTGTGTCAGTGGGAGTTAATAGTGCCCCATCGTTGGTGTCAGGTGGAGAAATAGTGTCCCATTGTTGCTGTCAATGGGAGGAATAGTGCCTTATCGTTGGTGTCAATGGGAGGAATAAAGCCCCATCGTTGGTGCCAGTGGGTTGAATAGTGCCCCATTGTTCGTGTCAGTGAGAGTAAGAGTGCCCCATCGTTGGCGTCAGCGGGAGGAATAGTGCCCCATCATTGATGTCAGTTGGAGAAATAGTGCCCCATCGTTGGTGTCAGTAACTATACCCCACTTTTGCTGACAGTGGTGGGAATAATGGCCCAAGGGCTGGATAAAATCAAGCAAAGGGTCGCATTCGGCCCCGGGGTCACAGTTTAGAGGTTCATTTTATTCTGTTGGTTTAAGGCAACCTTTAAAGTTTTCTTCGATTATTTATGCAAATAGAAAACATTTTCCAACTTGTATCTTTCTTTCTTGTTACTTTCAAGTGTCTCTTGATTTAAATTTAAAATAACAGGATTAGTAAACTGGTGGTGGTGAAAGCCAAATTGCATTGTATATTTAGCAGAATAATAATGGACATGGAGGTCTCCCTGCAGGGAAGGTTTACACAGAACAACTGAATAGAACATTGGTGGAAGACAGTGGATTGAGGTCAGGATGGCAATTTTGCTGTAAAGATACAACCCTACAAAATGATGATTCAGCACTGCCATGTACAGTCATATCAGAAAACGTTCATGTGATTGTAGCCCATGTCAATATCCACTAGCTGATCCTCCTTGTATGTTCATTTTCCCTTTACTATAATATCCGTCTATTGAGAAGCAAGTAGACACTCATGCTCTCCCAAGATAAAGAGAAAAGCTGCTGCCTACACCAAAATGTGTTTCCACATAAAAGTGACAAAGAGAAAATATTTGTGTGTTCTATACAGTTGTAATTTGGTGCTCATGCACTATATTTTTATATACATTCTTGAGTTTTATAAGAATTGATTGGCACATGGGTTTAATGATCAGCTGGGTGTTTGCTGATCCTTTTTTTTTTTGCTTCACTTTACTGGTTTTTGATATATTATATACTTTCTGTCATTGGCTTTTGATATTCATGTGCTAATTAGCAGCACACAATATTTTCTCAATAACCGTCCATTATTTACTGCTTTTTTTTCTCCTTCCTTTTTTCCCTCACAATTTTTTTCTCTTGTCTTATTTTCTCACTGTGATTTTGCTTGTTTTTTTTGCTGCTTTTCTTCTTCTTTTTTCTTTATTTAATAAGAGCAAAAAAAAAAAACACCTACTAGTGTACAATTGGGACCATTTGCTTATTTACCTTAATGGTTGTCAAACGCAAATCCAAATGGCACCACACCACAACCTCATAATCAATCTTCTGTATAGCGAGAGTGTTGATTGGGCTGCTTTCACTGGTTAAGGTGCACAAAATTAAGAATTGAATTAGGGAAATATTCCCCAAGTCGTCATACACACATGAGTATTTTTCTGCATTTCCCTACACCTGACTGTGAATGACTACACTCAACATGCAGAATGTCATGCAAAATCCTGTGCTCAATGCTATACACTAATATGTACATTAAACTTTTTTTCCCGATGTTGTTGATCCCATAGACTTTGATGGCAAAGCCTATAAATTCACATTACCCCTGCAGAACTCCTCTCCTCCTATCCTATAGAACTGCTCTCTTTCTATTGCCTAGCCAGAAAAGCTAACAACTGAGGGTTGATACACTTTAACAAAATACTTTTAAAAAAACACCAGAAAAAAAACAGTTTAAAATCACCAGGAATAGGCTCTGTAAGGAGATATATCTTTAAACTGGCATCCATTTTGTAAAATAAAATAAAAAATAAAATATAATGCCTCCATTTCAGATATGTAACAGCTCACATGTAAGCAGTAAGTTTTATTTCTCAAAAGTACTCTCATTTCTCTGTAAATGGATGCACCTTATATGGTACCCCTCAGCCATCTGCAGTTTCTGTTCTTCACGTATCTATACTGATAAGAGTGTAATGTTTCTCTGGTTATCCTGACTAAGCTATGCCTGTTGAGTTTCTGTATATCACCCATTCTTCAGTGTATTAAACTTTAGAAATACTGCTTTTACGCTTCTGTGTGGAGATCTTTATTTCCCCGGATCCAGTGGTGATAGCAACAAGGACAGGTTGGCTACATAGACAGAAATTGATCCTATCAGGCTACATAGACAGAAATTGATCCTATCAAGTGTACATGCAGGCTAAACTGTATCTGTACCAAAGAACTAAATTTTACAATCAGATTGTAAGGGTTTGTATTCACAGAGACGATTATGGCATACAGTAGAGCCGGCAGCAAAAATCAGCAGATTCTTGCAGTTGATATCACACAAATGAATGGCAGACTGTGTCCGTGTCTCTTTGTAGGTATTTACATACATAGTTATTACCTGCAAGTAGGACCAGATGATTGTCTCTGGACCCAAACTGTCTGAATCCAGGGCCGATCATATGTCCCTAATCTCAGGTAATCGTTCCATGTGCAATTACTTGCAGACAACTTTGGCAACTATCAGCCGTCATATTCTTTTGTACAGGATTCTCTGCTACAGCTGTTTGCAAACATATGTGATAGCAGTCACAAGAATCCGCTGGATCACTTTATTCACCATTTCTTTGGTCTCTAAAGATCTATCCACTCAAATTAACCTGTTAGTGTGAACAAGCCCAAAAGGTAAAACAATATCACCTCAAGCTAATAAAAAATTTATATTTGCCTTTTCAGCAGGTGTTGTATTAAATCTTCTCCCTCTTGATCAGCTACATTTCTGGATGTGTCCAATACATGTTCCTTTGCTGGGTGCTGTTGTTTCTCCCACCCATTGTGATGTCATAATGTGCACTTAGGTTCCTTGGTTGTTGGAGGGTTGCACTGATAACAATACCAGTAACGGTGCTGAAACTAAGCATTTGCACAAGTATCGGTACTTATTCAAATGTTTTGATACCTGAAACCAATACCTTTGGACTCGACGACTGTTTTGCTTTGTGTCTATTGATAGGTTATTGCGATAAAAGCCAAGGAAGCTTATACCTCTGTAGTGCATTAATGCTTTTACTAAACAGAATGTCTGCACATACAACTGCAGAAAACACAAATCATAACAAAATATGACTAAGACATGCATAAGCGGACTATCTATGTCATGGACATACACTAAAAGTTACTTAACTTAGTTCTTTCTGGTAATGGAGTCCTCTTAAGGGTTCCAGGATCTCCAGAACAAAAACAATATCTGTAGCTTCTTCTTTGTCTTCCAGAACAACTCTGTCTCTCATCACATGGTTGTTCAAAGTCCTAATCCCTCCTCCATTTCCTGTACATCGTTTCCTGTAAGCAGCTTCCTGTGCTGCTCATTCACCAGTCTAACAGGTTCATTTGCTATCAATAGGGGAGGCTTAGCTACTAAAACCGCACATGGTCTTAAAATCTAACAATTTAACAAATATCTAAGCTATAAAAACCACCAAATATCCATAGCAACACAACGACTCGGTTCTTTCAAATGTCAGCAGGATTCCCCCGCTGACAGCTGAAATGTAAACAAAAACATAAAAGCTGTCAAAAACGAAAAAAAGCCAGAAATTACCAGTTGTTAAGGAGCAGGGCTGCCACGTCCCTAACCACTTTACAACCGCACTATAGCCGAAAGACAGCTACAGCATGCTTGTCCAGTTCTGGGAGCGCATCATATGACGTCCTCCCAGAATGCGGCCCCCTGCGCGCCCCCAGTAGCGCGCCCCCGGCACTGTCAGCTGATCACAAGACTAAGTAAAAGGCCAATTACAATGGCTTTTTACCACATGATCAGCTGTGTCCAATGATCACAAAGTAAATACAGTTTAGGGTTATCCGCAGCACTTTTCTCACGCTGTGACAGTAGTACTGCTGATAACCTGCAAATGTCCCAGAGCAAATCTGCACTGATAATCAGGGCACTGATTATCAGTGCTCTGATCATCAGTGCTGCCCATCAGTGCCCCCCATCAGTGCTGCCCAGCATTGCCCATCAGTACCGCCGATCAGTGCCACCAGTCAGTGCCACCAGTCAGTGCAGCCAGTCAGTGCTGCCTATCAGTGCCCATCAGTGCTGCCTATCAGTGCAGCCTCATCAATGCACATAAGTGAAGGAGAAAAAGTACCTGTTTGCAACAGTTTGTAATTGACACACAGAAAAAGTTTTGGTTTTTTTTTGCTTTTTTTTGTTTATAGTACAAAAAATAAAAACCCCATTGTAATTAAATGCCACCAAAAGAAAGCTCTATTTGTGTGAAAAAATTATAAAAATGTCATATGTGTGCAGTGTTGCATGACCACACAATTGTCATTCAAAGTGCGATAGCACTGAAAGCTGAAATTGGCTTGGGCAGGAATGGGGTAAAAGTGCCCGGTAGGCAAGTGGTTAACAACCGCTGACTCATTCCCTGCTGAAGTACAAACAAAAGAAATGTCCAGGAAATTGGAACTGCAAAAAAAAAAAAGAAAAGCAGCCTGACAATGTTCATTTGTGTTTTACAAATTGTTAATAGATAAAACTTCTTTCTGTTTTTGCTTGTGTTTTTTGTTAATATTTTTACACCTTTTACATATTTACACTTTTCACATTGAAAAAAGCACAAAATTGAAAAAAAAATATTTCATTTGTAAATAATTTTGTACCAGAATCATAAGTGATGCAAAAGCTTGTTTTTTTGTTTTTAATTAAAATAACAAACATGTCATACTTAGCTGCTCTGTGCAGTGGTTTTGCACAGAGCAGCCCTGTCCCTCTTCTTTTGGGTCCCCTCTGGTGTTCCTGACTCCTCCCCCTCAAGCAGTGCCCCCAGAGAAAGCTGCTTGCCCTGGGGGCACCACTGCATGCTTGCTCCCGAGCCGCTGCTCTATGCGTCCATAAGACACATAGAGCCTCGTCTCAGCCCCGCCCTCTTGCTCTTTCCTGGCTGTGATTGACAGCAGCAGGAGCCAATGGGCTACTGCTGCTGTCTCAGACAATGAGGAGAGAGAGTCCCCATACAGCTGCGGCTATTGTGCACATTGCTGGATCGGAGGAGGGTTCAGATAAGGATTGAAGGGGGCTGTGGGGGTTGATGCACACAGAAGGGTTTTACCTTCATCAATAGAATGCATGAAGGTAAAAAACCCTTAGCCCATAACCCTCCCCCCTATATTTACATGAGCCAGATTCCAATCCAGTACTGTGCACAAGAGCAGCATTGTTGCTCTTTCTCTCCTCATTGGCTCAGAGGCAGCAGCAGGAGCCATAGACACTGCTATTGTCAATCACAACCAGTAAGGAGGGAGTGCAGGGCAGGGTCGAGCCACACTATGCATGGCTCAGGAGCTATGGGGGGCACTCAGCAGGGAATAGGAGCTGGGAGTGCAGGCAGGGGACCTGAGAAGATGAAAAGAGGAGGATCAAGGCTGCTCTGTGCAAAACCACTGCCCAGAGCAGGCAAGTAGAGACATGTTTGTTATTTGATATATATACACTCTCCGGCCACTTTATTAGGTACACCTTGCTGGTGCCAAGAAAATATCCCCCACACCATTACACCACCAGCCTGAACTGTTGATACAAGGCAGGATGGATCCATGCTTTCATGTTGTTTACGCCAAATTCGGACTCTACTATCTGAATGTCACAATAACCAGTCTGTCCACTCACCTCTTACCTCTGACATCAACAAGGCATTTTCATCCACACAACTGCCACTCATTGAAAATTTATTTTCTCCTTTTCGGACCATTCTCTTTAAACCCTAGAGATGATTGTGCATGAAAATCCCAGTAGATCAGCAGTTTTTTAAACACTCAGACCAGTCCGTCTGGCACCAACAACCATACCACATTCAAAGTCACTTAAATCTCCTTTCTTCCCCATTCTGATGCTCGGTTTGAACTTCAGCAAGTCGTCTTCACCACATCTAGATGCCTAAATGCATTAAGTTGCTGCCATGTGATTGGCTGATTAGAAATTCATGTTACCAAGCAATTGATCAGATGTTCCTAATAAAGTGGCCGGTGAGTATATATATATATAATTTTTTTTTCTTTATTTGCTTTCACAATCACTTTTAGCTTTTTATTCTCCTGTTTTAGCTGCCTAAGAGAAATTAAAGGATAAAGGATATGTAAAGGCTGCCATGGCTAACCTCCTTCTGAAAATGCATGTTCTGAGACTTCCATAGTTTCTGAACAACTAATCAGCATGCATTGAAATTAGAAATGTTGATCTGCATGCTCATTCTGGCCAGTAATTTACAGGGATCCACCATCACTACTGGCCACTGATCATCAGGACAGAAAGTGAAGCAAAATCCAAAATATTGCAGCTGTCACAGAAGCTGGCTCAGAGGTGATATCTTCTAATGTAGACAAATCTGTTGCACTGACAAGGATGGATTTCCCCTCTTTTTGGCCAGCTATCTACTAACTTCCTATTTTATCTCCGGAACAGGAAGTGAAGGTAAATCTTCCAGCTGGGGTCACAGACAGCAATAGAATGTTACGAACCAGCAAACACAAATGCTCCTGCACTTGGGGATGGACTCGATGCAGGCTACAATCACATTAAGAATGACCTGGAACATGCACACCTTGCTGTCCTCAATAGACCGGGGGAATCCAAATATACTGAATGAGGAAAGAACAAATAGAGGGCGCACAGGCCTAGTGCATTACCATAAAAAATGTTTAATAAGAAATAAAATAGGTGTTGTACTCACAAATGACAATATAGTCAAGGCACATCATAAAGAACAGTTGGGTCAACACCGCGCTGAGTAACAGTCCGCAATAGGGAGTGTAGACATCCAATAGGCTGACGCGTTTCGAGGACTTGCCTATTCCTCAGAGCCACTGGCGTGGTGTTGACCCAGATGTTCTTTTATGAGGTGCCTTGACTTTATTGTCATTTGTGAGTACAACACCTACTTTATTTCTTATTAAACATTTTTTATGGTAATGCACTGAACAATACAATGTTGATAGAAGTTTGTACCCCTGTACAAAACTAGACAATACCTGAAATAAATAATAAAAAGTTTAATCTGCAATTCTACTTTAATGTCTAGGAACCCATAGCAACCAATCCTAAATCACTATTGTTAGGTCACTCATGTGTGGCCTCTGAAAAGTGATCCGTGGTGGATTACTTTGCAGAAGGCGGCTGGGAGGTAATGACCTCCTCACTGTATGATTTAACACTAAAAAGGCCAAACCACCATGCCTCAAACACATGCATTGCAAATGGTTGGAGGGCAGTTATAGCAAGTCCCCATTCATTTTTTTGTCGATTGCAACATGGGAAGTTTATTTGACAGCCCTGAGCCACTGCATGTCTTTGTTTAGGTAGGTGGTCAGTAGCGGTAAAACGGCAGTTCAACCACCCCCTGGCCTCAAGTCTTAATGAGCCCTTGGTGTCTCCTCTACATTGAGTTGTAAGATTATTTATAACTAGCTGTTAGGTTTGTTTTAAATCATTTCCAGGGATTCTGGACCAAATATGAAAAAAGCGCTATTCAAAGCTATGCTTTTAAAACATCATATAGTAGAAGTACTAGATAATAAAAATGATAACTCAACAACCAACATACCACCACATCCTAGAGGACATAGCCTTGCAGAAGAATATTGAATCTAAGAGCCAGGTCAATGCTGCCATCTAGTGACCAGTTGTGGCATAGCTCTTTTGTTCCATCTAAAGACTTTTAGGGGTGGAGCTACTGAAGCCTCCAAGATAACCACCATATTAAAGCTGCAGCTTTCTTTGAGCTCTAGAAAGTCTGCCAAATAGAATGACCCAGATCACAAATACTGTAATCTCCTGGAATGATTATAGTTATTTTCTAACATATAACCTAATCAAATTATATAACAGGTGTTTTGACCTGGACAGGTTTTTACAGTTGGAAAGAGCCTATTAATCAAATGATCACACCCTGGAACACAGTTTATGGATGGTCTGATCATTAGCAGTGACCCTTAAAGGAGATTTGGGTGGTATTACTTGGCACTCCCAAGTAAGATCCCTGGTATTTGTACCACTGGCAACAGCTGAGAGGACGGACACTGAAATCTGAAGACACCGGAAAAATCCATAGACAAGAAGGGGTCATGTCAGACTTCCGACACATATTACGAGCAGAAGGTCCCAATGGAGCCAGGCATTTGACTGCAGGGACCAGAAATCAGGCAGAGGTAGAACCAATCAGAACATTATATAAGCGTTGTCCTAGAGTTATATTTATTACCAAATGGCCTAGGTGGTAACATAATACTTAAGCCACAGTAGTTTACCAATAACAAATGTTCATGACTATAAAACGATTCTCTTAATGGGGGTTTCCATACCCCTTGGGAGTAAAAAACCAAACAATAAAAGTATAGGACTCGATCTCTATGCATGGATCCAGTGGTGTAGATATGAAAGGACTGTAATCAAGTGTGTTGCAGGTAATACCATTTTGTACAGAAGGCAAGCTGGGATTTCTCTGCAGCTGATAGATAAATCCATATTACCAACCTGCCAGTGGCTAATGTCCTCCTCTACCAATCCCTCTACTGGCTTCTACTAGCTTACGATAAAAACAAAACAAAAAAATTCAATAATATCTGGAACTCTTGGGTCATCTATTATCACCCTCACCTTCTTTGTAATACTTAACCTTTTTAGCCCCCGTCCCACTACTCCTGAGCCACGACAGGTCCCCCATGCCAGCCCTTCCCCTCCCGACTTTTCCCCTTCTCTCCTCTAGTATGGACCTTACTCTTTCCTGTTTTCTCCCCCCCCCCCCTCTTTTTCACTTTTTCTGCTTTCTCTTCCTACAATTAGCCCCCCCCCCCTTTTTATTTCATATTCAGTTGACCGTCTTGGTCTACTTGTTCCACATGTATGATGGGCCTTTTGACATTGAGATCCATTGTTCTGATTCAAAATTCTTCTCGTTGGTCCAGGATATGCTCCAAAAACAGCATCACATCTTTACCCTTTGTTGTATTGTGTTTATTGAATGCCAGTTTGACATGTTGATCCTTGTATTTGGCTTGTTCATTTTGTATCTGAAAAGCTGGGATTTCTCTGCAGCTGCTAGATTCATCGGCTTTACCATCCTGTCAGTGACCACTGCCCTCCTCTGCCAAACCTTCCACTGGCTTCTGCTAGCTTAGAATAAAAACAAAACCAAAAACTTCAATAAGATTTGAAACCTTTGGGTTACCTATTGCCACCTTCACCTTCTTTCGTGGTACTTGATCTTTTTAGCCCCCCTGTCCCACGAGAGATCCCCTGCGCCAGCCCCGCCACCTTTTCTCCTTCTCTCCTCTAGTATGGACCTTACTCTTTCTTTCCTGTTTTCTCTCTCCCTTTTTTATTTTTCCGGCCTTCTCTTCCTTCTGTCACCCCCCCCCCCTTTTTTTTCAGTTGACCATCTCAGTGTATTTGTGCCAAATGTATGATGTGACTTTTGATACTGAGATCTATTGTTCTGATTCAATATTCTTCCCATTGGTCCAGGGTATGTTGCGGAAACAGTCACATCTTTACTCTTTGTTTTATTGTGTTTACTGGATGCCAGTTTGACATGTTGATCCTTGTATTTGGCTTGTTCTTTTTGTATCCGCAAAGCTGGGATTTCTCTGCAGCTGCTAGATTCATCCACTTTACTAAACTGTCAGTGGCCTCTGCCAAGTCTTCCACTGGCTTCTGCTAGCTTAGTATAAAAGCAAAACCAAAAAATTCAATAAGATTTGGAACCTTTTGGGTGACCTATTGCCACCCTCACCTTCTTTCATACTTGACCTTTTTAGCCCCCCTGTCCCACTGCCTCTGTGTCACGAGTGGTCCCCCGTGTCAGCCCCACACACACACACCTCTTCTTCTCTCCTCTAGTATGGACCTTACTCTTTCTTTCCTGTTTTCTCTCTCCTTTTTTACTTTTTCTGCCTTCTCTTCCTACAAGCAACTCCCCCCCCTTTTTATTTTCATTTGACCATCTCAGTGTACTTGTTCCACATGTATGATGCGACTTTTGACATTGTTCTGATTCAATATTCTTTCCACTGGTCCAGGGTATGCTCCAGAAACAACATCACATCTTTACCCTTTGTTTATTGGATGCCAGTTTGACATGTTGATCCTTGTATTTGGCTTGTTCTTTTTGTATCCGCTACGTGGGCGGTCTGATCTGTACCACTTGCTTAAATCAATAAACATATTGAAATAGGAGAAACAAAACAAAAAAATCCCAAATCATCCATAACTCTGCTCCAAACATCACCAATCTCATCTCAAAATATCACCCTACTGTCCACTCCACTTCTCCTAGGACCTCCTGCTCTGTTAGCTCCTTCCCTACCATTCTATGGAGTTCTCTACCCCAACTTGTCTGTCTCCTAATTTTCCCTCCTCTTCAGGAAAGCCTATCTCACTTCCACCTAAAACCTGTACATCTACTTTGTCTATCAGCTTATCCCTCACAGTTAATGAATGTGTGTCACTTGCTCCTCCATTTTAGATTGTAAGCTCGGTCAAGCAGGGCCCTCCCAACACTTGATTTGTAACTGTACTGTCCATTGACCCCAATGTGTTCTCTATGAGGAAGGGCAGCCACTCAGCCCAGAACCCAGAAGATCATGGTGATCACTGTAGTAGCAGTACTACAGTGATTTTTCACTTCTACAGCAGCCCTACAGGTATGAAATATGTATACTTACTTTGGTCCAAGATGGACCAAAGTAACTATGCAAAACCAAAAAAAAAATCATACCTGGAGTTCAGCTTTAAAGACCTAACACACGACAGTGATTGATATCAGTTCAGAAAGTGGACCACACCCTTATTAAGGTCCAAGCACACAATTATGTGCTACAAAACATGCAGACTATAGCACACCAAGCACCTTTATAACTGCTCATAATGATGGCCCCCATCCAGTGGCTTTTCACTACATGCAGAATTAAAAGATATCTAAAACTATTTTTTCAGTATTAGATTAGAATATGCAAGAATTAGAATACTTGGGTTCTTGTTGCTGTCTGTATCTCGATTAAGGAGTTTCACCTCTCTATTTGTCCTGGTGACCATAACTGAGAAAGATGCTTATGAGAAAATCCAAAATTTTGAGTTGCCTCTTGAACAGAAGTAGAGGGTAGTTCATCCAGTGGGGACCTTTGTTGTGATGACAACTCTCTAAGAGGGGATTTCCATCACTTAGGAGAGTTTTCCTCACACTCCCGGTTGTGTCTACAGGACAGGAAGTGAACACAAACCTCCCCAGTGGAACACAGATGGCAAAAAACACGTTTCAACTAATTCCTGCTTTTTCCAAAATATTATAAACAAAACATTTTGGCTTTAGATATATTTTAACCTTCCTTTGATGTGGTTTGCAGAAGCCTTTCATGCTCACAAACTGTTCAGTACTTTGGTTTGACTGTTCCTTGAGCTTATTTGAGCCATACACTTAAATAATAGAATAATACAAGCTTTGTTATCCACTCAACAAAAGACAAGCATGGTCTTGTTTGTTAGAGCATGCTGATTCATCACATTTGATGTGTACACATTACTCATCAGGAGGTCACACTATTCAGCTAATCATTAATAATTCTTTTGTCATGTATCATGTAATATTATACAGAAGTTATTAGAATACTGCATTTTCTCAGCAGAAAACAAGGCAGAATTTAAATGTAATTCCGCCAGTCTCCTGAATTAGGAGACTACTTAAATACATTGAATTTCTTGTTTTCGAACATAAGCCTGAAATACATAAATCTTTGACACTTTTTACTCCTAAATTGAGCCCTTAAAATTGAACTAAAGGCAAAACATTTCATTTCGAGTTGAGTAAGGGAAGATTATAGCCATTGTTAGTTTTATTTTTGCCATGTGTGCCCCATTGATGAGATCTGTCCCAGAGCCAAAACAGGAAATTAAAAGAAATCTCTCTAAAGTGATGGAATCCTGAGGTGTCACCGCGTTCACCAAAATTAGTTTCCCCATTGGAAGATTTTCCCTCCATTACCGCTCTGGGGACAGCTCAAAATTCAGGTTTTTCTTATACATTCACTTTCAGTGATAATGGGAAACAGAACAAGTAAAAAGGTTGAATCTCTCTAATGGGGGCACAGGAATGAAAACCTGACAGGTGTTCTCTGCTGTATACAAATCCTGAAAAAAAGTTTTGCCTTAATTATACTTTAACACTTACCCAGCCTTTTTAAAATTTAAACCTCAACCTATGGATTAATACTTAACCTTTAAACTCTAAAGCCGGTCATAGACGGTTCAAACCTTGGCCGGTTCAGCAGGGACCTGCCAAGATTTGAACCATGTATAGACAGGCTGAATGTACCCAAGATGATCACTTAATCAACTCGGGTGAAACCAGCCTGTCCGATTTTACATGCAATTATTGCTAACGGTTATTATAGCCGCCAGCAGTAATTGCTGTATTCTCCCTGCAGGGACAGTTCTCCTGCCCCTCTGCCAGAACACTATGGCTCCATGGGGAGTTATTCCCCTATCAACACTAACTGTTGATGAGGGAATCAAGCAATTTTCTTTCCTGCAACTCGTGGTTGCATGAAAAGAAAATCGCTCTGTCTATGGTTGACTTCAGGGGCGGACTGACCATTTGGAAACTCAGGCACTGCCTGAGGGCCCGGGGTCAGTAGGGGGCCCCATGAGATGCCCCTTGTACCTTTTTCATAGGCTTTGAGTTTGGGCAAGGACACAGGGGCCCCATGATCCCCTATTGCCCGGGAGCCCCATGAGTTGTCAGTCTGCCCCTGGTTGACTTTACACATAGTTTGACTCTAACCCTTAGCCCTCCCTCTGTGAGAACTGGTGACACTTAACATGACTGCTAACAATAAACCTCTGCTCTTACACTTAACCCTTAGCCTAACCTCCTAACCTAACCATAATCTTAACCCTAAAATTTAAACTTAACCCTGAACCTAACACAAAATTTACCCCTAAATTTACTCTAACATTATTGTTCTCAATATTTATCTTTATGGCACTGGGAGCAGCTGCATTGAATTCTAACATCTGAGCTGATAGTAATACACCAAGCTGTCAGCCCTTAAAATTGCTGTCTCCCAGTAAATCTATCATTATTGATACCAAACATAATAAAACTATATGCTGTAACAATGGGTATAAGTGAGCGCTAAAAAACGAAGCCGCTGAACACAAAAGGCACCAAAAAAACCTCCAAAGATTCACATATAAAGAAAGTGCAGCGCTTGTACATTAAAACATGCAAAAATATCAAAGTGCAAGAATATGTCACTGCAAAACGCAGGTCGGGTATAGTTATACTGCCCCTTATGAGTCTCAATATGTCACACAAATATAATTCACAATCTCCCAGTGAGTTAGGTGAGGTGAAGGATCAGATGGATCCCTGTTGACACGTAGTGAAAATCAAAAGGTGATATGTGGTGATATCCAAAACTGATAAAAGATTGTGCACTCACCAGATGCACAACCAATATGCGCATGTAAGAGATAACCCCTCTTAAGGTATGGTTCCAGAATTCATCAAGGACAAGATCTGTTCAAACTCTGCGTAGTAGACCCTCCGCTGTCATGCATGGCTCTGTCCCCTATTCCACTTTATTCTGCCGGTAATTGGAAGCTCACCAGAGAGCCCCAAAAAGAAACAAGGAGGCCAGAATAGCGTGATACCGCTTAAACATGCGTGCGTTTATTTCAGCAAAGAAGGGTATGGTAAAAACAATACTGACCAGACAAGAAAGTTGACCGCCGGGACCCCAGTGGTGCCGGCGGTGGTAAACGTCACTGTGCCGCAGTTCCTCTCTGACGCGTTTCGTGCAACCGCACTTACTCATAGGGGGTATGCTCTGGGCACAGGACGTTTGATAATGCGTATATATAAAGAAAAAACCGCGCTCGTTCAATAAACGTGCGCCATTTTGCAATAGACTTGTGTCTCCAAACATGCGCCATTTTGTTGAAGTCCGCGTATGCGCGATCACAAAATATACGGGAACGCGTGAGCATTGAATCCACCGCTTCGATCGCGCATGTGCGGGCGCCATTTTCCTAAAGTCCAGATATAATAGTGTCACCGCCAAACAAGGGAACTTGACAACAAAGAAAAACAAAAGATATTGAGTGAGATATCCTCACTACTAATAACCAGGGTAACATATATAGGCACCCAGATATGTTATCCCAGACTGGTCATATAAATGTTATAACAATTTACATGTAGGTGATAACAATGCCATGTGTCAAATCATGGCAATCGTATAATAATATATTCTATTAAAATAGAACAACCTCAGTACGTCTATAATATTGGGATTATCAGTAAGGATGCTAAATTCAAAGCCATCCCTACATATATGATGTTTATAAAAAATTCTTGCCGCAACCCACCTTCAACATATAAACATACAAAAAGAGGTAGTCCTTGGTTGGAAAGGTGACACATAAATCAGAAAACATATACATTATATAATCATCATTATTAAAATTACGCTAAAACAAAATACAATGATAATAAAAATACCCATAAAAATAGATTATAAAATATAAAATTCTGAGGATGCATAAATAATGAAGAATATTATGAAAAAATCGTGAGATAATATGCAATTAAAATTAGAATTTGCAATGGCCTAAAAGCAACCTAAAAAACCAATAAACAACAAGTTAGGGCGTTTATAAATCTATTTAGCCAAAAAATGGAGATATAGAAAAAATAATAATAAAAATAGATTATTAGTTGAAAAGGATAAAATATTTAACTATTATCTATAAAACAGTTTATATCCATTTCCACATTGAGTCCTTTGGGATGCATAGAACCAATTTCAAAGATCCATCTTGATTCCATCTGTGATACGGCTTTTGGACAAAGCTATTGCAATATCCCTCAATCTAATATTGTGAAAACCTTTTATATAGCTCTAATAAAGCTTAGTAGGTGTTTTTATATTCCAGATAATGGTTTGTGAATGTAACCCTAATTTTTATTATAATAGTCATTGCCTTTGGGGTAGAGTGCTTAATATCAGAAACACCTATCTACATGAATGTAAATAAATAGTTAGACTTGGTCGATCCTAAAATACATGTGGGCAGCACAGTGGCTAAATGGTTAGCACGTCCGCCTGGCAGTACTAGGGTCGTTGGTTCGAATCCCAGCCACAGCACCTCCTGCCTGGAGTTTGCATGTTCTCCCTGTGCCTGCGTGGGTTTCCTCCAGGTACTCCGGTTACCTCCCAAACTCCAAAGACATGCTAGTAGGTGAATTGGATCCTGTCTAAAATTGGCCCTAGTATGTGTATGTATGAATGTAAGCTAGGAACCTTAGATTGTACAACCCTTGAGGGTTAGGGACTGATGTGAATGTATAATATATATGTAAAGTGCTGCGTAAATTGACAACACTATATAAGTACCTGAAATAAATAAATAAATGAGCAGTCCAGCAATTGGTGGTTTATGTGTCCTCCTGCCTTTTATGTTTGCAAGTGCATCTAACATTTTTTTCAAATAAATTATTTTAAATACTACACAATGAGCCTTTGCAATGGATGTTTCATTTTTTTCCCTTTAGAAAATTAAGAAATTATAAAATTGCATAGTCAATGAACATTAGAAACAGGAGTTAAACTTGCAAGTGAAGAAATGTTATGTGACAATATTGGCTGCAACCAAAATTGGCTATCAAAGTTGCCTTCTGGAAATATGAAGTTTCTTACTGTCTATCTGGTAACGGAAAAGTTACACGTGTGGTATCCGCAACTTTGGAAACTGAAATGGAAAAATATAAATGAGAAAATATAAAGCATATGTGGTGTGCACATTCTAGAAGGTTACAAGCTTCATTTGAAAAAGTTTACTGGGGAAGGACATGATGTCCCTAGTGCTTATTTTTTAGCAGAAACACAACATCATCATGCATGCAATTTAGCTGATAAAATACAGTGTATATATTGTTAGTACAGTTAGAAAATGTAACCACCAAATAACAAATGTAGAGGAAAAGTCCTATATATTATTTGAATGTTTAAAAAAATACAGTTACTGGGAATTGTGATTAAATGTGTTTAAGTATTTCTTTATATAATATATATCATATTTTTATTTTTTTTTCTTGCATTTAATGTTAAAAACACATAGGTTTATTTATTCTATTAGAATTGTTAAGGATGATTGCGCAGCACAGAGAATACTTTAACCCATATTTTATTGGTGTTAAATATGAATCACATGCATCTTATAAACAACAACATTGCTCTGGAGTGTCCCCTCAGCATCTGTTATTCCCCTGTTGGGTACACTTTGCTTCTCACATAGTATAGCTATTCACACAGCCATTGCTATCTGCCTGCTACCAGGGCAATGAGTACAGGATAAACTATATAATGAAGTCACTGTGCCAAAGACCCCTTCTTATAAATAAATGATACCCCTGCTGCTGCCCCTGGTATTATTGTAGTAGCCACAGTATAACTCAGTTAGTTAGTATTGATAAACTGATTAGCACTAGGTATTAATCTAACACCAACAATAGACCTATAACTCCGTAATTAAATAATTATGCCCAAAAACACTTCAAACTGTCAAAATGTGTAAATGAAAATGCATCAAATTATCAAAAAGTACTATAAGTGTACATAAAAGTCCAAAATCAGTGTATCCAAATGAGTGCAAATGGTGACCAATTATATATTCCTAAAGTGTGCATCTGAGTATACAGTAAGATACCGCACAGCTACTAAAATACCGCATGAGTTATATTATTATCATGCAGTATTTTACTAGTGAAAACATTCTTTAATGTTTCAGCTGTCAGGTATGGATTTTAAGGGGAACCCCCATGCCAAAAGTAAAAAAAAAATGGTGTTGGGGCCCCCTAAAATCCATACCAGACCCTTATGCAGCCTGGTATGTCAGGAAATGGGGGGGATGACCAAGTGCCCCCCCCCCCACGAAATATACCAGGCCACATGCCCTCAACATGGGGAGTGCTTTGGGGCAGGGGAGCTCCCCTCAAAGCACCTTGCCCCCATGTTGATGGGGACAAGAGCCTCTTCCCCACAACTGTGGCTGGTGGTTGTGGGGGTCTTTAGGCAGGGGGCTTATCAGAATCTGGAAGCCCCCCTTTAACAAGTGCCCCCAGATTCCACCAGATGCAGTTGCATTGCTTTGGCCAATCACAATGTACTGTCAGGGCGCAGTGCATTGTGGGGTTCAGCGGGCGAACAACCAGTAGAATGCCCTTACCGTTCGTGTGTTCCCCAAACACACGAACGTTGCATGTTCAAATTGAAGTTACGTTTGAGTCGAACATGATACCCAACCCCAGGGGTGGACTGACAACTCATGATGCCCCTGGGCAATAGGGGATCATGGGGCCCCTGTGTACTTGCCCAAACTCAAAAAAGCCTATTAAAAAGGTACCAGGGGCATCTCATGGGGCCCCCTACTGACCCCGGGCCCTCTGGCTGTGCCCGAGTTTACAAATGGTCAGTCCGCCCCTGCCCAACCCTAATGTGCACAATAAAAAAATTTTGTTTTGTTTCAGATTCATTTGTTAAGGCAATCATTTTGTTACATCATATTCATTATCTTAGAATGATTCTTTTTCTGGAGTTGTTTTGTATATTCATAGTTCTGAATCAATTCATATTTTCGAGAGTTATTTAGAAAGATTCAGATTCTCTCGTTATATGTGAATATTTCTGCTACTTGCTTGCGGCTTGCGTGAGACTTTATTGCAACTTGCTTGACTTCGATGTTTTGTATCTTTGTCTTTGGTCATTCATAACAATAGAGAGTGACACATATTTTTGAACTTGCAAAACCCTCTGAAGTCACAAACAAATTAAACAAATGAATACAAATGAAGTTGTGTTCATTATAATTTATTTTTGGATTTGTTGAAATTTGTTACTATTGAGATTCGCAGATTCGGATACATTCATGTCTCTGAATAACAAAAATTTTGTTCACATTTCGATTCATAATGAAATGAATGGCACATGTCTAAATGCCATATATTGTAGGTGGGTCTGAATTAACGGTGTTGTCTAGGACTATACACTGCTTACATATAATTTCAGGGTTGCACATTTATTGTCAATAAAAAAACGCTTTCACCTCCTTGCCACTATGCATTTTGTTAAAGTAGTACACATTACTGATATGTTTCCTTATTTTGTATCTTATGCCTTCATTTCTAAAATATAAGTATGTTCATAGTAATTGGCTAATATATACAGAACATCTGTAACTGTAGTTTAACCCATATTTTGCTATGTGGGTTTTTTTTTTTTTTTTGCAGTTTGAGATGTGTGTGATTAAATCAATAAAGAATTTAAATGCTGACATAAAAGTGTAAGCATCAACAAATTTCCAGTACAGCTTGTTCTCTTAAGCCAGTACAAACATATATGCAATCTTACATTTTATATTCCCAGCGCCCTGATTGCTATCTTTATATTAATAGACAGGTGATCTATAGTCAAAAAACTACTTTACATTTCATGACACAGTAAAATATTCTGACCCTGGGGAAGGGAGCTGCACAGGATATCTCACATTTTAGGGGTAAGGAGAAACAGAAAACTAGTTAAAGGTGGTTAGGGATGGGAGAAAGGAAGGTATGGGCAGACAGGTAGGTCAGAATATCAAAAAGTATAAATCCAGTCCTGGGTATTTAATGATGTGCTGCTATGTGGTTCCGTTCTTGCGAGGTTTCATTCTGCATGGAGTTTGAATGTTCAGTTAACGCCAGTGTGGATTTCCACTGGGCATTCTACTTTCCTCCTTTAATCTTCAAAATTCCTGATAGGTTGTCTAAAGGGTGGCCCTAGAGTGTGTTTTGAAGCCTACACTGTATAATTTTGCACAGACATGGAAGTCAACATTATATAAAGAAAAGAAAATATGCGGTGTAAATTTTTTCTGCTGGAATAGCATCATCTAAGCTTCCCACAGACCAGACAAGACTTTTGTTTTACCGAATTATAAAATCTACTAAAAATATGTGCAGTGTAGAGCTGTATTCTAACATTTTATTCTGAAGACGAAGAAATGGGACGTGACAAGTTTTATTTTGAGACTGAATATAAAACAACCCAGTTTTGGCAGAGCTCTCCAAAGGTAGCTGAAGGAATATTTGCTGAATAAAGCAGTTTTTAAACAGCATAAACAAAAAGAAAACAATCTACATACTGTATTATGGGAGCAAACACAATTACTAGTCTTTATCTTTATTTTTATAATGCAAATGTTGTTGAAAGGGCAAGTTCACTCAAAGCTCATACAGTCATGGCCAAAAAAAAAAAATCTTGTCCCCCCTATCAGATAATGCACCACTTCGCTCAGAAAATTGTTGCAATTACAAATGTTTAGGCGTTCTCATGTTTAGCACTGTGTGCACAATGGTTCACTTATAGATGTGAGTTTTATGGTTTTATTTTTTTATTAAGCATACACTTATGTCACGCATGCTCAACGGGAAGCCAGCTGTGAAGCACCATGAAGTCACAGCCGGATTCCCACATCTAAGATGGCAGTGTCAGGGATCCAGAGGTTGGTGAAGAACCGACCAGAGTGAGTACAGCGCTGGATCCCTGGACCAGTAAGTATCTGCTTATTAAAAGGGTGCGGCTACAGTATTCATAGCTGCTGACTTTTTTGGGGTTTTTTCCTACTGCGAAGTTCCTCTCTAGAGCGTATTAGGATTTGGCCAGTGACCTCTCACCAACTCCTGTGTTAGCAGGTGACCTCCCTCTGTTTACTGTTGGCAGCACAACCAGTCAGGGTTGGTGATATCCTTTCTCCTTGAGAAGGCAGCAGGCTCCGTCAACATCCGTGGTGCTTTTTGGTATTCCATGATATCTGCCACCTCATCTTTCCCCCGCTAAGGTGCATTGGTGAGTGACTGCTGGTAACATGAAGCACACTCAGACCTTCTGAACATCCTCCACACTCCTCCTCAGCCTAAGAACAACCTCCTTTTCCGCTTTGCTCAGAGCTCTAGTCACTCTGCAATCTGTAGTTTTATTTTAACTCAGTTCCTTAACCACGACAATGTGCTGTGGCCGGCTGGCATGTACAGGCACAGCAACGTACCTGTATGTCACTCGCCTCTTCCGGGTAGAGGGTGCACATGCGCCCCCGCCTGCCAACTTTGTCAGCAGATCCTGGCCAATGATTCATGTCAATCACAGCCCAGAGCACTGTGTTACCAATCAACACAGGGCTCTGTACAGAGAGAAAAATCTGTTTCTTCTCCCTGCAAAACAGGGAGAAGAAACAAAGAGATTTTTAGTAAAAAGCAGCACATAATAAGCACATTAAGGTAAACATTACTTGATAATGTGTAAGTGCTTTTCTTTTATATTTTTATTAAACAAGCGGTACTTTTCACTATGTGGGATCCCTTTTCTTTTTCCTTACTGTTAAAGCCAGGACAATGATCTTGACTGGAGCAGGAGAACCTTTGAAGCACACAAAAGCTATAGCATCCAGGATACAACAACATATGCTGGTTTTGACTCTCTTGCTTACACAAGGAGTTAAAATCCTCTGGTGAGTGCAGGGTGAAATTTATGTAATTGGGTCCTGTGGAGAGAACATATTGTGGAGCACATCTTATTTCTGCCTTTGTGTTTGGAGCGCTGCATTTGAGGAGTGGGACTGTCACCTGAATAATACTCTTGATTGTATTGGCTCACAGTACATTTTATCACATTTGGACATTTACCAATGATATGATTTATGATTGCACATGATAACAGTATGATTTATAATTGCACATATCAATATACACAGATGGTTTTGATTATATGGTATACATCCAGAATTTGTATAGCTTGTCTGAGCTGTCAGAAAATGGGGCAGAGAGCTGAAGTTACACTCTGCAGAGCTCAAAGAGGAGAGCTCTGAGAGATGATTGGAAGGAAGAGACACACGCCTCTTCACACTGTACAGAGGAACAGAGCTGAGGCTGTCAGTCAGAGGCTGTGTGCTGAAGGTCCCTCTCCCGTCCTCTCTTTTCTTTTGGTGTCAGGAAAACTTACCAGAATTTACTCCGGAAGACAGCAAAGGAACAGGGCAGCAGACAGAAATTACACTTAGTGCCCTGGAGCGAGACAAGTACACATTATAGAGGGACATGCTATGTTCATGTCTGTTTTTTACAACCACTTTAATACCATACTTTGGGCTACTGGTAAATTTACACCTTGGGGGCCCCTGGCATTGCATATGAGAGTGCCCTCATTGCCCTTGTGTACAATACAGGACTGCTGGTGCTGCACTGGATGTGATATCTTCATTGTGATATGCATTGACGGTAAGCAGTCAGCCACTTGGAAAAAAATATAATTTAAAGGCATCAGAAAAGGAAGAAAGAATGTCATTGGATCTGGGCAAAATTACAGCACACAAGCACAAATTGCAGCTTTGCACACCTGAATTCTGCAGGTAATATTCATTTTTACAACTGCTATATAGAGATCTGTGACATAAGAAAGGAAGTAGGAAAGCATTTATGACCAGTCTCTGTACATAGGTACTGTTAAATAAGTCTGAAGTAACTCCAGACACTTAGCAGTATAGATGAGGAAGGATGTCGCTCAAACTGAACCCCAGGAGTCAGAGAAGAACAGGATGTAGTAGGATGGCCTCAGATGTCAATTTGGCCATGCCCTCTGACACAGATGACACCAAAAGTCTCAAGAGACGCAGCCGCACTCTTGAGCGAGCATGGCGTAAAAATAAATCCCAGGAAAACTTTACCCTCTACAAATCCGCTTTTCTCAAATACAACTCCAGCCTCCACGCTGCTAAGCAAACCTACTATAACACTCTCATCAAGACCCTTTCATCCAATCCTCGTCAACTCTTCTCTACCCTTAATTCCTTACTCCATCCCCCCTGCCTTCACCCATCAACTTACTTACTGCACAGGAGATTGCTAGTCACTTCAAGAAGAAGATCGACACAATTCGTGATGAGATCTCCAGTGTCAAGCTTCCTCCTCTAACCAACATACCAAGCCCAACACCAAACTCTGCACTCTCCTCCTTTGACCCTGTTACCACCAAGGAAGTTACCGAACTCCTTTCCAAGGCCCACTTCGCCACCTGTCCCCTGGATCCTGTCCCCTCACGACTGTTGCAGCCTCCTTCCTGCTCTATCCTAAACTCTCTAACCCACATCTTCAACCTCTCACTCTCTATAGACACCTTTCCCTCCCCACTCAAACATGCATTGGTTACCCCCATCCTCAAAAAACCCTCACTGGACCCCACCTGTTTGAATAACTTAAGACCCATCTCCCTGCTCCCGTTTGCCTCCAAGCTTCTCGAGTGCCTTATACACAACCGTATGAACTGCTACCTCACCGACAACAACCTTCTTGATCCCCGACAGTCTGGCTTCCGCCCACAACATTCCACAGAAACTGCCCTACTAAAACTCACTAATGACCTACTAACTGCTAAAACCAACAGCCATTACTCTATACTCATACTCCTTGACCTTTCCGCTGCCTTTGACACAGTCGACCACCCGTTCCTCCTCAGTAAACTCCACTCCATTGGCCTCCATGACTCTGCTCTCTCCTGGTTCTCCTCTTACCTTTCTCAGCGCACTTTCAGTGTCACATACAACTCCTCCTCCTCCGCTTCCTCTTTCTGTTGGGGTACCCCAAGGTTCTGTTCTTGGGCCCCTCCTTTTCTCTCTCTATACCTCCTCCCTGGGCCAACTGATAACCTCCCATGGCTTCCAATACCACCTCTATGCTGATGACACCAAGATCTATCTCTCCACTCCCCAGCTCACCTCCCTCAATCTCCTCATGTATCACAAATCTACTAAGCGACATATCAGCATGGATGTCACATCACTACCTTAAACTCAATCTTTCAAAAACTGAGCTTGTAATATTTCCTCCTCCCCGATCCTCCACTCACAACTTTACCATTAAGATCAACAGCACAACCATTGGTCCTTCCCCTCATGCCAGGGTGCTAGGCGTAATCCTAGATTCTGAACTCTCCTTTGGGCCCCACATCCACTCACTGGCTAAATCCTGCCGCCTCAACCTCCGGAACATTTCCAAAATCTGCCCCTTCCTGACCAATGACACCACAAAACAACTTATCCACGCCTTGGTTATATCCCGCCTCGATTACTGCAACTCCCTCCTCACTGGTCTACCGTTACACAGGCTATCCCCCCTTCAGTCTATTATGAATGCTGCTGCTAGACTCATGCACCTTACCAACCGATCAACAACTGCTGCCCTTCCTACCAATCCCTCCACTGGCTTCCACTAACCCAACGTATAAAATTCAAAATACTAACTACAGCTTACAAAGCCATCCACAACACTGCCCCTAGCTACATCGCCAACCTCATCCACAGATACCGCCCAAATCGCCCACTCCGTTCCTCCCATGATATCCTCCTCTCTTGCTCCCTCATCACCTCCTCCCACGCTCACCTCCAGGACTTCTCCAGAGCCTCTCCCATCCTCTGGAACTCCCTACCACAGAATGTCCGGTCAGCCCCCACCCTGCCTGCCTTTAGGCGATCTTTGAAAACGCACTTCTTCAGGGAAGCCTACCCCACCTCCACCTAAGAACGGTACTTGAATCACCTCCACCAGATCATCCCCCGCAGCTATCACCTTTTGTATCACCTCCCCGTTCCTTTAGATTGTAAGCTCCATGAGCAGGGCCCTCCTATTCCTTCTGTACTGAAATGTATTGTAATTGTACTGTCTCCCTTATATTGTAAAGCACTGAGCAAACTGTTGGCACTATATAAATCCTGTATAATAATAATTTCACCCTGCCCATAGTGAGCTTGATCACAGAGGCTTGGTGAACAAACAGCTCAAGAGCTATGTATAGCATCTTTGGCATTGAAGCAGGTGTGGAAACAGGTGATGTGGGAAAAGGGTGATGAAAAAGGAATGAAGAACTCTTGATCAAGCATTTGTTTGACAGTGTGCAATTTGATCAGCGTGCAATTACCTTTTGAATGGATATAAATATGACAGGTTTCAGATGCCCAGCCTAGGAGAGGAATTGGGCTGGTTCTGCTCTTGGTACTCTTAGGGTAGCGGTGTATGGGCTCAAAACGCTATTAAACAACTGATGGAGGTAAATATGTCCTCATTCTGGCTGTACTGTTGTTAGTTCATTACTTATTAAATACTTTGAGGTAATTGATTCTATGAAGGGGAGAGATATGGAAATATGTATCACTAAAGTCTCCAACTAAGGTAATTATGATGGGGGTGATCTGGCAAGATATCGGTTTGTTTTTCTGACTGCTCAAGTTTGACAGTTTTACAAGGGCACCTAGACTTAATTGTGGATTCAGGTAACAGGCATGAGAGGGTCTGCATGAGTTATTTCAAAGAACTGATAAGAATATTCAAGTATGCAGCCTAAAGTTTTTGGCAAATGCCTTCCTGGAGGGATATACAGGGAATCACTGCTGATATTATGTCTCCTTATTGTTACAAACTGTCGTGGCTGTTTAGGACCTTTTTACAGCATTGTCTGTTTGGGTTGCTCAGTACATTTTACCATTACAAGAGCCACTTTTCTAATGTGAGACATATACAGTATATTTCCTCACCATCTAAGCTGGCAGTGGGCAGATGTAAGATCTGATATGTAGGAGATGAGCTATGTCTTAGTCTACTGCCACTATTGACACACTGAGAAAGGTCCAGTGATTATTTTAATCCCTTCGTCATGTGTGTCACTGCTTCAAGCATGGAAAATCTATAAACACATTTTCCTCTCATAAAGGAGATGGCTATGGGGTTATGTGGTCAGTTTAAATGCAAATAGCACTTAGAGCTTTACTTCTTTCCACCACGCCAGAATGTAAAGGTTTTCATGAAAAAATCAATGTATCCTTTCGATATTCTAGCTTGGATAAATTAAGGGCATCAATGCTGAGTGAGAAGGCAGAAGGCAAAGAAAATAATAATAAAACAGTTATTTTTCACTGTGCTAGAGGAATCTGTCTTCCTCCCAAAACTCCGTATTATTTCCAGATGTGCTGTTTCACAATCCCAAACTCCAGGGAGCAAGGTAAAAAATAAAAAAAACAGAACTGTAGGCTGTATTAAAGCAGGTTTAACTGAGGATTTACAGGCGCAAGTAGTGGGGCCTAAAACCCTAATGACTTTTACACAATCATCAGCAGTATATATATTTGTTGTACTGTGAACACACAGCTATTCCAATTATCATTAGATACATTATACTTTTACCAAGAAGTTTAAGTGAAACGATATTCTGCCTAGGACACTTTCCTTTCAGTTATATGAAATTGGTGGATGGAAGGATCTGTCAAATTGTGTATGGCCAGCTTTAGAACAAAAGTACATTTCTAGGTCACCGTCTGGTGAAATCTGGTATTGCAGCTGTTGCACATCATCACATTTTAAAACCATGCTACTGGCTTGATTTACTAAAGCAGTAAAAAATGTTAAGTTTGAAAAGTTAAAGCAGTATTAGGTCTCATGTACACAGGGCGTTTGGAAAACTCTTCTGAACGATGGAAACTGCTGGAAAACGTAGGGTAAAATACGTCAGTTTAGCCACGTTTTCATACTGCATTTATGTGCGTTTGTGTTTAGAAGCAATTTTAAAAGATAACCTCAGGAGACCTTCCCAAATGCCCAGAATGCACTGAAAAATAGCAAAAAATTAACTATTTCAGACATTTTGAGAGGAATAGAGAGAGCAGAAGCAGAGAAAGCTGTATGTTCTGAGATTACCTGTCTTTTCTGGTTGTATTCACTATGGATCCCATCATGAGCATAATGCAGCACGGTCTACAATTTTTTCCTTCACCCAAACCTGGAACTGACTGCGCTAGTGTACCGGGTTCATTTGAATACATAGAAAACATTTTGCATGCATTTGTGAAGTTTGAAAAAAGGCTCTGCACAGCATCTGGATATGGAACAGTTAAAAAACACTTCTAAACGCAAACGCTTATAAATGCGGTTAGCCGCGTTTACACGCATTTACAAGCACTTGGCATTTGAAACATCGGTGAAATCTACTCCTGAACGCAAGTTTGGTGAGTTCAAAAAAACAACTGTAAACTCAACTGCCTGTAAACGACTGTAAACGACTGTGTACATGGAAACATAGGAAAACAATACGGAGAGTTCACAGGCTGCTGAAAAAAATGCTGAACAGCTCCTGAACATCAGTTTAGCAGCTGCAGTGTACATGAACCCTTAAATCCAAAACCAAAAATGTAATATGAAATTTAATCTATTTTAATTGTAATATATTGCAGCTTACCAATCATTAGATGTGGTGGCTGCATTTCATTTTTTTTTATTTGTGTTTTCACCTGGTGATCTGGCCAGCAACACATCTTTTGTATTAGAGCAGTGGTTCTCAACCTTTCTAATGCCGCGACCCCTTAATACAGTTCCTCATGTTGTGGTGACCCCCAACCATAAAATTATTTTCGTTGCTACTTCATAACTGTAATTTTGCAGTGGGAGGAATAGTGCCTCATCATTGGTGTCAGTGGGAGGAATAGTGCCCCATCACTGATGTCAATGGGAGGAATAGTGCCCCATCATTGGTGTCAGTGGTAGGAATAGTGCCCCATCATTGGTGTCAGTGGTAGGAATAGTGCCCCATCATTGGTGTCAGTGGTAGGAATAGTGCCCCGTCATAGGTGTCAGTGGGGGGAATAGTGCCCCGTCATTGGTGTCAGTGGGAGGAATAGTGCCACGTCATTGGTGTCAGTGGGAGGAATAGTGTCCCATCACTGATGTCAATGGGAGGAATAGTGCCCCATCATTGGTATCAGTGGTAGGAATAGTGCCCCCATCATTGGTGTCAGTGGTAGGAATAGTGCCCCATCATTGGTGCCAGTGGTAGGAATAGTGCCCCATCATAGGTGTCAGTGGGGGGAATAGTGCCCCATCGTTGGTGTCAGTGGGGGGAATAGTGCCCCGTCGTTGGTGTCAGTGGGAGGAATAGTGCCCCGTCGTTGGCGTCAGTGGGGGGAATAGTGCCCCGTCGTTGGCGTCAGTGGGGGGAATAGTGCCCCGTCGTTGGCGTCAGTGGGGGGAATAGTGCCCCGTCGTTGGCGTCAGTGGGAGGAATAGTGCCCCGTCGTTGGCGTCAGTGGGAGGAATAGTGCCCCGTCGTTGGCGTCAGTGGGGGGAGGAATAGTGCCCCGTCGTTGGCGTCAGTGGGGGGAGGAATAGTGCCCCGTCGTTGGCGTCAGTGGGGGGAGGAATAGTGCCCCATCGTTGGTGTCAGTGGGAGGAATAGTGCCCCATCATTGGTGTCAGTGGGGGGAATAGTGCCCCATCATTGGTGTCAGTGGGGGGAATAGTGCCCCATCATTGGTGTCAGTGGGGGGAATAGTGCCCCATCATTGGTGTCAGTGGGGGGAATAGTGCCCCATCATTGGTGTCAGTGGGGGGAATAGTGCCCCATCATTGGTGTCAGTGGGGGGAATAGTGCCCCATCATTGGTGTCAGTGGGGGGAATAGTGCCCCATCCTTAGTGTCAGTGGGAGGAATAGTGCCCCATCACTGGTGTCAGTGGGAGGAATAGTGTCCCATCACTGGTGTCAGTGGGAGGAAAAGTGCCCCATCATTGGTGTCAGTGGGAGGAAAAGTGCCCCATCATTGGTGTCAGTGGGAGGAATAGTGCCCCATCACTGGTGTCAGTAGGAGGAATAGTGCCCCATCATTGGTGTCAGTGGGGGGGAATACGGCCCCATTATTGGTGTCAGTGGGAGGAATAGTGCCCCATCATTGGTGTCAGTGGGAGGAATAGTGCCCCATCATTGGTATCAGTGGGAGGAATAGTGCCCCCATCATTGGTGTCAGTGGAATAGTGCCCCATCGTTGGCATCAGGGGGAGCAATAGTGCCCCAACATTGGTGTCAGTGGGAGGAATAGTGCCCCATCGTTGGTATCAGAGGGAAGTATAGTGCCCCATCGTTGGTGTCAGTGGGAGGAATAGTGCCCCATCGTTGGTGTCAGTGGGAGGAATAGTGCCCCATCGTTGGTGTCAGTGGGAGGAATAGTTCCCCATCGTTGGTGTCAGTGGGAGGAATAGTGCCCCATCGTTGGTGTCAGTGGGGGGAGGAATAGTGCCCCATCGTTGGTGTCAGTGGGGGGAGGAATAGTGCCCCATCGTTGGTGTCAATGGGAGGAATAGTGCCCCATCATAGGTGTCAGTGGGGGGAATAGTGCCCCATCATTGGTGTCAGTGGGGGGAATAGTGCCCCATCATTGGTGTCAGTGGGGGGAATAGTGCTCCATCATTGGTGTCAGTGGGGGGAATAGTGCCCCATCATTGGTGTCAGTGGGGGAAATAGTGCCCCATCATTGGTGTCAGTGGGAGGAATAGTGCCCCATCACTGGTGTCAGTGGGAGGAATAGTGTCCCATCACTGGTGTCAGTGGGAGGAAAAGTGCCCCATCATTGGTGTCAGTGGGAGGAATAGTGCCCCATCACTGGTGTCAGTGGGAAGAATAGTGCCCCATCATTGGTGTCAGTGGGAGGAATAGTGCCCCATCATTGGTGTCAGTGGGGGGAATAGTGCCCCATCGTTGGTGTCAGTGGGAGGAATAGTGCCCCATCGTTGGCATCAGGGGGAGCAATAGTGCCCCCATCATTGGTGTCAGTGGGAGGAATAGTGCCCCATCGTTGGCATCAGGGGGAGCAATAGTGCCCCAACATTGGCGTCAGTGGGAGGAATAGTGCCCCATCGTTGGTATCAGAGGGAAGTATAGTGCCCCATCGTTGGTGTCAGTGGGAGGAATAGTGCCCCATCGTTGGTGTCAGTGGGAGGAATAGTGCCCCATCGTTGGTGTCAGTGGGAGGAATAGTGCCCCATCGTTGGTGTCAGTGGGAGGAATAGTGCCCCATCGTTGGTGTCAGTGGGAGGAATAGTGCCCCATCGTTGGTGTCAGTGGGAGGAATAGTGCCCCATCGTTGGTGTCAGTGGGAGGAATAGTGCCCCATCGTTGGTGTCAGTGGGAGGAATAGTGCCCCATCGTTGGTGTCAGTGGGAGGAATAGTGCCCCATCGTTGGTGTCAGTGGGAGGAATAGTGCCCCATCGTTGGTGTCAGTGGGAGGAATAGTGCCCCATCGTTGGTGTCAGTGGGGGGAGGAATAGTGCCCCATCGTTGGTGTCAGTGGGGGGAGGAATAGTGCCCCATCATTGGTAATAGTGACACCAATGATTGGGCACTATTCCTCCCACTGACACCAATGATACTTACCTTGCTGACTCCTGCTCCAGCCTGGGCTCGCTCGCTCCCTCCCTCTCCCATGGTACAAACACTTACCGGTCAGATGGCTTCCTTCTCCGGCCGCTTTCCTCCTCTTCACTCGCTCGTGCTTCGCGGTGCCGCTCGGCTCCTCCTTTCCAAGCTCCACCTCCTCGCCGGTGATTGGCCACCTGTGTGCCTCTCGAGCTACAGTTCCGGCGGCCAATCACCGACGAGGAAGGATTGATCCCGGGGGTGTGTCCAGATGACAGGGATGGCATGTCATCCCGCCCACACCTGCAGACGGATCAAGGAGCGGTGTCTCGGTTCATAAGGCCATCGGAAATATGTGTTTTCCGATGGTCTTAGGCGACCCCTGGTAAAGTGTCGTTCGACCCCCAAAGGGGTCGCGACCCCCAGGTTGAGAACCGCTGTATTAGAGTGTCCCTACTCTGGATGAAGGAGCACAGGGGGCACATTTGGACAGCAGAATAATCAGTCTGGAGGAAAGGAGCGTGTTTGATGCACCAGCAGATTTAAATTCACTAACAAATAGAAGCCAAACACCAGCTAATACTTTATAAGCAGTTATAGCAAACTGTTTTTTTCCTTTTTGGATAAAGGTTTTACATAAATAAAAGATGATCATTGTAGGCACGCCTGCTAGTATTAAATGGTTTGACTCATCCCTATAACTGACACATTTGCAGGAAAGCTTGTTCTTTTGAAAAACAACAGGTTTACAGGTCAGATCACCAGATGAAAATAGAAAAAAGAAAACAAATGTAGCCATCACATCTAAGAATTGGTAAACTGCAATATAATCAATTCCTAGATTGTAAGCTCTAACGAGCAAGGCCCTCTGTTTCCTCTTGAAATGTTGGGTTTACATATTCTTTAAAGTGTTGTAAACCTGAACAACAAACATCTCTTACTGTCTCTCCTTTAGTCTGTTACAGGAGTTATATAATCACAACATATACTTTCATTTTATAACATCAGCAATTGTAATAACACAATTTACTTTTGGCAATCCAACATGAGCTTACTTGAAAAATCTCATTTCATGTTCTGCTTGTCCATGGTCATCTCTTTCTACAATTTTCTGCATTCCCTGCATGCTGTGCAGCTTCTTCTCTGCTTTTACTTTGTTTCTAAGGACTACATATCCCATGGTACCTTGCTGCATGCAGTGATTCCTGTACTGACTCCGCCCCCTGAAACTCCTCCTCTCAGCAATTCTGTAGTTCAGAAGGCAGGTTCTATGAAATGTGTGACACAGCAGTGCCTACTCACAGGATATAGTGGATGTCACAGAATTCAAGGAAGTAAACGTGTGGGATCTGCATGAACTTCAAGATTGTTCATATTAATAGGGGTAAGCTAGAAATAATTGAAACCCAATATGGAAATCAGTATTTGATTTTGTTTTTTGATCATACACTTGTAATATGTCATTTAAAGTGTTTTCGAACACAGGTTGAAGGAAAGAAAATCACTCAATTTCCCTATCAACACAGTCAGAATCTCTCCTGCTGCACTATTGTATTCTGACGGCGGGACATTTCCCCACCGTCAGAATACAATGATCACTGCTGGAGGCTATAGCCGCTGGCAGTAGTCGTATGAAAAAAAAAACACGACAGGCTGGCCATAGATGGTCTATGACCGGCTTAGGACGGGAAGCATTTTACTGGCAGGATCACCAGCCAACATTAAAGGAAAACATTCCTGAAAAAAAAAAAAGAATTTGAATACAGCAGACACATCTAAGGACTTGTAAGTTGAAATATATGACTTTTTTTTTCTTAAAGAAGCTTTAACATTGGTTGATTGGTTGCCGTTGGCATTATCTCATGTATTGCTTTACTCAGCTCCTCTGTCTTTGTTTGCCATAATGCATCCTATGAAACAAGAAACTGGTTCAGTTGTCTGGTCTGGATAACAGCAATCTTTCATCCCAGACTCATGAGCCATATCGCATGTTGCTGATTTTATTGAATTATGTGGGGCCTGTCTGGCGTGTGGATAGCAGCTGCAAGCCACGCTTATGAAACTAGAGAGCTGGCTTTTATTCAAACGCAGAAACACAAGGAAAGCATTCTTACTTTCTGTGAAACAAAAGATGATATTGCAGATGAAGACAATGAATCTTAATTTAGTCGTTTGTCATGGTAGGAGCCAACCAAAAATCCAATATCACTGTCTTCACAAGCAGAGCAATGAAGATGTGCCACTAGAGCAGCCAGCACAGCTTTTCACCATTTGCTAGCACATTCATATAATATTTATCCTTTTTATACAGTACACATTATCTGCTATTTCTTCCTACTTGATTTAAATTCAACCAAAAATGAAAGAAACATGGAGGAGGCCATTACTGAACTTTCAAGCAAATACTAGTTATCTTGTTGCTATGCAGAATCTATAAAATGGTAGTGAACTCTTCTTTAATAATTTTACCTACATGTAAGCTTTATTATAAGAATTAGAATATCTCTGAAACTCGAACCGTTTAGGACAGGGGTTCAAATTTGGAGTCCAGACCTACTAGCCGGTCACAAAAAAGTTACTCTCCACCAGTTGACCCACCCAACCTTGCCCAGGTCCGCCCCCCAACCCCACCCCTGGCCCTCCCCAACCCTGCCCCTAACCACGCCCCCTTAAAGCATATAAAATTACATTTTTCCAAAGAGTCCAAAATATAAAACTGTATACAGTAATGTATATCCCAGCTCCACTGTACTCCATTATAGTGATATGACATGTATACAGAATCATTACTGTATATATGTCAAATCGCTATAATGGAGTGCAGGGGAGCTGGGATATACATTACTGTGTACATGTCATATCGCTATAATGGAGTACAGGGGAGCTGGGATATACATTACTGTATACATGTCATATCGCTATAATGGAGTACAGGGGAGCTGGGATATACATTACTGTATACATGTCATATCACTATAATGGAGTACAGGGGAGCTGGGATATACATTACTGTATACATGTCATATCACTATAATGGAGTACAGGGGAGCTGGGATATACATTACTGTATACATGTCATATCACTATAATGGAGTACAGGGGAGCTGGGATATAAATTACTGTATACATGTCATATCGCTATAATGGAGTACAGGGGAGCTGGGATATACATACTGTATACATGTCATATCGCTATAATGGAGTACAGGGGAGCTGGGATATACATTACTGTATACATGTCATATCGCTATAATGGAGTGCAGGGGAGCTGGGATATACATTACTGTATACATGTCATATCGCTATAATGGAGTACAGAAGAGCTGGGATATACATACTGTATACATGTCATATCGCTATAATGGAGTACAGGGGAGCTGGGATATACATACTGTATACATGTCATATCGCTATAATGGAGTACAGGGGAGCTGGGATATACATACTGTATACATGTCATATCGCTATAATGGAGTACAGGGGAGCTGGGATATACATTACTGTATACATGTCATATCGCTATAATGGAGTACAGGGGAGCTGGGATATACATTACTGTATACATGTCATATCGCTATAATGGAGTACAGGGGAGCTGGGATATACATTACTGTGTACATGTCATATCGCTATAATGGAGTGCAGGGGAGCTGGGATATCCATTATAGCGATATGACATGTATGCAGTAATGGATATCCCAGCTCCCCTGCACTCCATTATAGCGATATGACATGTACACAGTAATGTATATCCCAGCTCCCCTGCACTCCATTATAGCGATATGACATGTATACAGTAATGTATATCCCAGCTCCCCTGTACTCCATTATAGTAATATGACATGTATACAGTAATGTATATCCCAGCTCCCCTGCACTCCATTATAGCGATATGACATGTATGCAGTAATGGAGTGCAGGGGAGCTGGGATATACATTACTGCATACATGTCATATCGCTATAATGGAGTACAGGGGAGCTGGGATATACATACTGTATACATGTCATATCACTATAATGGAGTACAGGGGAGCTGGGATATCCATTACTGTATACATGTCATATCACTATAATGGAGTACAGGGGAGCTGGGATATACATACTGTATACATGTCATATCACTATAATGGAGTACAGGGGAGCTGGGATATACATTACTGTATACATGTCATATCACTATAATGGAGTACAGGGGAGCTGGGATATCCATTACTGTATACATGTCATATCACTATAATGGAGTACAGGGGAGCTGGGATATACATTACTGTATACATGTCATATCACTCTAATGGAGTACAGGGGAGCTGGGATATACATTACTGCATACATGTCATATCGCTATAATGGAGTACAGGGGAGCTGGGATATACATACTGTATACATGTCATATCGCTATAATGGAGTACAGGGGAGCTGGGATATACATTACTGTATACATGTCATATCACTATAATGGAGTGCAGGGGAGCTGGGATATACAGTTGTGTTCAAAATAATAGCAGTGTGTTGAATAAAGCTCAAAATCCTTCTAATAGCTTTTATTTCCATACAGTCAAATGCATTGGGAACACTACACATTCTATTCCAAATCAAAACATGAAGAAAAATATATCAAATTTGTGTTGTTCCTCTAAAAAAATGTAAGAAAAGTGAATATTAGACTGTTCAAAAAAATAGCAGTGTTTGTATTCTTCTTTACAAACTCAAACATTCACTATATAAACTGAAAAATGTTTGAAGATTTTGCTTTCCTTTGAATCACTTAATTAATATTTAGTTGTATAAGCACTGTTTCTGAGAACTGCTGTACATCTGTGTTGCATGGAATCAACCAACTTCTGGCACCTGTGAACAGGTATTCCAGCCCAGGATGATTGGACTACATGCCACAGTTCTTCTCTATTTCTTGGTTTTGCCTCAGAAACTGCATTTTTGATGTCACCCCACAAGTTTTCTATTGGATTAAGATCCGGGGATTGGGCTGGCCACTCCATAACGTCAATCTTGTTGGTCTGGAACCAAGATGTTGCACGTTTACTGGTGTGTTTGGGGTCGTTGTCTTGTTGGAACACCCATTTCAAGGGCATTTCCTCTTCAGCATAAGGCAGCATAACCTCTTCAAGTATTCTGATGTATTCAAACTGATCCATGATCCCTGGTATGCGATAAATAGACCCAACACCGTAGTATGAGAAACATCTCCATATCATGATGCTTGCGCAACCATGCTTCACTGTCTTCACAGTGTACTGTGGCTGGAATTCAGTGTTTGGGGGTCGTCTGATAAACTGTCTCCGGCCACTAGACCCAAAAAGAACAATCTTACTTTCATCAGTCCACAAAATGTTGCGCCATTTCTCTTTGGGCCAGTCAATGTGCCCTTTGACAATTTGTAACCTCTTCAGCACGTCTTTTTTTCAACAGTGGGACTTTGCGGGGGCTTCTTGCATATAGCTTGGCTTCACATAGGCGTCTTCTAATTGTAACAGTACTCACAGGTAACTTTAGACCTTCTTTGATCTTCCTGGAGCTGATTGTTGGCTGAGTCCTTGCCATTTTGGCTATTCTTCTATCCATTCGAATGGTAGTTTTCGTTTTCTTCCACGTCTTTCAGGTTTTGATTGCCATTTTAAAGCATTTGCGATCATTTTAGCTGAGCAGCCTATCATTTTCTGTACTTCTTTATATGTTTTCCCCTCTTCAATCAACTTTTTAATCAAGGTACGCTGTTCTTCTGAACAATGTCTGGAACGACCCATTTTCCCTCAGTATTTCAGAGAGAAATGCACTGTAATCAGCATGTGCAACATTTGCTGCCTTCCTTCCTTAAATAAGGGCAATAATTGCCACCTGTTTTTCAAAGAATGAATGAACTCACTAATACAACTCCACACTGCTATTATTTTGAACATGCCCCTTTCAATTAGTGATTCAATTACACAGAATCAGCAGCATGCATGTCATGACTGTTGGGTCTGTTGGATTTCTATTACTCTACTACACCTGCTAGTAAATTATTTGCCATGTAGAAATATCATTTCTACCAAAAACAGTGATTGATCAGGTTAGTGATGTCTGACTGCTATTATTTTGAACACAACTGTATGTAAAGTGCTGTGTAAATTGACAGCACTATATAAGTACCTGTAATAATAATCTTTATCAGCAATTCACAGTAAGGATTGGGATTATTTTTATTTTTCTCTTTTATCTTTCTTCCTGCTAGTATATTAGGATACCAAAAAGGAATAAGCATATGGTCTAAAGATGGAGAGGAAGCATCCCATTTATCTGGACTACGCTGTGCCCACCTGTTATCAATCGTATATCACTGAAAAGCTGGATAATAGGAGGGCTAAAATGGTGGAAATTTCCCTAACATTGTTCCAAAAAGTGAAATTGTTGTTTGTTAGTCAAGTAATCCTCTCCTTATAACAAAATAAAGCCCTGTTTCCAGTGGTTATACATTCATTTAATCCAGAAATCTCTACTAGCTCTAAGCCTTTACAGTCATTAGTATTGTGTGTTACACTCACTGGCCACTTTATTAGGTACACCTTGCTAGTGCCAAGAAAATATCCCCCATACCATTACACCACCACCCTTAACTGTTGATACAAGGCAGGATGGATCCATGATTTCATGTTGTTTACGCCAAATGTTGACCCTACCATCTGAATGTCGCAGCAACCAGTTTGCCCATTCTCCTCTGACATCAACGAGGCATTTTTGCCCACACAGCTGCCACTCACTGAATATTGTTTATTTTTTGGACCATTCTCTGTAAACCCTTGAGATGGTTGCACGTGAAAATCACATTAGATCAGCAGTTTTTTAAATACTCAGACCAGCCTGTCTGGCGCAAACAACCATGCCATGTTCAAAGTCACTTAAATCCCCTTTCTTCCCCATTCTGATGCTCAGTTTGAACTTTAGCAAGTCATCTTCACAACATCTACTGTACTTGCCTAAATGCATTGAGTTTCTGCCATGGGTTTGGCAAGCAATTGAACAGGTGTACCTAATAAAATGGCCAGTGAGTGTATATTTACCTGTATAATACAGTGCCTTGAAAAAAGTATTCATACCCCTTAAAAGTTTCCACATTTTGCCATGTTACAACCAAAAACATAAATGTATTTTATTGGGATTTTATGTGATTGACTAACACAAAGTGGCACATAATTGTGAAGTGGAAGGAAACTGATAAAATGTTTTCAAAATGTGTTACAAATAAATATCTGAAAAGTGTGGTGTGCATTTGTATTCAGCCCCCTTTACTATGATACCCCTAACTAAAATCTAGTGGAACCAATTGCCTTCAGAAGTCACCTAATTAGTAAATAGAGTCCACCTATGTATAATTTAATCTCAGTATAAATACAGCTGTTCTGTGAAGCCCTCAGATGTTTGTTAGAGAACATTAGTGAACAAACAACATCATGAAGGCCAAGAAACACACCAGACAGGTCAGGGATGAAATTGTGGAGAAGTTTAACACACGGTTAGGTTATGAAAAAAAAATATCCCAAGCTTTGAACATCTCATGGAGCACTGTTCAATCCATCATCCGGAAATGTAAAGAGTATGGCACAACTGCAACCCTACAAAGACATGGCCGTCCACTTAAACTGACAGGCTGGGCAAGTAGAGCATTAATCAGAGAAGCAGCCAAGAGGCCAATGGTAACTCTAGAGGAGCTGCAGAGATCCACAGCTCAGGTGGGAGAATCTGTCCACAGAACTATTAGTCGTGCACTCCACAAATCTAACCTTTAGGGAAGAGTGACAAGAAGGTCATCGTTAAAAGAAAGCCATAAGAAGTCCCATTTTGAAAGAAGCTATGTGGGGGACACAGCAAACATGTGGAAGGTGCACTGGTCAGATGAGATCAAAATGGAACTTTTTGGCCTAACAGCAAAATGTTATGTGTGGTGGAAAAGTGACACTGTACATTACCCTGAACACACCATCCCCACCGTGAAACATGGTGGTGGCAGCATCTAGTTGTCGGGATGCTTTTCTTCAGCAGGGACAGGGAAACTGGTCAGAGTTGATGGGAAGATGGATGGAGCCAAATAAAGGGCAATCGTAGAAGAAAACCTGTTGGAGTCTACAAAAGACTTGAGACTGGGGTGGAGGTTCACCTTCCAGCAGGACAACCCTAAACATACAGCCAGAACTACGATGGTATGTTTAGATCAGGGCTTGAAAAAGCCACTCGCCAAATGCGAGGAGAAATTCCTCTGTGGCGAGCACAGATGAAGCATGGAGCGACTGCACCTGCGCTCCAAGCCTCATTGTGAAGCCGAGTTCCGGTTTACAACTTCCGGTTTCTGGCTTCTGCGGCACCGCCACTGAGGGGACAGGTGCAGGTGAGGTCCGCTTTCCACCAACGCGGGGGGCTCGGAGGGACTAGGAGTAAGTACTGTATACAACATGTCGTATCACTCTAATGGAGTACAGGGGAGCTGGGATATACATTACACAGTAATGTATATCCCAGCTCCTCTGTACTCCATTAGAGTGATAGGACATGTATACAGTAATGTATGTCCCAGCTCCCCTGCACTCCATTAGAGTGATATGACATGTATACAGTAATGTATATCCCAGCTCCCCTGTACTCCATTATAGTGATATAACATGTATACAGTAATGTATATCCCAGCTCCCCTGTACTCCATTAGAGTGATATGACATGTATACAGTAATGTATATCCCAGCTCCCCTGTACTCCATTATAGTGATGACCTGTATACAGTAATGATTACTGTATACATGTCATATCACTCTAATGGAGTACAGGGGAGCTGGGATATACATTACTGTATACATGTCATATCACTATAATGGAGTACAGGGGAGCTGGGATATACATTACTGTATACATGTCATATCACCATAATGGAGTACAGGGGAGCTGGGATATACATTACTGTATACATGTCATATCACCATAATGGAGTACAGGGGAGCTGGGATATACATTACTGTATACACGTCATATCTCTATAATGGAGTACAGGGGAGCTGGGATATACATACTGTATACATGTCATATCACTATAATGGAGTGCAGGGGAGCTGGGATATCCATTACTGTGTACAGTTTTAGATTTTGGACTATTTATTCTAAAGAAAATTGTAATTTCATAAGCTTTAAGGGGGCAGGCCGGGGGTGGGGTTGGGTGGCGGACCTGGGCACGGTTGGGTGGGGCAACTGGTGGAGAGGTAAGTTTCATGACCGGCTAGGTCTGGACTCCAAATTCCAAGTTACTATGAATAACATCCAAAATACACATGACCGTGCTCCATCCACCACCTGTGTGCGAAGCAAATCAAACGTGCTCAATCCCTTTCCCTTACATGCAAGACATGCCCCTTACCCTGCATGTCTTGTGAATAGCCTTTTCAAAATCATGTAATCAATGTGCTCAATCTCCTCCCCGCTTCTTCATGAATTCTCAGTGATCATAAAAGATAAACATACTCCCATAGTGCAGTGTTACTTGAAAGATCAATTTAATAATACAAAATTGCGCTTACATAAGTTTGAGGTACAAACAGCTTGATTCAACCAAGTTGACTGCCTATGAGGAAGTCGATTGAATGACGAAACAAGTCAGAAGGACGTGACATCAGACGCAACCAGGGGCGAACGGACAACTCATGGGGCCCCCGGGCAATAGGGGATGATGGGGCCCCTGTGTCTTTGCCCAAATTCAAAAAAGCCTATGAAAAAGGTACCAGGGGCATCTCATGGGGCCCCCTACTGACCCCGGGCCCTCGGGCATTGCCTGAGTTTCCAAATGGTCAGTCCGCCCCTGGACACAACCGAAAGTACCGCGGTGGCTATTTTGGAGATTGGTTGAATCAAGCTGTTTGTACCACAAACTTATGAAAGTGCAATTTTTTATGTTTATCTTTTATGATCACTGAGATCATGAAGAAGCGGGGAGGAGATTCACTATCTTGATTACATGATTTTGAAAAGGCTATTCACAAGACATGCAGGGTAAGGTGCATACCTGAAAGGGAAGGGATCGAGCAGGTTTGATTTGCTTTGCACACAGGTGATAGTCACGAGTATTTTGGATGTTATTGACAGCAAAAGAGTGAAATACACATTTTCACCCTAAGAGGGTAAGAGTATTTAGGGGAAGAGCGGTGGACACTTGTATATTGTATATTACTCATTGCACACAGGTGCACATGTAACACATTTGTATAAGAAATACTACACTATATTAGTTTTTTCTTTTTGGAGATTTGGATCAGTACACTGGAAGATGAAAGGAGACATATTCTATGGTATACAACATATTCTGGTTAAAGAGATCTTGGTAAGAAGACAGGAAGATTGGAGTACAAAGTGGTGCGCTGTTTGCATATAAAGATTTTTTTTACCCAGGGGGGTATTGGACTGTCAGCTGCACTTTCGTTTATGTTGTATTTTGTGGCACTTTATATAATTTTGAAGACTTGAAAATTGCTGTTCACAGATGCTCTCCATCCAATCTCACAGAGCTTGAGCTATTTTACAAAGAAGAATGGGCAAAAAATTAACTCTCTAGATGTGCAAAGATGGTAGAGACATCCCCAAAAAGACTTGCAGCTGTAATTGCAGCGAAAGGTGGTTCTACAAAGTATTGACTCAGGGGGCTGAAAACAAATGCACACCACCCTTTGAGATAGCGATTTGTAAAAATTTAAAAAAACATTTATCATTTTTCTTCCACTTCACAATGTGTCACTGTGTATTGGTCTATCATATAAAATCCCAATAAAATACATTTACGTCTTTGGTTGTAACATGACAAAATGTGGAAAATTTCAAGGGGTATAAATACTTTTACAAGGCACTGTATATAAAAGCCATAGGATTGGAATGGATAGTCTGGACTTTGTGGCAGAATCAGTTATTCGCTCTCCCTTCTTGTTAGCATTCTTTTCTATGCTTAATTTTTTTTTTATTTGTCCATGTAACTGATAAGCATGCAGCATGTAATAATGTAACTGAAAAGCTTGCATTAGAGTCAGAAAGCACAGGAGGTCATCAGCTGATGATTTCTGGCCAGATCAGCAAGTATTTTTTTTTTGCACTTATCGTATACAACGATCAGCCATTACTTTATGACCACTGACAGGTCAAGTGAATAACATTGATTATCTCAGTACAATGTTATCTGACAGTGGGTAGGATATATTCGGCAGCAAATGAACATGATTTTCCTGAAGTTGATGTGTTGAAAGCAGAAAAAATGGGCAAGCGAAAGGATTTGAATGACTTTGACCAGGGCAAAATTGTAATGGCTAGATAACTGGGTCAGAGCAGCTTCAAAACTGTAGTTCCTGTGGGATGTTCTCAGTCTGCAGTGGTCAGGATCTACGAAAAGTAACCAAGGAACAAAAACAAGCATACTGGCAACAGCGTTGGCAGCCAAAGCTCGCTGATGCACATGAGGAGTGAAGGCTGGCCTGTGTAGCGGCTGTAGCTTAACTTGCTTAAACAGGTAATGGTGGTTCCAACAGAAAGGTGTCATAACACACAGTGGATCACAGTTTGTTGACTATGGGGCTGCATAGCTGCAGACTAGTCAAGGTGTCCTACTGACTCATGTCAATAGCAAAAAAAAGCCTACAATGAGCACGAGCATGAGAACTGGACCACGAAGCAATAGAAGAAGGTGGCCTGGTGTGATGAATTAAAGAATGGCTTGAGGAGCATAATGAGTTCAAGATGGTGACTTGGCCTCCAAAATCTCCAGATTCAATCCAATCAAGCATCTATGGAATATGCTGGAAAAACAAGACCAATCCACAGACCTCACAACATACAGGCCTCAAAGGATCTGCTACTGATGACTTGGTACGAGATACCACAGCATACCTTCAGAGTACTAGTAGAGTCCACGCTTTGACAGGTACAATAAAACAATTTCACTGGTATATTTAACAATGAAAATGGACTAGATAAAGAGTGCATTGTTAGGGTGTTCTTTCCTTTAACCACACCAAAAAGTAAACCAAAAAAAAAGGTTTAAAAGCTTAAGAAACCACATTAAAAAAAAAAAGGTTTAGACAGTTCATGACCTTAACAGATGTGCTGTATGTTTAATAAAAAAATAGATTTTTAATAAAATAAAAACTAAAAAGTTTAGTTATGTTGGTGTATAAGAATCACATGGTCCCTGTAGATATCAGACTTTCTGATTGAAAATCACTAACAGTGTATACAGGTAGTAGTTTTAAAATGATTTGCGCTGCATGCATTAGAAAATGGTTGAAAGCTATGTGATATTTTATTCATACTCAGATTTCCCTCAGGAACTATTTGGACTGGAATGGTTTCTCAGCTTGAGCATGGTGAATTAAACACTTAGTAGGGAATGTTTTGGAAAATATATGCAGACCAGCCTTAAACTATGAAAATACTTGCGTAAGTAAAATCTTCCATGAACATGACATTGTGTGATAACCTAGGAACGGAAAATGCAACTGACCACAAACATCAGCATGTGGACTCCGGTGTATGCAGTTTTAACTGACAGATGATACAGCTGTCAAAGGTTGTAATGACATGTTTGAAAAATATTAGAGACTGTTCGCTTGTTACATCAGTGCTCCTGTGGCTGGCAGCAACTCATGAGCAACAGGATTGCAAAGAGAGCAGAGAGAACACTCATATCGGCTACCATGGACTTGCTCACTAGGCAAACCACCGAGGTATCAGTCTCTTGCTGCTCTGGCTTGCAAGATTCTGCAGTGTTTCATTCTGGAATTGATCAACACCAGAGGTGCATGTGAGTGCTCCCTTTAGCCATTTCATCAGCTAAATAATCACTAATGTGACATGGACCTTCAAGTATATTTGTACTTGTTAGGCTTCTTGCAGACTTCTGTGGTGGATCACTTTTTAGCGAGCAGTATAGCAGTGGCTGACGGGCCTTCAGGAGATACTACTGCTGCCTTCTGAATGTTTGTTTTTACTTTTGTTTTTAAATTGCAATTTTACATTGCAGGACTGTGCCTCAAATTCAAGCTGAGCATTTGGCTTGTGGTTTGGCCCTTCTGAACTCAATGGGCAGCTTTGTCAGACTATGCCACCTGTCAAACTCTGCACCCTGTGCTAAAAATGCCGCAAGTGGAAAGCCAAGCATCGAAGCCATGGCATGTGTACAACCCCGCCTGATTGTATTGCTAAAATCTGGTTGGGCAGCCAGGGGGTGTAAAAACCGTGGCTAGGCCACCTGTCTGAGAGAGCCATTAAAGCTAAACTCCTGTCAAATCTTTTCATTAGTTCTTAAGAATGAATAGCAGTTGCAATCTGTCAGATTTAAATTGCTGTTTGTGTTCCCATTCCCATTGGTGAGATTTCCCTTTACTTTCCAGGCTTGAACTATTAAAAGAATTGAGGGGAAATCTTCATAATAATATGATATTGCCATTGTTCCCTGTCCCCGTGACTGAGAAGAAGACATCACAAAGATTTTTAGGCTTTGGGTCTCTGTTGAGGTTATATCACGGTTTGCACCTTTCTTCCAAGAGATGGCCATACCCTTAATTTCCAGTCCTGCTGCTTGTATATGACTAATGGCTTGTGTTACTGACAAATAAAATATTTGCATATTATGCATGGCATGTTCTGGGGCCCCAATACACTTAGGAATACATTGAAGGTGCCTTCATTTTATGCATGGTGCCACTCTACACAAGGGACAGGTTAACTCTAATGTTTAGACATGCAGGGTGCTGAATAGAACAATAGAATACAAAAAAGCAAAAAGGTATGTATTGTGAATAAAAACACAAAGAATAGGTTTTTTTTGTTTTTTATTAACATTTTAAACAAAATATGACATGATTATAATCCCCACAAAAAAAAAAAAAGACTGAAAATAAGCTACGCAAACATGATATGTTTTCTGTGGTACAAACACATATAATGTTTACATTAAATGAAAGTCTCTATAATCACGTGATGAGATGTCTGATATGCCAGCTTTGGCCTTTATGACTTCAGGAAAAAAAACAAAAACTAATAAATGACAGCAAAATAAAGAGTGGAATGTATTATGATAGCTCTATATAACTAAAACAGCTTGAGCGTTCAAGATATGGCAGCTTATAATGGTGGCTCCTTAGGTAATCATAGCTTAAAGGGAAACTGCAGGCAAGACCCAACTCAAAAAGTACATATGCAAACGGTTTTACCTGGAAAATGATTTCCATGGTAGTGTATCTACCCTGCTGTGCTGTATGGCTGCAAACTGTGCCACTGCACCAACTTCTGTCTGCTGTTTGGATGACTAGTGAATATCACCACATAGCCATGTCCACACTAAGTTCTTTTCCCCTTGCAACAAAGTTAAGTATCTTACATTTCCCCCTGTCTGCTTATAAAGCAGGTGGCTCCCCACTGCAAATCAGATTTCATCATTCAGCTGGCAATCACACAAGCTTAACTAAAAAAGAAGTCCAAGAGAGAACCTAAACGTGTGTTATGGTTATTGTAATATATTGGCCAGGAGTTATACATGAAGACCGGAAGTTCTGTAATCCAGATTAAAAGCTATGCAATTCAGCCTATATTCTAAAAGAAGACGTTATCGAATTGGCGACCTAGTTGTGGAAATTATATACTGTAGGTGCTGAAAATCGACCTTCTGTGCATTAAGGATCACAAATCAAAATTAGCAGCAATCTTTTTAAGGGTTAAATGGACAGCTTACCCCAAATAAATTTTTTTTAGCTTTTGGTAGAAGTCAGGGAGCAAATCTTCCAAGAACTTCAGTTTTTTCTTTACAGAAAAAGCTAGAAGAGGAGTGGGAACATCAAAATAGTTTAGCAGAAGCAAGGCAGTGAACTACAGAAGAAACAATCTTGCTACTGCAGGCATCTCTACAAGTTAAGACAGCCAGTGACAAATCCCTGTAAATGGAAACATCAACTTTTGGTGATTTGCCCTTTAAAGCAACTCTGTCACTAACATGGAAATGCACATATAAAGGTTCCCTGCAAAAAAAAGACACTTAATTCTTCCACTTCCTACGCCAATATACTGAAAAGTGTAGTACTCTTGGTTCCCTTTGGCTTCTACAAACTGCAGAATACAGTAGAGACATAGCGGTGGCATAGGGGTCAGCAGAAGGAACCACTGAGTACAGTAGAAACTACTCTTAGAAGAATCAGATTCTGAAGTTTCTTCAAGTTTTGGTATCTCTCAGTGCAGGCAGTGTGGGAGATGAGCATTAGGTGTCTTGTTCTGCACTTTTATCTTTATTTTGGCAACAAGGTTGCTTAAAAAAAAAATAATATTGTGGTGCTTTCGCTGAAATCTACCAGTAAATGCAGATAGCTGCCATTTATGCATGCTGGCTCTAGAATGGTAGACTAGCTTAGCAGGGCACAGACTATATACTAAATTCTAATAAATTGTATGGTATGCTGGTGTTTTCTTAAAAATAGCAACTTCACTCAAAATAGATTTTATCATTAGGTAGAATGGAGCAAGGAACAGTTTGTTGATGGATCCTCTATCTAGGATACCAGCAGGGAGATATTTCCCTACCTCAAACAGGGCTGTATCAGACTGAATTCAGTTGATTACCAATAAATGTCCTCAGTGCTGGACTAACAGTGCAGACAGGTATGCTGTATCTTACTTTCCAGTGGTTTCCCATAGGAATATATAAGCAGTTCCCAGGACAGTGACAATGGTAGTCTGAAGCTCAGCCTGTTCTAACTCTCCTTTGGGTGGGAGCAGAATTCCATGTCAGGGTTTCAGATAGCAGTAAACACCTGTCGGGGGTTTAAATTCTGAATCTCTCTAACCAAAACACATCAATCTTTTTAGATCTAATTGCCCTTTTGAAACAGGCGCTTGGATGCATCAGTTTGTAGAACCACAAAGACTGTTTACACGTAGATCCTTTAATAAACATACATGAGTGTGAAACACTGACAATACTATGTAATAATGTCTCTTAGGCATATCTGGTAAATGAAGGGGAGCCCAGCACCCAAAAATACAGGATTGTAGAAAAAATAATACATTTCAGGAATAAACTAAAATACCAAAATAAAACTAAAATCTTGTAAAACTAAAGCACAGTCTTAATCGTAGCGCGAGCTTTGATGAGGAAAAAAAATGCAGGAATCCTAGTTAAAACAAATATACAGATTATTCTCTCATATGAAGATTTTACTTGACGTACAGAGATTTACAAATGCTGCATTAAAAAAAAAAAAACACCTGGAGCATTTTATTCCAATGTAAAAGATTTTGGCAAACCGGATTGTAAAATCATACACAGAAACAAACTCACAAAATGTGCAATGCTTGAATTAGAGATCCTATCTAAGAAAATAGCCTTCTGGCAATACTTGCAAGCCTCAAAGGCAATCTATTAATACATAATGTGGAGTCAAACAAAAAAAAGCTTGCTATTCAGTATGCTATGTGAATAATTATGATCATAAAGATAATAAATGCCAAATCCACCTGAAACGGTTAGCTGAGTGGGGTGGAAGTTGGCGGGTTAAATCGCCTGCCTGATTTTTTTTTAAAGGCTCCAATGGCAAACTGTCCTGCAACAGATATGTGTCTGTCTATTCTACAATACTGAAGGTAATACTCTTTAAGAGTTGCCTTTCCTTGTATGTTTGTCCTACATTATGAATATTTAATTGAGAGGCATGACACTATCGACTGGCTTTGTCTTAGCTGTAGCATTTGGGTGGGGAAAGCTCATTACTCAACTCCAAGCAAGCATGTGACTATGCTTGACAGCAACCTTTAAGATGTAAATACCAGTTTTGGGTAACCTCTGATAAAAAAAAAAAAAGCCAGTAACTTCGCAACTAGGGATGAGCTGAATAGAGAATGCAGAATGTAATTTTAGGCTTTACAGGCATTATGCTTTCTCCAAGTTAGTGACTCACTAGGTAGTAAGTTCAGAATTAGGGTTGCCAGTTCTCCAGCCTGCACCTGTCAACAATGGAGGCTCCCATTTTTCTAACTTCGCAGATTTTCTTTTAGGCAAAAGATCACCAAGTATTAAATGGAGTGTAGTGTGCACACTACTCCACTTCTGTGCTCTCATTCTACCTGCATAATGTCCAGGTCCACACATTTCAAGAATTTTCTGGTTTGCTTTTGAATTAATTTCCCATGTTTTTTAATGGAAAAACCTACTGACTTACTAAGGAAGGTGAGGCAGCGTGCAGTAGCCCATGAAAAACAATCAGATTTCACTTCAACACATTAGCTCAGCTGAGGAGTTTCTATGGGTCCCTGTTTTTCTGGCCTCATTTCGGTATTTTGTTGGCCTGCATGCATGTTTTGTAAGTTGCAAACCCAAAAAGTTCTTAGATCAGGATTTTTAACTGATAATCACCCAGATCCACCAAACTTAGCTGATTGTGTTACATGGTTTTCCTTGTTAGGTGGGCTTCTTAATTGTCTACATTCATACTCATTAGTGTAGCTAAATAAAAAATTATACCTTGCTAAAATTAGTCATTTTTAAAGAATGACGAAAATTTGCTTCTGTGCTGTGCAATCCGTGTTCTAAAAAAAAGGTTGTTCTGCTTTTTTTCACCATTGTTAATTGGACAAGATGGAGGCACACAGAGGGGGAGATTTACTAAAACTGGTGCACTCAGAATCTGGTGCAGTTGTGCATGGTAGCCAATCAGCTACTAACCTCAGCTTGTTCAATTAAGCTTTGGCAATAAAACCTGGAAGCTGATTGGTTTCTGTGCAGAAGTGAGCCTGATTTTGCACTCTCCAGCGTTAGTAAATAAACCTCAGCATCTCACAGCTTTCCAAACTTTATTAGATAAGCCCCTTGTATCCTGAAACTTGATATTCTCTACCACGTGTTGCAGTTTTCAGGTAAAATTTTTTTCCTATGCTTTCTATTAGAGGGTGCTGGTGCTTAGATTCAATGTTATTTATACAGTGATAAGTCACTCAATATTTATATTAACAGCCTATAGAACTGGTTTTACAAAGTTGAATATGAAAGGAAAGTTGGCCAAGCCAGCTTTTTAGGAAGGCTTTTATTGACCAAGATCAGCTATTATGAAAAATATCTGCAACACATGTACGTCTGCAGTCAGACTTTTGCTTACAACTTTTTAAAAACTATGATTCCTATCGAGTTTACCCTAACGCACACCTCAAGTGAACCATGTAAGTGCCTCTTTTCAAACATTCTATAAAAGACCATCTGGTACTGATACAGTACAAGAGGGCTAACTGTTAACAAGAGGCATATAATAATGCAAGCAATTCTCTGCCCCAAATTATATTACTATTACGTGAACGCCTCTAGAAATAATTTCCTACATATATTATTCCTAGAAATTCATAATATTTTTATATTACGTATAAAATACCAGTTAAATGACATTGTACAGCATTTCAAAAATGGTGTAAAACATATACATACTTAATTTGCAGTGTTCGACTAAGCATTTCTGTGCACTTCTGTGGTTGTAATAAGAGCATGGACATTGTCCAGAAAAAAAATATACAGCTGGACAACTGAGGAGAAGTTGAGTAGCTTGCTGGAAGTATGGACTGGTCAGTCAATGGTTGAAGTCTCAGTGTAAGGTGGTTTCTTTTTACATTCAAGCAAATGTGTAAAAAAAGTACAAAAACATACACATTTCAAGAGATTTGTAACCATGAGCAGAATCAATATAAAAATGGTGTGCAAAGGTATTCCAAAAGTGACACAGTGTAAAATTAGAGAAGTTTGTCATGATACTGAAATGTGATGATATAAGACTGGCCAAGTTGCTGGTTCATGTAATGACTGTCGGGGAGCTTCCTAGAAACCACCAGTCTCAAGTTTCATATTTAACATTTCACATAATCTTTAAATAGGGGTTATCACAAGCAAAAAAATTGTATGATGCCCTAAACCACTGGGCAACACAGCTAGTCAGGTATACAAAAGTATCCACAGTAATGAAACTGCTTTCATCTGATCCATCATGTGAAATTTTTCTGACATATGGCAAAAAAAACAATTGCAGCAGAAGGAACCTGAGGTCAGGAAAGTCAAATGAAAAGTCAACATCTTCATTTTATCCCCTATTTTAAACCTAGAAAAAAAAATCACTGAAAAACTAATTTATTTGGTTGGACCATAGCAATGTTTAAACTGCTGACCAAGGAGAAGAGGAGCTATCCCCCTATTTCAACTGTACGGAAGCAATTCTTGTGTGTCATGGAGTAAAGCATGACACAACATGGAGATCATTCTTTTTCCTAAAAATGGTTAGGTTTGTTTTGTAATAAATAAAAATCTCTCTCTCAAATGACCTAAGCCTTCAGGGCCATCAAAACAATTCAAAAAATACAACATGTAGAGCTTTAGCTTCCACCTCTATAAAAATATATTGTAAGAGGTATGAGCCTGGCCATATTCTACCTAACTTGAGTGTCGCCTGCGACAATAAAGTGTGGACTGGGGTAATTACAACTTTCTTATGTATAACAACTGTTTTTGTTGAAAGCTCTTGCAGAACAGTTGCCAATCTTTCCCCTTTTATATTTAAAAAAAAAACAAAAAAACAACTACTATAACTTCAGTGTGTTGGTCATGCCACACTCAGGTCCAGGTGGATGAAGATGTGTTGACTTCCATCATTCTTCGCAAAATTTGTCTGACACAAAAAACATGCATAGCCAACCTTAGCTATCTAGTGCAACTAGAATTTCATCTAAAGTTGTCTAAAATATCACATCTGTTATTGTACATAATGTAAAAGGAGGGTGAGCTTTCCAATGGCAATGAAGGTAGTAGAGAACAAATATGGCCTCGATTGTTAGACTTTGGAAGAGGTTTGATTATTTCATTCATGTTTAGCAGAAAATACATCACAGAAAGTTAGAACCAACATTTTGTGCAGAATGGGTGAGCTCTTTAGGAAATGAAAGTAAATATCAATTCCTCTTTCAGATCAGCCAGTGTACCTAATGATTCCAGCAAACTGGATTATCACAGCGATACCATCATAAATAAAAAGTCATTACAGTGATATCAACATTCTTTCCTTTAGAGGTAAGCAAAAAAAGATTAAGGCAGTACTGTATTTACATTAGTTCATACTTTGGTTAGATACTAATTCTATCCTATGACTGTACACTTGTAGGTCGTTTTAACTACTCAGGGTTTACCTTGCCGATTTAACTGCAATCATGCCCACCACACTGTACCATATAACCAGATGACATTAACAACCTCTGCCACAAAAATGATTTTACGCTAAAAAAACAAAACATTCAAGTGAGAAAAGACCACTGATTAGTACACTTCTTCCAATAAATGGCCAATGACCAATTAGACATGAATATAAAATTTCAAATCCCCCTGTTGACACAAAAGTTTTAAAAGGGTCTTTGGTGGCAAAAGTCTTCTCCAAAGATCCTGGAAGATCTCCTACGCTCAGAACTGTAAAGTGCATTGCACACTGCCTGGTTAATTTGCCCGAGTGAGCATATCCTGGCTGTCCTCATGAACTGTATCCATTTCAACTAAATCATCCTCAGTTGTCCTCTTCTTCTTAGCACCTACTGACACTAGTGCATCATCCTTTGTCAGTTCAGATGCTAGCAACGAGGTAACGGCACAGCCAGCTTTCCGATTCGCTGCAAAGGAAAAGGAGAAAAAAAACTATTAGAAAAAAGAATTTTGCAGGAGGCAAAAATGATTTAAAATTATAAGGTTTACTTGCCAATTATGACCTGTGGCTGGAACTGTACTTATTTTGTTTAGTGTAACTCAAGATAAATGAATATGCAGGCTTGAAAAGAACAATCAAGGTATAGAGAATTTTTATATATAGTTACAGTACAAGAGGTTGCAAAAAGAAAAAAAAAGTATTAAAGATTTAAGCTAAGGTGCAAATTGCTACTGAAATGAAATCTAACCCACTTCAATTACTTCACATTTTAAAAATAAATTTTGACAAGATGATTTGATTTGGCCGTGCACAGTATAAATTGGATATGATAACTTGCCTAATTTAAGAAGAGGTGTCGTTATACCCAAGAAAAATCTAGAGTGCCTATTCTACATCATAAAATATGGTATTAAGGAATTAAGATCAGTCATTTTAGGCCACTGTATCATATATTCTCAAGGGTCCATTAACACTATGCATTGTGTTAATGCACTCAAAATCTTTGATCATATAAAGTACAATTCTTAAAAAGAAAAAAATAAATGGCCATTTTTTTTGCAGGTAAAGAAATGTGCAGATACCTTTTTTTCTTTTTTTTTTTTTTTTTTGAGCATGGAAAGCATTGCATCAGCAGATCACTGGTGCCATGATAAACTCTTGCAACCCTGTCCCTGTATGTCTGCGCCTGTACATCCCATGTGGGCAAGCAGATACAGTCTGACGGGAAGACTCAATGAACTACCACAGCGCTCAACAGCGCCATGGTTGTTCATTGACAACTACAAGCCCACAGCGTAAAGGCTGTCAGGACTCATGGTTCATTCATTCACAGAACTCTTTGAATGAATGACACTGCTGTGTGGCCGAAGACAGCTAGTACGGAGGGGGGAAAATTGGGCAGCAGCTGCAGTGATGGGAAAATGTTACATGTCCCACCCTAAAAACGATTGGAACGTGTCACATGTTCTCAAAGGTGAACTTATCCTTTTAATAACTGACTGGACACCCTTAAAATATCATAGTTCACATTTGAGTCATTTGGTGGACAAGCTCCTTGTTTCACAGTTCTTGAGAGGGTTAGGTCTTTTTTTTTTTTTTTTAGAAATCTCTTTCTATTTCCAAATGGTTGTGATTGTGCATTTTTATGTAGGCAGTTCTAGAATTCTAGTTTTTTCTGTATATACATTATCTCATAATTTTTCTGTCATCTTACTTTTGAGATGACACCTTAATGTTTAGATTAGGCCACTTTCTCAGTCATGCGAGTGCATCCAAGCACTTATGAGTCCAAAGTCTTTACTTTATAACTGGATTGTAGCAGAGAAAATCTAATGCATTTCAGAGGCCAAACAAACTCTCTCCATCAGGGCTCAGCAATTTTGCATAAATTGACTCAGATAAGCAGATATCAGACTAATTGGCAGTTTTCAGCTTGGAACAGTTTCAAATGGCAGGTTATACAAGTGGAAACACCACAGAAGAAGCTACCTTCAACAACTGTTCTGATCGGTATGCATATAGATGTTAAACACCGCCATTACAAATCAGGCAGTCATACCCAACTTAAATACTAGTTCCAGCACAATGGCTGAATAGGTTGTTCATTACTCTAAAAAATATCATGGGCTAAATGAGACAATGAACAGTTGCTTCCATCACATTGCTAAATACTCAGTACATTCTTTTAAACTATAAAGCTCACCGTTCCTTCATGGGTGTTAAAAGAAATTAGATGTTCTTAAAGCCCAAGACTTACCCTGGTTAAAGCAGTTATACATTCCATTGCGGAAAAAGCAATCCCCGTTATGCTGGCTTTATTTTAGATTTGGCAAATGTGTTCTTTTACACCTCTGGCCCCCTTGGATTTCTCACAGACCCCAGCACTATGGTCATGTCTCTGTATTCCTCTCCTTCACGATATTCACAAAATATGCAGCCCTGGGCTTCATTTGGTAAATGGCCAATAGTAGAGGAAGGCAGAGACAAGACTGTGGCTCTGGGGTCTTTGAAACCGGAAGCACTTATATCCAAGAAGACCATAACTACAGAGGGAGCTGTACTAATCCATCACAACAGAGGGAGTTCTTGATTGATAGAAGAAATCTTAAACTTTGTGGTTTGTAATAGTACTACTTGGACTTTGAAGAAGGGGACATACCCCGAAAGCTTGTCCTCAAAATTGTATGTTAGTGCAAATAAAAAAAGTATCACGGACAGTACTCATTTGATTGATAGAAGAATGCTTCTACATAAGGTTATAAACAGACAATTACGGAGGTTAATGGAAGCAGTCAGGCTGTAGGTCACAGCAGGAGGAAAGCACAGATGCCTGCAGATAAAGTACAGTCCTATTTATTTTTTTTGCAGTCCAAGAACTAAGTGATCTGCGCTGAAAAGGCAGTTACAGTAGCGTAATGAAGTGGTTTTAACAAACACTAAACCACAAACAGAACATGTGCAAGCTCTGCTCAAAATAAAACATAGAGAATGTTGTACAATAGTGAGGATAAACCATTTTGCACTAGGACTGTTAAATGGCTCCTTTAACAACTACTGCTCTAGCCTTATTCAGCCAGTCCAATATTTAGTAGCTGAGAAAGAACCCTTTTGCCTTCAGTCAAACTTCAATACAACCATGGAAGCTATGTTAAATGTTTGGAACAGTAAAGAGTAATTCTGATTTACACACATAGCACTGTAGAAAGAATTAGCCATCTGAAAATTAAATGCGTGCGTATGATCATGCAAAATTCATGCAAAATATAAAACATGCAAGGTCACAGCACAAAGAAATTGCAACCCAGCCACACTAAGCAATACAGCTCTTAAATAAAAACCTTTTGCAAACATTAAAGAAGGGAAAAATAAACTGCATTTATAATATACTGTCTCATAATAATATTGCATATCAAAAGGGTTCCAGTCACTCAGAAAACTGGTTCTGTTCTGGTTGAAGAAATATTGCAGAAAAGAAAAATGTACTTCTATTGTGTATAGATAACATTTTTTTCTTTTAGTCCCACTGCCTAAAACTCATGCTGCATTATTTATAATACGAAGTCAGTAAAGAAAATTTGCAGCTACGTATTGCAAGCAGAAAGGTGAAGCAGTTACAATTCAGTACATTGTGACTACTAGAAGAAAAGAAAATTGTTCTAGAAGTTAACATTTCTAAAAGTACATTTTCAGTTTTTGGCTGAGTAAACTGAAAAAAGGTGCACTTTTCCTTTTCAGGCCTTCATTCTATCCCCAGCATTTCTGTTACATTATACACTATATATCTAATATGCAGCTACCCATGCAATCTTCCCTGAAGTTCCTGTCTAGCAACTTTTCAAAGTCTTTCCAGTAGGCCGTCAAGCTATAGAGATTTCCATTTAAAGCGAATACAATTATAACTGTGGATTAGGCTCAGGACTGGGATTTTTTTTTTATTTTTATCAATTGACTGACAACTGTATTTTTGGTAGGTGTTTAATATTAAAAGAAAACACTGGTGGAAAAGGCCTTTTGGAAATCAATTCTGTAAATACAGTGGGGAAAATTATTTGATCTCCTTCAGATTTTGTAAGTTTGCCCACCCCAAATGAAGAGTCTAATTTTTATACGTATTTTAAATGATAGAGACAGACTATCAACCAAAAATCTGGAAAAAACACAATACAAATGTTATAAATTGAGCTGCAGTTCAGCGAGTAAAATAAGTATTTGATCCCCAAGAAAAACATGATTGTTGGCAAGCACAGAGGTAAGACATGTCAAATAATTATTTTCCCCACTGTACATCAGTGCAGATTCAGTTCCACCAGGATTAAAATTAACCCAATCTTACTGGAAATGTTCCTAAGGTACCATCAGTGCTAAAATGCAGGCATATTGTTGGGCCTGTAAATACCAGTGAGGGTCTATAAATCAATTTATAGGCCTCTGTACCTGAAGCCTTGACTTCTGTTCACGTCAAGATTAAGCTCTGCCCCTCCAATAACAATGCTCTGCCTTAATATAAAACTTATTCCAGAGCCTCTTCTGCTCATTGAAGTTCTGCTATTAGTTTAACACTTATGGACATAGGTGGGGTTCCATAATATAATATTCATACTATATATGTTTTATATGGTTATTCCCATTTCTGACTGGTCATTTGTGAAATACGTTAGTTATACCTACAGCCACCATCCATCTAAACAATCTGTCGTATATTATGTGATAGTTGTCTGATGTATATCCTGAAATATTAGATACCAGTAACTGGATGGCAGATTGCATGTATACAGATATATTCTCTCTTTCTCAAAAAAATCATTTTTTGGCTTCTTTGCAAACCTTTTAAAGGAGCAAACTTTTTTGTATATGAATTGACTCAAATAAAGATTTTTTTACTTTATAGCTCTGGCTTTGATTGTAATGGATATAACATATTGACACCTCAAATATCCCCCTTTTTGCAAATATGTTTAGTATCTAACTGGCAGGATAATTTATCCTATCTACCAGAGGGAACTAAGTGTACCCTATACAGGGAACTATGCCAGCAAAAATGTTCAACCTAATCAGGTTTTGCAGTTTTTTTAAAAGCCCTTAGAGATTATTTTACCATCCTTATAAAATTATAATTCATGAAACAAACAAAACTGTAATTACTATGAGTTGTATAAAAATGAAACGGTTTTAAAATCACTGCAGTTAAATCTACAGGGATCAATTTAATTCCAAAGATGTGAAATTTATCATTCAAAATTTTTCTATCCATAATATATATCCAGAATATAATGTACATTTCTATTTTTCAGGGCTAATCAGGTAAAGATTAATTTGTTTTAAAAAGAAAAAAGGTAAACAATGTAAATGTTAGTAAAATAAACTAACATTTAAAAATAAATACATATAGGTGCAGGATTCAGAAATTAGTGTTTAGATGTGTAGTATAATTAACAAAAATCAAAATCTAAAACCGTAATCTATTGGCTTGAGAGATTCTACTGGTACATCTGACAAATTGCACCAATACTTGGTGGTCAATGGCCATTTCAAGGCATGACATTTAAATTAAAAAGGCAACTGTCAATATTTATGTTTGCATTATTACTCAGGACACATTGCTTTTTGTGCCCTATTTGCAAAAAGCTGATGTCAGTCTACGTGTTTTTGGCTTTTTAAAATTTTAATTCCTTGAACCACTAAGGACACCTTTACCCAAAGATGAAAGGATGGACTTGTATTTGGTGACCATTTTGTCTAGGACCAGCAGACATCTCTCAATCCATATTGTCATGGACTCGGCTCTGCACACACTCAAGCTTTGCTAACTATGTTAGCTGTAAAATTGTTAACATAATAAAAATCAGGTAAAAAATAATCTGAAATGAAAATGGGGTCTTGTGTTTAGCAATAACAAAAAAGGACAAGTTGTTATTAGCACAAACACATCACACAAATGCACCCAGCGTTACCAGGTCTGGTGCCTGCTCCTCCTCCTCACTGAGGGACAGGAGAGAGCCTATTAAGAAGAAACAGAACATTTAGAAAAAAATCCCTATGATTCTGTGATCATCCATTGTTCAAAACTTACCTTTATCCTGTAAGCTACTTCATGTCAGTACAATGAGGAGGAATGTAAACATTTTTTTCTTGTATTTGGCATTGACAGGAACCAGTGAGGGCATCCTACCTTGAAAAGCAGCCCAAAAGAAATAGATAGGAAATATAGGGGCTGAATTTGCTTGGGCACTAGGTCAGAGGTCATCCCAAGTCTGACAACTGAAGGTTTGTCAAAAGCATGACCTCATAAGCAGGTCTCCCATCTTCTGAATGTTCATTTTGAATGGTCAGGCAGTTGACAAGCAGCAATTGCCAGACTTCAGGTGACCTCTAACCCCGACATTCCAACAAAAATGTTTGGCTCTGACAAATTCATTCAGCTAAATCAGGGTGGTTTATAAATCCCTTATAATTAAGCCTGAATGGATACAATAAAAGACTGGATAAAGAGATTTCTGCATAAGTCCAATCATGAGAACCTCTTTGAAAAACAGGCAACTCTAACGAAGGACTGCTTTGAGAGCTAAGAATTCCCCACAGGTTCAATTATAATTATTTTTTTTTACAAACTATAAAAAGCTCAATTTTATAAATAATTTTTATTATTGGTTTTATTCTTTGCCATTGACAGAACACCAGCAGCATGCAGAGATACTGAAACATAGTGGAAAGAAACAGATTAACAAATAGAAAACCGGATGACTTCCTAAACCATCCCAGAAACGGCTTTAAATGAACCAATGCTATAGCCATGAATAGCAATCCAACAGGTTTACCTAGCTTGCAAGTGTGGTGTGAGGAAGGATGCCGCTCTAACCACTCATGGAATCCTGGATGAAGATGGCTTCAGCTGTCGCTCCAAACAAGCCCGCTGACACGTTTCACCCCGCATGGTCACAGAGGAGTGACCAAGCCCTGTGGGCGGGGTGAAACGCACCGGGGGGCGTGGCCAGAGCGACAACTGAGGCCATCTTCATACAGGATTCTATGAGCAGTGAGAGCAGCATCCTTCCTCACACCACACTTGCAAGACTGGAGACATTTGTGGACACCGCTCCCCCTACTTTCCGGTGAGGTGATTATCTAGCTCCGGCTTGGAGCTATACAGAAAGGTTTACCTAACTGTCACCCTCTTCAGCTGCCAATACATTCCTTTCACTCCAGGATAGCTAAAGTCTGACTACCAGAAGAATGTGACCGATTCCTGTATCTCCCATGTGTTATCCCAGCACTGCTTTTCTTTGCATTGCTCTAGGCAGCTAAATGGTGTGGCCTGGGAATAAAATGAAGGTAAGTATATGAAGCAGTAGTGGGCAGCAGTTAGGTCAAATAGCATTTTTGTTACACAGCAATAATTACTTGCTGTTGCTTTCCTCTAGCATATAAAAATTAGTCCCAATGAATTAAAAGTGTAAAACATTAGAATTGCTATCCTAACATTTGTTCCCGTAATCCCCAGCTACTGCAATTATGCAAGGACGTCTTGGGGTTGATTTACTAAAACTGGAGAGTGCAAAATCTGGTGCAGCTCTGTACAGAAACCAATCAGCTTCCAGGTTTTACTGTAAAAGCTTATTGAACAAGATGTAGTTAGAAGCTGATTGCCTACCATGTACCATGCACCTGATTCTGCACTCTCCAGTTTTAGTACATCAACCCCCTTAAGTTCTCCCTAGGTCAAAAACATCCTGTCTTCTACTGCCATTCGCTGATCTGAACAGTAGTCATGGTCTATGCTGCAATAAAAATATTTGTTAGGTAAAAGAAATATGCATATAATTAATTTCACTAACTACTAGGTTAATGAGAAACCTTCCGTAAAAACATTTTATATTGAAGAGAAGAAAACTACACTCGACATTATGCCAGATAGAGAAACCATTACTTTTATTGGATTCGTTTACAAAAACTGAAATACCTATTCACAGTAACATTTTATTTCTGAAAACACGGTGTATTTAGCTACAACCAACAACGATGTGTCAAGTGGGTGTATAGCCATAGACTCAAATGTACATTCCTCTAGACACATAATTATGGTCCAAATATCTGTGGTAAACTTATATCAACTTGGATTATGTTCACACATAAACACTTTAAATGTGGTTTTATGCTAAAGTTCAACAACAACAAAGATGTTTCCTATAACTTTTTAGACTGGTAGTGAGTAAGATACACATACTGTACACATACGCAACAGAAGCAAATATATATTAATATGAACAATAATGTGGCTAACTGTCAGAATCTTCAGTTGCTTCACATAAACGAGCAATAAAGCCATCTGCAGGACAACTCTGATGCATTGCAGCGCTTCATTCCTTTAATCCATTGAGATTGGTGCTCAGCTGCTTGGCATGTTCTTCTCTCACAGTGCAAAACTATACTGGTATTTTAAACTGCTTCTGACTATCCTGGAGAATTAGTAAAACGAAACTGTAAGCTACTTTAGGGCAATTACAGATATGAATGTTTTAGTGCATTTTATTCATGGGTCTGTACTACTATGGATGTGGTTGTGTACTCCATGAACCAAGGCCATAGGAATGAATGAGGTTCATGACATGGATGCATGGCAGGTGCAAGGTCAAGACAGGACAGGACAATCTGCAAGAAAAGGCAAGCAGGCCGGCTGGCACTTGGCAGGGCAGCACACTGAGGAACGCCATAGGTACCCATGCAGGCTACACTGCTGGGAACTGAAAAGGACAACTAAATGTGAAGTGGTACCATTATACAGGTCTTATCAGAGGCAAGCTTACAATGTTTTGTAAAGAAGAGTAAAACACAGAAATCACTTTTATTTTTGAACTTCATGTTACTGGTGCCAAGTATTTCACCCCTTTTGCCTCCTTTCATTGGCATCTCCAGTTCTATAATCGATAGCTTTCTGGGAGGTCAGGACTGAGTGATAAGCCCACAAATTGAGGATAGTTATTCCAAATGATGTGCCCACATTTAATTTAGCATTGTTATGAAAAATAATCTAGACAATAAAAACACAAACACATTGTTTTATAAAAGAGGAGGTTCTGCATGTCCAAGCACTGTTTTATTTTATAACATCTATAGTGAATGCCATTTGGTCATCATGTCACCAATGGGGGTGTGCCAACAACCCTCATATCTAATATGCACAATACACGTATGTGACCATTGTTATCAGCAGAACACAGCACTGATTAATACTACATCATTCTAAAAGGACACTGTTGTCTGAATAAAAAGGGCATTGTATCACTGACCATGACCTAAAGAAACACTTCCTGACTTCACTCTGTGGCTGTGAGAACCAAATATGTTTGCTCATCATAATGCATTTACCAGTGATAAAGCTCTGGTTTAAACTAGTCTATACTGTATTTACACTGAAGCACTTGGTCCTGGTAAGAACATTTAGCACAACTGAAACAGGTCTGTTCCAAAATACTTCTCTTCACTGTCGGGAAACTTGAAGCCCTAACACTGACTACTGTTAATTGTAAGAAGAGAAAAAAAAATCAGGCCTCAAAGTTGATGAAGCTGAGCAAAGGCTAAGCCTCCAACACAATACTTATTAACATTAATTGGTATTGGAGTCACTTAAATAATACAATTTTTGTATCTGCAAAATAGAAATCAGAGCCTCTGGGATTCAGAGTGTGCAAAATCTGGTGCAGCTGTGCATGGCAGCCAATCAACTTCTAAAGTCAGCTTGTTTGTTAAGGTTTGGCAAAAAAAAAAAAAAACAACTGGAAGCTGATTGGTTTCTATGTAGAGCTGCACCAGATTTTGCACTCTCTAGTTTTAGGAAATCAACCCCTTTGTCTTCTTAGATCAAACTACTGTTATATGTATTTATTATTACCCATGACATTTCTAGCTGATTAAACAGTATGACATTTTAAAGTCTATATGAAGGAATACTGTATATTTTTTAGTTTTGGATAGTGTGGGATTAGAACCCCAGCTGGGTTTTTACTGCTAATCTGGGGATTCATTAGAGATATTTCCCCACACTTTTTGCCAAGGTGGCAACGAATCCACTAGACAAGGAAATCTGCAACAGTGAGACAACCCCCCCACCCCCAAAAAAACTGACTACAAGCCGACTAGCATTTTTATATCTGTCTGTGTGTCAGATTATCCCTCACTTTCTGTCTGTTCCTGTGAAACTTGTCACTGGGACAGTAACTGGTGGAAAATCTTTATGAGGGCCCTTTCAATCAGGTTTTCTTCAGATTTTTGCCTTACAAAAAGTAGAAAAAAATGCATGACCATTAAATCCTATGGGACTCCTCAAACTCATCAAATGAGTTTTAATAGTTAATTTCTTGGATGTTAGGTGAGGTAAAAAAAATAGTGCACCTTCTCACGGAAATTAATGGAAAAAGCATCAAAAACACACCCACGGCTGCATTTCTGATGCATTTTTTAAGTCACGTCCTTTTTTTCACAGATGCAGACTGATGTCAGGCAACCAGAAAGCTCCCTGGAAACACAGCAAAAACACTTATGCGTTTTATTTACAGTGTTTTTGCAATGGAGCAGGATGAAAGCAGCCTAATAAAATAGATAGTAGTAAACCTGAATAGGGGTTCTATTAATTCCTCCCCTTAAATGTACAGTACAGAACAATTTAATTCTCAACTGTCATTAATGTTCCACCAGTAAACTCTTCTTTCATAGAGCAGAATATGCAAGAATAATTAAATTCACACATATCCGATGCAGTGAGGCCTTGTTCCATCAGTGTGACATGAGTGTTTCTGCATGCGCTCTACAAGGACACAAAGAAAATAATTGTTCTCTATGTGCCCTGTTCACACCACAGCAGTAGTATCTCGTGCAGATTTTTTTCTGCACAGGAATAAAACTCACTGAAACAAGCATGAACACTGATGTAAACATATGTCTCTGCAAGTGAAATCTGCGTGGTTTTCCCATCAGTTTTTTTGCATGTATGGTATGAATATGGCCTTAAAAAAAAAAAAAAAAAAAAGGACCAGACTGTATAAGGAGTCAATGTATCATCGACCTGCTTTTTACTCTATCTCCCATCTGCAAACATTGAACGGTTTCAGGACAAATTACAATATATAATCTGTACAGTACCACACCCTGATGTGACTCATGGCTGTACAACTGCTTAAAGGAAAGCTGTATTTTGGCAAGAACGCTCTATCATGTAAAAACGTGTTTGATTGTACCTATGACATTACATACACTACTACTAATTGCATACATTACTAATTCTGTGCCACAAATTATCTTAGATCTAAAATAATGGAATTACTTTATTATGAAGGCTAGATACAAATAAGTTGGGTACAGTTGCTATGATTTAATATACTGTAAATGCAGAAGCAAATCACATTACTGTGTTAAAAAACCTGCAATGAGAAAAAATTGTGGGCTGGCCAGCTTTACCTAAAAATGCTAGTCACTGATGTAGGACAACTATGCAGATTACTCATTCTGACTTCATATCCTGTATGCTTGTTCTAGCTCAAAGTATCAATTGTGCTTCAGTGTGATAGTTGCTTGCACTGTGTAACTCACACAATTTCAAAGAATGTCAGAAATGGCAGTCCCTTTATTATGATTCTGTCAGGTTTACTTTAACAAAGTTCACATGATTTTTATTTAAGACAAAACTACATTTGGCCGGAATCTTTTTTTTTTCAGAGATACTTATTTGCCTATATAGTATTACTTAAAATCACACTGACAATCATATATATATATATATATATATATATATATATATATATATATATATACATATACACACACACCAATATTTGAGAGGACACAATATACATTTAAAGTGCTTTACATTTGGTAAATGGGGTTTACATTATACGTTATTTTTTTATAATATAGTGTATGTTTTGCTGGTATGCAGTCTATAATTTTCCCTTTATAATATTTGATCTGTAGAGTCACTGAGGTAGGTTATTGTTTTTTTAATTTTGGATTATGCAATCATCCTACTTAAACACAGTACAACAATAAATGTTTAAATCTTGACAAATTCAAGAAATTTACCATAAACCCTTGTGTGCTTTGCCAAGACTGTAAAGGGACATCTATGAAACAGAAGCATACAAAGTACAATGTTGCAAAAGGGATTTACCTTGCCGTGGACCTCTTTTTCTTCTAAATGCAGCACCGGACTGTAAGGCCTCCAGGAGACTGTCCATCACACCTGTCTCATCACCTTCTATAAAAAAAATAAAAACAAGTTTAAATAGCGTGGACTATGTATGAACGCTACTTTTAATTAAATGATTTGTATATATTCCATAGGAGATAGAAACCCTTAATTACAATGCTATATACCTTTCCTGATCAATCCAGAGTGTGAAACAACAAAAATGTAGCTACAGTATGCCAGAATACACAGTCTGATAAACTTAAAGTGGCTGTAAAGGCACCTTCTGTGTGCAGCAGCTCCCGCAGCCCCCTCAATACTTACCTGAGCCCCATCTCGATCCAGCGATGTGAATGACAGCCTCGGCTGTTCCAGGTCTCTGCCTCCTCAATGGCAGAGACAGCAAGTGGGAGCCATTGGCTCCTGCTGCTGTCAATCACAGCCAATCAACCAAGGAGGAGAGGGGGGGGGGAGCAAGTCACGGCTCCGTGTGTATGGACAAATGGAGCAGCGGGTGACCCCATAGCAAGCTGCTTTCTGTGGAGGCACACGACAGACAGAAAGAGCCAGGAGAATCTGCAGGGGACCCAAGAAGAGGAGGACCCAGGCCGCTCTGTGTAAAACCACTGCACACAGTAGGTAAGTATAGACATGTTAGTTATTTTACAAAAAAAAAAAAAAAAGAACCTTTCAAATTGCTTTAATATTGACAACAGAATAAGTGTTTGGGGTGCCTCTGTTTTACCACATTAAAAAGGGTTTTATTTTCTTCTAATAAACATCCATTCACTGCAATTCCTAAATGAAATGCTCACAATGTTGATTCTCTATGCAAGTCTTATTAATGTTACTGCTGCAGACAGAGGGGTCCCACACCACAGCAACATCTTACCAGAGATCTGCAACACTAAGCTCTGGTAAACGCGCAGTGAAAAGAACATTTCTTTTTTTATTGGCAAATAGAATGACTTCTGAAGAAGTAAACTCTACCATATTAATATATGCAGTATACCACATCACTGGTCACCTGGCACAAGTTATATTCAAACTGGTGACACTGAAGTAAAGGATTGAATGGCTGAATTTACTCTACAGAGACAAACTTTGCTCAATATCAATTCCAAGTAGTAATCACAACATGAACTGACAATACTAACCAGCAATCACAACAACTGAACATTCACTTAATTTAAGTGATGGCTGTTGCACATCATGCCCGCACAGCAATCGCACTCTGCACTCCTGTGAGTTATGCCGCCTCCAAAACACACTCCATCTGCGATCTGTAGCGGGTGTTAATGACACCCCAAACGCAGTGCATTTGTCTGCACTGGATCGCATGGCGCAAAAGTACTATGCGAGCTGGCTGCAGTGCGTATCCAACAGTAGTGCATGCACTATTTTTGGTGCGGTGCATTTTAGCCCATTCAAAATGAATGGTCTGAAATCTCACCGCACAGAGCTGCATGTGAAAAGCACAGCACGTTTCCATGTGTGGGCATGGTGGGAACAGACCCCTAATCTGAATTCTACATACCATTGCAAACACATTTCAGAGAATACTGATATGTTTGGAGGATGGCTCTACTTCCTTAGGCCATATTTATGTAACTTGCTTTCTCTGGGTTTAATGGCTCACCAATAAGATTCAGACTTCAAGGGCGTGTTTAAAGTAGAAATAAAACCAACAAAAACTCACCTCTGCTCCACTGATGTGACGTCTTAAAGGTCCCTTGCTGGCGCTATCATCTTCTCTCTGGCTTCTTCTAGGTGTGGGGACTTTGGCTATCTTGATTGGCCTCGGGCAAATCATGGACCATGCACTTGGGTACTGAGTTAATTCCTTCCGGCACCAAGGTGTGCCAAGAAAACACACTGAGCTGTGCATGAGCAGCCCAGTGTGCATTCTAAAGAAGACTGTGTGCAGGTAGCTTAGTTTGCTTTATTGCAAAAAAGACATAGCATGTCTCTTATGCAGTAAACATTGCACAAGGCTTTCTGTATGTGACAGAACACAAGGAACCTGCACTGTGCTTGTTTCGGAAAAGTTCTCTTGCATTACAAGCAGCCAAGCAAAAGGCGTTCACAGATTAACAAATGACCAAGGAAGATAGTGGGTGGCCTGGTGCACTACAGAAAAAACAACCAAGAAACCTGAGACTGGGCTCCATTGGCATTTCAAGACATATGCTGAACATGCTTGAAAAGAATCACATCAATCACAAACAGTTCTCAAACTGATCATATTGTTTTACAGAACTGAAATTGTACATCTACTCTGCGTAAATAATGTAGTTTTCATCTCCATTATCTCTAGAAACAGAGATATTTCCAGCAGTGATAAAGATTGTAAACCCATGCCTGTAGCTAAAGGTCTGCGTGCATTCGCTGACCATACAGGGGTGACTGCTGGATCTAGATTATCCAGCCTGTTGCCCAGCCTGGCTGTTGATTGAAGACCTCCACAGGAAAACCCAGGAATAAGGGGCAAAAAAAGGAAAAACAAAAAACGACTACAGAACCACAGGTCCCAGCAGGGAACTAGGTCCCCACTCCTAAAACACTAGGCAGAAATAACTGGGCTGTCTATAGCAAAGAGGGGGTTTATACCAGCTAGGACTGCCCATAGGAGGTGCCGAGTTCTCTTTTGGTCTAGTGTCCTGTAGGTGGCACTATGGTCAAGATTAAGAAGAGCTGTGTCTGTCAATGAACACAAGAAAACAGGATTTGGGAGAGGGTCTGCTGGTCTACATCTTAAGGTTTCTGAGAAGCTGGGAGGTGGGGCAGAACTAAGTTAATTGGTTATCAGGTAAAGTGAATCTTTTTCTATTTTATGTAAATTAAGTTTGCTATGGCACGGATTAATATGTACTTCCTCCCCTCTGCCGACACTAAATAAACTCCGCTGTCTTCCAAAGATTTGCAGAATCTTCAGCATCCGGCACAGTTCAGTGTGTCAGCTGCTTGGTCCTCTGATACACTCTGATGTTCCTTATGTTGGCCCCTATGTAGTGATGTAAGGGGGCATGAAATCACAGAGCACAGATAGGGACGCTAGCATCCGCCCCTCCTGAAGTGCTATGCTCTAGAAGACAATAGGATTCAGCAGCACAGTCAGGGAAGGGTAAGTATTAACCTTTTCCTTTGTAGTTATGGCCCAGTTTTACTTTTTTAAATAATCACAGAGTCCCTTTAACTGACACCTTAACCCCTAGACACCGTGCGCAGGCAAATATGCGACCTCTCGGCGCCTGGGCCTTGACGGCGAGTGGCCGCATATTTGCGTGCCATGAGAAAATACATATGTGCTGAGAGCACATATCTCTGTGACTCACGGAAAGGTCCCGATCTCCCCTTTTCCAATCATTTGACCGCCGTGATGGCAAATTTGCCATCACGGCGGTCCCTTGACCCTGAAACCCCGCCCGCCTCCCGATTTCTGAAACTCTTAAAGGGCCGGGAAGCGCCAGTGCAAAGGGGTTAAAGTAATCATATATTTTGTCAATATTTTACAGCCACTGCTGAATTATTCTTATATACGTACTGGTGCATAATCTGAACAAACCCTCTGCTTCAGTCTGTCTCCACAGATACAGTTATTTTCCCACTAGGCACCCCCATCTTGCATCTCACACAGGGAAAGGTAAAACCAGCCTGATAGTCAATGTCTGCACATAATCTTTGTCTGTCCTCTGACACTCGCGTTTCACTACTCTCAGCAAACATCAGTAGTTAAAAATTAATAGGAACATTTAACGGCTGACTTTTCATAAAAAAAAAAGTTAAGTCAAAATTTGCATATCAGTAACACCACTATTTTAATCTGCTTAGGCTGGCCAGGGGGTTAAATGAGGGGGAAAAAAAAAAGTCCCCATCCACACATTTGATGTGGATGGGGCAATCACTTCCGCTGTGCTATCGTGTTCTTATGGTGAGGAGATTTCCCCACCATCAGAATACAGTGATCAGTGCTTCTGGATATAGCCTGTGGCACTGATTGTTTGGAAAAAACCCAAAAGACTGCTTGTACACAACTCGATCGATAAATCAACTTGTGTACAACAGCCTGCTCATACATGAATCAAAATTCAGCCGTTTCCTGCTGAACCAATCAAATTACTAACACTGAAGTACAAAGCTATTCATAATACTGCCCCAAACTACCTCACCGACCTAATATCCAAATACCACCCAACACGTGCTCTTTGCTCCTAACAAGACCTCCTACTCTCTAGCTCCCTGGTCTCCTCCTCCCATACCCGACTCCAGGACTTCTCCAAGGCTTCTCCCATCCTCTGGAACTCATTACCCCAATCTATCAAACTGTCACCTACCCTCCTCACCTTTCGGCGCACCCTGAAAACCCATCTCTTCAGGGAAGCCTACCCCGCCCTCACCTAACTGCTGATCTTCTCCACTCCTCCTACCACTTCATCCCCCACAGCTATTTCCTCCTGTACCACTACCCCCTCCCTCTTGGATTGTAAGCTCCAAGGAGCAGGGCCCTCGAACCCCTTGTGTATTGCATTGTTACTGTATTGTCTCATGTACTGTCTCCCACTCGAATGTACATTTTGGTGCTATATAAATACTGTATAATAATAATAACCAGACAATTTTGATCCATGTATGGCTGCCCTTAGATTGCTTACTTTGAGTAAACCAGTGTGTTTAAACAGTTGATGGAGCAGATTATGAAGCTATCACTATCTTCACATGTTTGGGGGCTGAAAAGGTTCACTTTAAACTTAAATTGCTTACAAAATGCAAAATTGATCTTGTTTTTCTTCTTTTTTTATTTAAATGGATTCTTAATAAAAAGCTGTCCAAATATACAGGCAAGCTAAAAACAAGTTTCAGAGTGACAGCACAAAATAAAAATCTGCATTAGACTGTGTCATATAGCCTATATAGCACATTCCAAACAACAACCTAGCCAACACTCTATTTAACAAGCTATATTTGGATTTGTGAAACCTGCATTTATCATAAAAATAAAATGTGGATGGGGGCCGGATGCCAAGATGTTCTGCTTGCCTGGAGGGGAATCAGCACTCGCATGAATACATGTGTATACACACAGATCTCACGTGCTCCTATCAACAGAGCAGAAGGCTCTATGCACCAACACACATTTGGGTCAAGAGCAATCTCATCTTGTTTCTGTACTGCATGTTACAGTGACTGGAGTTCATTGTGATGGTACAAAGCAGAGCGGATCACACTCAGACCAAGCAGAACACTGACTCTGTAACACCCACTGCAGTAAACGCACACAGTATTTGCAAACAGTTGCTGCCTCTGTCCTGTAATTTGTTGGAAAATCAAGCTATAAAGCTTTTCTCATCTCTCCCTCTGCTGGCCACAGTATAAAGGCTATTATCAGCACGTGTCTAAAATACACACACAGCTTTTTGTGAATCAGCGGCACAAAAGGAAGAATCCCACGCTCTGGCATAGTTCCCAAAGCAAGGGGAGGGGAGGGGAGATAGCATGAGTTATGGGAATTTCTTCCTGACGTTTCATATTACGTGCCATGCCTTCACCGCACTGCAGACCTGTCCTCCCCTCCTGTCTGCATTGCACAAGCCTGGGGAGGAGAGGGAGGTGAAAGGGTACAGAAAAATCAAAAGCTGGATCCATGTGCCCTCTGCTGGATGAAAACAATATTGCAGTGTAATGCCAAAAATGAAGAATGGGTAACAGAAATGACAACATGGATACTTGTTCATTCATTGTAATAAGCAATCAGAACTCTGTGACAGAAGGATGGCTTTTTTTTCTCTACAACCTTATGACAGAAGTCTATGTTACACTGTATTACTGAGTGTTACATAACATTGAAAAAATGGACAGCTGTGCAGCACATGATGTGCACTAGGGATGATTATTTTCACTGATCCCTTAACACAGCAGCTGGATCAGATTTATAATGATTTTCACTGCGGCTTCTTATGGAAAAAAATCAGCATAAACAAAATCTAGATGAAACTGCTGTATCTGCTATGCTTTTATTTACAATGGATCTGCTAACAGATTCCTAGCAGGTATTGGGTGTGTATTATTCATTCTGAGGAGTCAGGGCTGCACAGCTTGCTTAGTCATTTACTCTGGTCAGAAAACCTGAACTACAAGTAAATAAGTCTGCCCTGCCATAGCACAAACAAGTGGGTGGGGAAGGAAAGGGGGATTCTAAATGGGAATTCCAATGCCTACTCCCTTGTGTTGCTGAGAGCAAACGGTTAACCCTGAATTAATCAGTGTCCTTGCCCCTCGGTCACTATAGCAACATGTGAAACCTGAATCTATAAATGCATATTAGAACATCTGTCACTGGGGCTCTGGCTGCAAAAGAGCTGTCAATGCTGCCATCTGGTGGTAGAATGTGGGTGTAACCGGTGACCTAGATAATGGAGCTACTAGGCAAAGACATCAAGCTGTTATTATTCATGAATCCTTAAAGGGAGGCATCACAAGTTCTTTTATGGGACTCAATATTCATTTATATTTAATGATAAAGTACTTGACAATATCTGTTGCAAGCAAGCATATGCTGATGAGTAATTTATCTTTTTTTAATGTTCTGCAATAATGCATGTACATGATAGGCAACTGTGCTAGCTAATACAGTATGTCAGTTTTAAAGTAGTTTTTTTTTTTTTTTTTTTTAACTCTGCTGTATTACATCTTTATCCACAGTGTGCTTTTAGACACATTTAAAATGGTTTTCTAATTAAATCCTGTTAAGGTTCTGCTACTTTATTTTGAACATGTAAATTAAGTTTTAATGAGAATTAACACAAGAATTAGAGTGGAGGTGGATATTCTTAACCCCGAAGGCTTGCCATATTAGAGCCCTGCAAAGGATTGGTGTGTTAAAATGGACATACATGGCTTCAATTTTGGCCAAATCCTGCTTAAAAGGCCAAAATTCAAGCCATGGGTAGCTAGTTCCCTGACGACACCACCTCGCTCAACAAGAGGTTTAAAATGGAAGGAGCTGGCTGCAAAAACTGTCAGCTGAACAGTGACCACATCCTACCCAATGCAGTCACTGTCTGGGTATTCAGGTAGCTGTGACTGACTGAATACAATCACAGTAGTGTAGGTTCCTCCACATCTAAATATGTATGGCTAAGCTTAAAAAGGACCCCTAAAATGCTTTTTCAGGGGTCCTAAAGTCGGTGATCAGCTGACCAATTACCTAAGCATTTGGTCATATGATTGCTGCTTAAGAACGATGTCTGAACTTCGCATTTCTCCTTCACAAGAGAATGTGTGACCATATGCCATGGGGATTGTAGCTAGGCCTGCCACTGTAGTATCCTAAGACAGCAGGTTTTGTAAAACAGGCATTTAAGGGTTTCTTCTAGCATAGGCTAAATGGTAGGCAGGGTGTTATAGTGGTTCAATTAGTACTGATTTAAATGCATGCTTTGGTCTTGCAAATTAGCTCCCCATATATCACTATACCAGGTTTAGTTTGCCTGTATATGAGTAATTATGACAGGGCTAAAGGCTTAAAGAATATGCTACCCCAACATTTAATACATATTCCTGATATGTGCCTGCTGTATCACGTACTTTGTTAAAGTATGCTATTATCTTTGTATTGCTTCCTTCATATGAAATACCTGGTGTTCCTGCCAATCCCCCTGCTTTCCTATTACAAGCTATCACACTAGGCATGAAAGAACATTCATCCCAGCGTGGTCAGTTTTCTGCTGGGAGAACAGCCTGCCTGTCCTCCAATGGTCAGACTTGTGCTGACACACCACCCCATTTTTAGTGAAGGTCAGTGTATTGCTGTTTCTCTACCCATAGCTTTCTATGGGTAAAAAAAAAAATGATACTATAATATATATATTCATATTCACATACATGCATACATACATACATATATACACACGCACACACACATTTTGCCTTTCATTTCTATTTTAAAGTGAATAGGATGATTTGCAAGATACGTGTTCACATATACTTTAAGCTGGATACAGACAAAAGATGACATAAAAATATCTGGGATTAGTTAACAATTTTATGTCTATAGGATTCACCCAAGACTGTTCTACGTTAGGGACAACCTATTGGGCAAGTTAGAAAATCTGTTCCTATTCCCTTTTCCCTTATCTCTGGCCCACAATAAACAAAGCCTGTCATAATTTCTCTTCAAATGACCATGCCTGAGCTGATCATTCAATGTATTTGCCAGCGTTGGTTCCCACAGATTTCTTTAACATGAAACAGATGCAATAAGTAACATACCCAAAGCAGTCATTTTGGGCTAAACGTATTTAAAAAAATGTTTGCCCAGGGCAAGCAGTCAGATCCTTTAATTCACTGATCAGGCCATATAGGGTGTAACTACAGGTGCAGTGGGACTTACTTCTTTCAGACCTCCACATAGGCTATATTTTATATTAATTCAGGTCGAAGGCTTTTTTTTTTTATATATCATTTTTAGTTCTGGATACAGTTGGGGGTAATGGTTTGAACGTCTGCTAGGTTATTATTGTCTTTTGTGTGCCCACAAGAGAAATTCACCTTATTTGTTCTGGGCAACCTTTGTCACTGGACATATTTGAAAGCTGGCACCAAAATAAGAAATTAAGGAAAATATTTTAATGGGGACACCAGTTCCGTGTCAGCCGTCTAAGAGGTCATTTCCATTCTCACTGAAAATTGGTTTAGCCATTTTATTCACTATTCTATAAAAATGCCTTGGGAAGTTTTACTACTTTTTTTTTCAGTTGTCCAATTCCCCCAGCATCCTGAAACACAGAAGATGGTTGGTTGGAAAACAGTAAAATTACTTCTGAAAATCACCAATTCAACTTTCAAGAGTGCCTATGCTTATAGAAATAAGGAACCCAAACCCTAATCAGCGAAAGCAAACAATCTTTCTCTTTCGCACTGGCCTGCAAAGAATGGTATGTGTATATTACAGCAAGGACAAAGATATTAACTTCAGCACAAAGCAAGGAAATTGGATATTTCAATGATGTAAATACAGCTCTAAGGCTCCATACAAAAGGCTGAAAACAGCATCTGGCCTTCATCACAAGTTCACTCTACAGGAAATATCTGGATCTTGAATAACAAGTCACATTCTTCTGAGTCATGGAAATACCTAATGTGTAAATATATGAATATATTCACAGAGATGGTGCAATTCTAAGATTACAAATAAGAAATGAACATCCTGATATCTGCCAAAATGTTTTTAGCTGTGCTAAATACATTATGTCCTTCAGCTTAAGACACACTGTCCACATGGATTCCTAAACTGGCAAGATTATTTTCTTTACTGGCTGGCTGTTCTGCATATGACATCTGGAAAGTATGTGGTAGCTCGTTAATGCATAGTTTTCTAAAATGTATTCCTTAGTACAAAAAAACTGTATTAGATATGTGGCAGAACAAATACTTAGCCTGGGATCAGGTGACAAAAATTCCAGTGCACAAAACACTTTAATGCAAGCCAGAAAACAAAAAGACAACAAACTCCAGTATAATCCTCTAAGAGCATGCATCAAAAGATACCTATTCATGCCTTTTTATGTCTGGAAGACAGTTTCTGTACAATGTGTATCCCCCAAAATTGGGCACTTTTTTTAATAATCTTAACAAAAATAATGCAACATTGTGCTATCCACATTTACTCTGTTTGTCTGTATTGTAGCTGCAGTGAAAAAGGAAGACATCTGTCTCACATATCTGTTTAAAATAATAGCTTCAGTGCCAGAAGTAAGTCGAAAGTGAGGATTTCTATGCTGCACTGCACCTAAGTAACCATTGGAGATCATCAACTTCTTGAGGGAGGCAGGCAGTCTAATTAGATTATACATCTACAGTATGTACAATCTGCTTTATTTTTATTACAAAGTAGTGCAAGAGGAATGTTTCCAAAACCTTGTTGAATCTATGCCATGAAGAATTAAGGCAGTCCTGAAGGAAAAAGGGTGACCAACCCAGTACTAGAAAGGTGTAAATAATAAAGTGGCCAGTAAGTGTATATCAAGTCAGGTTGCGCTTAAATAAAACAACTGAAATGTGTATCGATGGGGCAAGCCAGACAGTCTAGTTGTAACCATGTGATTCTATAGCCTGGTCGGTGGCTTCTTGTACTGGATTTATAGGAAGACTTCTCTCTTGAGCTGGCTACAGAACAGACTAAACTTGGGATTTGTTCAGTTATACTACCCTAATGAAGGGTTCAGTGCGGGTGGTGGAATGTGTGTGTAGACGTCAACAGTTCTCTGCATAATTTCACAGATTGCAAAATATAAGTTCCCCACACACGGCTAAAGCGTAAGGTAAAGTCTACGGGCTTGGAAAAATCTGTATGTAAATGCACAGAAAACTGGCTAAAAGATCGTATTCAAAGAGTAGTGGTTAATGATTTATACTCTGAATGGTCTGGGGTGATCAGTGGTGTACCCCAAGGTTCAGTGTTGGGACCCTTACTTTTTAATACATTTATAAACGATATGGGGTCTGAGATTAAAAATCCCATTTCAGTCTTTGCAGATGACACCAAGCTGTGCAGTGGAATAACGTCCTTACAGGATGTCTTCAATTTACAAGCCGACCTCAATGCACTGTTTAATTGGGCAACTATGTGGCAAATGAGGTTTAATGTTGATAAATGTAAGGTTATGCACTTGGGGGTTAAGAATATGCATGCATCATACATACTAGGGGGGGTACAACTGGGGGAATCAATAGTGGAGAAGGATCTGGGGGTTCTGGTAGATTACAAGATTAATAATGGAATGCAATGCCAAGCTGCGGTTTCTAAAGCGAGCAAAAACCTCTCTTGTATTAAAAGAGGTATAGACTCCAGAGAGAGAGATATCATTTTACCCCTGTGCAAATCATTGTAACACCTCCTCTGGAATATGTAGTTCAGTTTTAGGCACCAATTCACAAAAAGAACATTGGGGAACTGGAGAAAGTACAGAGAAGGGCAACCAAACCGATACGAGACATGGGGGAGCTCAGCTATAAGGAAAGATTAGAGGAACTGAATTTATTCTCTCTTGAGAAGAGGAGATTAAGGGAGGATATGATCAACATGTATAAATACATCAGTGGTTCATATAGTGAACTTGATGTAGAGCTATTCACCCTGAGGTCATCACAGAGGACAAGGGGGCACTCTTTACATCTGGAGGAAAAGAAATTTAATCTCCAAAACATGGAAAGGTTTCTTTACAGTGAGAGCTGTGAAAATGTGGAATAGACTCCCTCAAGATTTGGTTCTGGCCAGCTCAGTGGATTGCTTAAAAAAAGGCCTGGATTCTTTCTTGGATACACAGAATATAACAGGATACTAACATTTATAGGTAAAGTTGATCCAGGGAATATCCGATTGCCTCTTGGGGGATCAGGAAGGAATTTTTTTTCCCCAGCAGGAGCAAATTGAATCGTGCTTTGCTGTTTTTTTTGCCTGCCTCTGGATCAACTGTGGGTATAGGATTATAACTTTTTTTTTTCTATGGTTGAACTGGATGGACTTTTGTCTTTTTTCAGCCAGACTATGTAACTACAAGAATTTGCTGCATTAATTTGCATATGACAGAAACTACTAGACAGTTGGAGGGCTTAGTGGTGTGTACGCTCCATTTTCAAGATGTGCTACATTTAGAGAAAAGATTGTACAATCAGACTTTATAATGTGGCGGGCTTTTAAGGAATTCATAATTAGTTTGAAAGTGCATGTGCCAGAACATGTCCATCTTGCATCAAATGGTATCTTGTTGCACTGCTATCATCTAAGCTTTTACAGTGTTAGAATATTAAAGTACAACTATTGGCAAAATTTTTTTTTGCATTCTGGATAAAGCAAGGAAGGGTTAGAACAACCATCAGATTATATTTTGCTATCTGTGTCCCATTGCGGACATTTCCCTTAATTTCTGTCCCAAAGCCAAGTAGAAAGTGAGTGCAAATTAAGGGAATCCCTGGGAACCCCCAGGTCACCAGAACTAGTGTCCCCATTGGAAGATTTCCCCTCTATTACTTTTTTGGGGACAACCCAAAAATTTGGATTTTCTTTACTTTCACTTTCAAAGATAATGGTAAACAGGACAAATAGAAAAGGTGAATCTCCTTAATGGGGGAACATATAGCAATACATACTGACAGAGGTTCTAATCCCTCTCCACTCTATCCAAAACTAAAAAATGTTTTGCCTTTAGTCATACTTTAAGCTTGTGCTGATATGATTTACCATAGAAACCAAGCAACTTTACCTGCATTCATGTCTATCAATTGTTCTCGTTTCTGCTGTTTCTCCAGTTTCTCCTTTTCTGCCTTCTCCTTGGCCAGTTTAGCTCGTCTGAGCTTCTCTTCAGCCTCACGCCTCTTCTGATTTTCTTTTAGTGCTTGCTGAATATGAAAAAAAAAAAAAGTAGTGCACTTTCTTAAATTGAAACCGCAGCCATTTTCCAAATTTTTTTTTTATACTGTGAAGCGTCATAATAAAAATAATTTTTATCAATGATTGTTATGTAAAGTTTTAAAATTAGTAGGTCTTAACACCACACAGCAATAAAGCCTTTGATTGACGGGCTCACATTTAGGTAGCACTATTTTGTTATGCAATTATATTTTGCATTCACGCGGTAAGACATCAGTATATATTAATAGGTTTTAAGAACTGTGTTCCCGGGTTTAGTTCCTGATTGCATGTGCAAGTGGGCCATAAAATCGAATTTTATATCCAGACTGTGCAATCTATTTAGTCGTTCTGCATAATGATTGTTTGTCCCTGCTAATCTCTCAATGTACACTGGTGGACGAGGATTAAATGGATGAAAACCACAAAATCTCCAGAAAGGGGCCTGCAAACCTGAGATGTCGTTTTCCTGATCCACAACACGGTTTTTCACAAATTTAAGCAAAACACTGCACCTAAGGTGCTTGATCCAGCCACTTTCAGAAGAATTTTTATATTGTAGGTTGAGGCAGAAATCTACCAGCTATCATTTTTGGGGAAAAGTTAGATAAAATGGATCCAACCACCCTTCAGCAAGAAAGGTCCAGGTGTTTGGTTAGATTATGTCTAACTGTCTTACTAACTCTTATTGTCTTTATGAACCTTTAGGCTAAGTTCACACTAGCTTTGTTAGCGGGTGTTAGAGAGGCGTTTGTGAAGCGTTTTTAATGCTCCTCAAATGCCTATGAAAATTCTACACATGACAGCACACAGTGCTGTTCACACTGAAGCATTAGCGTCACGTTGTGGCCAAATTGATGCCTCATGTCGAGTCAGGAGTTGAAGCCTCCCATTCAAGTCTATGGTGACGCTCCCCAAATGCCTGGCAGGTGTTTGCGGGTCATTTGCAAGGCAGTTGCGAGGCGTTTGCGGAGCGCTAATACCAATAAACTTAATTATAGGCATTTGTGGTGCGGTTTTAACGCTTGGCAAACACCTCAAAAACACACATAGAGCATTTGGGGAGCTTTTGGGAAGTGTTAAGAATGCTTCTCAAATGCCTGTCTAACGCCTGTCAAATGCTATAGGGGCATTTGGCAAGAGTTCGAAATTAGTCAAGTGTGAACGAGCCCTTAAAGTGGTAGTAAAGTTTCAGCTTTAAATTGACATTGGAGAGACACTGAGGAGAGCGCAGGATGACAGAAGCACATAATCTGACCACGCTATCATGGATCAGCAGCCATGATTAGTGTGGTCAGTTTAAAAGATAAGTTCAGCTTTTGGACAAAAATAATAAATGCACATTTTTTTTGCAGGTAAAAAAAGCGTGCATCTATTATTTTTGTGCAAATGAGCCTGGAAAGCATTGCACCAGCAATCTGGAGATTGCTGATGCCATGCAGGTCTCCTGCAGACCTGTCAGAATATCTGCTTGCAGTACGGGATGTATAGTCAAGCAGATATACTGACAGGAAGCTTCAATGAACTACCACAACGCTCCACAGCACCGCGGTAGTTCACTGAAAACTACTAGTCCACAGCCACTAAGGCTGTCGGGATTTGCAGTTCATTCATTCACGGAAGTTCGTGAGTGAATGATGCGGAAAAGTGGGCAGAACCCTGCAACGCCGTGCTGTTTTCAAATCTGACAAATAATACGAGGAAACTTCTCCCCGCATAATCTGTCAGAGGGAGGGGGGGCGGAGGGCGCGGCTGCAGCTATAGGAACATGTTACATGTTCCACCCTAAAAACAGGTGGAACATGTAACATGTTTCCAAAGGTTAACATCCTTTCAACAGGGGAACACAGGCAGGATCAACCAGGTATTGTAGAACATGGAAAGGGCCAATTGACACTGCAAAATCACTGTGCTATATATCACTCGTTTAAGGGACAGGATCATTGTTTATTTATTTTTAGGGTTACAACCACTTTAAAGGATATCCAAACCCAGGGACAAATGTGTAATACATTGCAGCTTATCAGTTCTTCAATTTTTTCAGGCTAAGTGCAGAAAGATACCTGTTCCTCCTGCCAGAATTGCAGTGTCCTTGTAACTTTCTGTGCACTTTACTAATATCTTAAAGAATATAATCATTCCAACCTGTTTCTATACAAAAAATATAAATCAAATATACATGTCAAATGACACTAAAAATGAAAATAAATAAACACAAAAGTGGAAAGTTTATTTATTTAAATTTTTACTGTCATTTGACATATATATTTGATTTATATTTTTTGTACAGAAACACTTTTTAGTGTTTGGGTTGGAATATTTTTCAGTTATTTAGTGTGTGTGCACATTTGGTTTACAGAAGTATTCACTTGCATGTATGTGCATTTTTCTTTGATTTGAGTCCTATGTTTGGACATAATTCACTTATTAGTCCCATTTTGGACTAGTTTATTTTCTGGTTGATTATCCACCATCACTTTAGATCCCACTTAGGATCTATTCACTTTTATACCATACTTGTTGTAAGTATTGGTTCACCTATTTCTGTTATTACCATCACTTTGGTGGTTTACCATTCACTTTGCCCACTTTGGATCCATTGAGAATCAGGTCACGGTCAGACACTTTTAGATCCCACGTGGATCAGGTCACAATTATGATATTTGCACTTTGTGTCACTTTATGTATTGTTTTCACATTTATTTATTGATTTAATTATGCATATATGAGTTTAAGATATGTTATTATTTTATCCGAGTAGCGCTACATCATTTTTCCTCATCTTATTTTATTTGATCATTAGGTATATGATTGGATGTTAGCAGCTTCTCTCGGTTATCTGTATTTATTATAGTTAGAAGCGCAGGAGGTTTACACCATTACTGCTCCTTCATAGATACAGCATAGTAAATAAGCACTGTCACTCAAAGACAAGAATTGTGTTACTGGCAGGATCACTAATACAGCCACTGGATGGTAAGCTACAACATATAAAAAAAGGTTTGTTTTTGAGTTCATATGCACTTAAAAAGGGAGCAATGAGAGAGATAATTGATTTTATATTATATGTAGGATAAATCAATGCACATTTACTAGCATGTTCCATAGCATATCTCTGCGTTTTGTGCACTTCCTAAATGTGAAGAATAGGCATATCTGCTGCCCCCCCCCCCTTCCCACCACATACAACACTGCAATGTCTGGAACCCGAGCAACCTATATTCAGGCCTGGTAAGGACAAGCAGGTGGTGTGCTTATGGCTATGCATAAAGTGACCATGAGAAAGATGCCATTTGAAAAGCCCCTTTAGAAGGGCTCCAGGAAAACCAAAATCATGCACAAAAGGTAGTAACACTTTCATTACTAAGCCAATACTTGTTTAGTATCTTTCTGATGGTTTCATTGTTACAACAAAGGTTCTAAACCTTTCCCCAGAGAGGGCAAAAATGTTAGCTTTGACGTACAATATGTATGAGTACTTGCATGGCACATTTAAAATGACACATACCAGCATGTCACAGATACATCCAGAAAATTTCACTGACAATTCTGCTTCTACAAAAACATTGCTACACAGATCAGACTGCAGTGTTCAAACTTACCACAAACATGTTACGGAAGTTGTGCAGATCAAGGAAGAACTCCTCTATGGAGACTTTCTTGGGGTTAAAAACAAAGAACTGTCCTAATTCAGCAAACAATGACACCATATTTTCATGCATCATGCACAGTTTTGTGTACTGTTCTTGTGCTTCTTTAACAAATATGTGAAATACATTTGTCAAGGATAATAATTAGACCATTGTAATGGATGTTTTTATGTAACCACTAAAAAGCTTAGCATATTACCCATAGAAAAGAGAAAGATGCAAATATGCTGGAAAAACATAAATCACTGCAACTCCCCACAGCAAGCAGACACAGTTGAAGGAGAGCTACAGACTCAGGTCTAGCCACTGACCTGCACTACGCAATAGAAATGAAGATATGTCTGTGCGCAAATGGCTTACACATACAGTGAGGAACAGAAGTATTTGAACACCCTGCGATTTTGCAAATTCTCCGACTTAGAAATCATGGAGGAGTCTGAAATTCACATTGAGAGACCGAATTTTAAAAAAAAAATTTCAGGAAATCACATTGTATGATTTTTAAAGAATTTATTTGTCTTGCACTGCTGAACATAAGTATTTGAACACCTAAGAAACAGGAAGAATTCTGCCTCTCAAAGACCTGTTACTGTGCCTTTAAAAAGTCCACCTCTACTCCACTCATTAATCTAACTTAGTAGCACCTGTCTGAGCTCTTTAAAGACACCTGTCCACCCCACAGTCAGTCAGACGCCAACTACTACCATGGGCAAGACCAAAGAGCTGCCAAAAGACACCAGAGACAAAATTGTGGACCTCCACAAGGCTGGAAAGGGCTACGGGGCAATTGCCAAGCAGCTTGGTGAAAATAGATCAATTGTTGGAGCAATTGGTAGAAAATGGAAGAGGCTAAAGATGACTGTCATTCTCCCTCGGACTGGGGCTCCATGCAAGATCTCACCTCGTGGGGTATCACTGATGATAAGAAAGGTGAGGAATCAGCCCAGAACAACAAGGGAGGAGCTGGTCAATGACATGAAGAGAGCTGAGACCACAGTTTCAAAGGTCACCGTCGGTAGAACACTACGCCGTCATGGTTTCAAATCATGCATTGCACGGAAGGTTCCCCTGCTCAAGTAATCACATGTCCAGGCCCGTCTGAAATTTGCCAATGACCATCTGGATGATCCAGAGGAGGCATGGGAGAAAGTCATGTGGTCAGATGAAACCAAAGTAGAACTTTTTGGTCTAAACTTCACTCGTCGTGTTTGGAGGAAAAAGAAGGATGAGTTGCATCCCAAGAACACCATCCCTACTGTGAAGCATGGGGGTGGTAACATCATGCTTTGGGGGTGCTTTTCTGTGAAGGGGACAGGACGACTGCACTGTATTAAGGAGAGGATGAATGGGGCCATTTATTGTGAGATTTTGAGCAACAACCTCCTTCCCTCAGTCAGAGCATTGAAGATGGGTCATGGCTGGGTCTTCCAACATGACAACGACCCGAAGCACACAGCCAGAATAACCAAGGAGTGGCTCCGTAAGAAGCATATCAAGGTTCTGGAGTGGCCTAGCCAGTCTCCAGACCTAAATCCAATAGAACATCTTTGGAGGGAGCTGAAACTCCGTGTTTCTCAGTGACAGCCCCGAAACCTGACAGATCTAGAGGAGATCTGTGTGGAGGAGTGGGCCAAAATCCCTGTTGCAGTGTGTGCAAACCTGGTCAAGAACTACAGGAAACGTTTGACCTCTGTAATTGCAAACAAAGGCTTCTGTACCAAATATTAACACTGATTTTCTCAGTTGTTCAAATACTTATGTTCAGCAGTGCAAGTCAAATAAATTCTTTAAAAATCATACAATGTGATTTCCTGAATTTTTTTTAAATTCTGTCTCTCAGAGTGGGAATGCACCTACAATGTGAATTTCAGACCCCTCCATGATTTCTAAGTGGGAGAACTTGCAAAATCGCAGGGTGTTCAAATACTTCTGTTCCTCACTGTATACCACATGTACAGCCAATGGGGACCCAAAAAAGAGAATTGTGGCTTCTCTGTGCAAAACCATTGCACAGAGCAGGTAAATATAACATGTTTGTTATTTTTAAAAGAAACAAATTTTATAATCACTTTAAGTATCCAGACCTATTACTCAGTACTTCGTTGATGCCGCAATTACAGCCTTGAGTCTTTTGGTTATGATGAGACAAGTTTTGCACATCTGGAGTGGGGGATTTTCTGCCATTCTTCATTGTAAATTAAATCAAGCTCAGCCAGGTTGGATGGGGACAGTCAGTCAGACAGACAGCCATTTTCAGGTCTCTCAAGAGATGTTTAATAGGGTTGAAGTCAGGGCTCTGGCTGGGCCACTCTAGAACATTCATAGAGTTGTCCCTAAGCCACTCCTGTATTGCCTTGGCTGTGTACTTAGGATCAATATCATGTTAGACCGTGAACATTCAGCACAGTCTGAGGTCCTGAGCGCTGTGGAACAAGTTTTCATTAGGATATCGCTGCATTTTGTTCCATTCAGCTTTCCCTCAACCCTGACCAGTCTCCCAGTCCTTGCTGCTGAAAAACACCTCCACATCATGATGCTGCCACTACCTAGCTTCACTGTTGGGATGGTATTGTGCAGGTGATGAGCAGTGCTTGGTTTCCTCCAGACATAATGTTTAGAATTGATGCCAAACAGTTCAATTTTGGTTTAATCAGACCAGAGAATCTTGTCCATCATAGATAGAGTCCCCTTCAGGAGCTTTTTTGCAAACTCCAAGCAAGCTTTAATGTGTTTTGCACTGAGAAAAGTCTTCTGGCTAGCCACTCTGCCATAAAGTCCAGATCAATGGTGGGTTGCAGTGATGGTTATCCTTCAGAAACTTTCCATCTCCACACAGGATCTCTGAAGCTCAGTCAGAGTGACCTTCGTTTTCTTGGTCACCTCTCTTACTAAGGCCCTTCTCCCCCCGATTACTCAGTTGGCTGGACAACCAGCTCTTGAAAGATGGAAACCTTGCATGCAGAAGAAATTTTTTGTAGACTTCCCCAGATCTTTGCCTTGTATTAACCCTGTCTCTGAGTTCTTTGGACCTCATGGCTTTTGCTCTGATACAGTATGCATGGTCAGCTGGAAGAACTTTTATGGAGAGGTATGTACCTTTCCAAATCAAGTCCAATCAATTGAATTTACCATAGGTGGACTCCAATCAAGGTTTAGAAACATCTCAGCAATGATCAATAGAAAAGGGAGGCACCTGAGCTAAATTTCAAGTGTTGTTGCAAAGGTTCTGAATACTTCTGCCATTGTGATATTTCAGTTTTTCCTTTTTCATACATTTGCAAACATTTCTAAAATTTGTTTTTCACTTTATGGGGTACTGAGTATAGATTCATGAGAAGAAAATGAATTAAACAACTGTAGTATCAGGCTGCAACATAACATAACTGAAGAAAAGTGAAGGGGGTCTGAATATTTTATGAATGCATTGTAGGTGAACAAAGAATCCCTGTTTTTATGCAAAACTTTGCTAGTTATACCGTATGTAAAGATGTATAGCAGTGTGCAGGGTATAAATTCAGTTTTTTAATTAAGTGTGAAAACAGGCATTTGCCCATTCCCCATGATCTAACCTGTGTTAAATACAAATATTAAATACATATTTGAACTACCTACTGTATATGGGTACCATCAACCAAAGGGCAAATCTATATAGCAAAGTTTGTGGTCTGGGCAACCTTACTAGGCAGAACCACCAGATCCTCTATTTTTAAAGTAGACTTGTGCAATGTGCATCAGCAAAGTCGATTGTAGTCTCCATAAGAACAGGGTGGCAATGAAAAAGCACAATTGGTATACAGGGACACACCTTTGTCACCCTAAAACAGGACGTGCCTGAACAAGGACCTTTATGACTGAATTTGCATCTAAAGACTGGATAAATGGAATCCCAATTCCTCTTGCAGGTAAAAATAAAGTTTAGAAATATGTATCTGAGCTGCAAGTTTTGCTGTTTACTGGTCTTAAACTGTACCTGGCCATTTTCAGGGTTGCAGGGATGTCCATGCGTTTTTAGATTCTTTGGAGAATTAACCAGTAGTTTGCAATCTAGGGATTCTCTACAGACAAGTAAACTACAACCTAAGTTTGCAAGGTAACCAAGAAGCCCCTTTCTTCCCATATGCTCCACTTCTAAGCCAATGAGGTCTTCCATTGCTGGCAAACAGAAAGTACAGACCCATGGCAGGTACCTCCCAGAAATAAGTCAGGTTAACATGGCTAAACCACCCCATGGGTTTGCTTCACCAGTGTAATGACACTTAAAGCCCAACTGAAGTCTTAGACCTTTTAAACTCTTTTTAGTCCTGTACCCCACCATATTATGATTTAAGATGTTTGCTTAGTGTTGCTTTCAAATACCCTTATCAGTGCAAATGCTGCTTCCTGCCTTTTTATAAAGTAATATGGCAGAGCTGAGTAACTTCCACACCACCTGACACAGGGGCATCATATGCATATATTGTAGGGAAAATGAAAGGGGATGGTCTGTGCAGGTCTGTGTGAATTACTAGGAGCAGTAGGTCTTTTCTGGTACTAATTGCACTACATAGCCATTTTTACACACCCACAGCAGCTGCAATACAGGAAAGTAAAGGTTAAATCAATGGTTAACTGAACGGATACCTATTTCTGTGTCTTCAACTGGGCTTTAAGTTATAATCGACTCAAATAAGAGCCAATCTATACTACTATCTATACTACTATTCAAATCAATTTTCCTGGTTTGTCTCAGCACAAACGTATAGAGAGCTAAAGGATATCGTCATCTTTTCCACAAACTTATCCTTCTCATCAGTTGGTGGCGGGAAGCTCTCAATGTCCTTCTGAAGGTCTGAAATTTGCTTTTTCATTTGATCCAAATTCTTTTGTAACGTTTCCGCAGATACTGCAAAATAAAAGTATTTCAATACACGGTACCGTGTGGGACGTGTTTAATAAACCAGCAATATTAATGAATAAAGTTGTACTTCTGAAGGCAGCTATGATGATTGTAAACACTGTGCTACACAGAAATCTACTTATACAACACAAAGACAACAAAAACTAAACTTTTAATGTTTGAAAAGAAATATGTTTCATTTAATCTAAATAATTTGTACATATGTCTTAGAGGAGTATACAAACTGCTGGCCTGTGACTGAATCTATCCCCCCCTACCCCTTTTTATCTTTATGCAAATCATTATCCATATGTCTTTAAATATAATTCCAGTCATAGTTATGTTATACATAGTTACATTGGACCAGCTTGAGCCAATGTAACTACGTTTGTGTCATACCTGGTTGATCATCTTGGAAGCTGGAAATCAGTTAATTAGACACCATTACTTTAGTGATCTCCACTTGCTTCCAGGTCCCATGCTGAGTGGTTGCTCTCCTACATTGTGAATACAGCAGGTCAGCCACTTGGTACAGGTGCCATTCAAAGAATGCTTTGCAAAATACAAAACATTCTCTGAATGATGCCTGTGCTGAGTGGCCAACTGGCTATGTTCACAATGGATCATGCCAGCCACTCAGCACAGGTCTCATAAGCAAGTGGAATTCACTGGAGTAGCAGTGTCTACTTCAGTGACTTCCAGCTTCAAGATGCATCTGCCAGATATGGCACAAACATAGTTACATTGGGCCAAGCTGGAACAATGAACTATGTATAACATACCAGTGCCTGACATTATTCTACAATCTGGTTAAGTGAAATTTTGGGCTCTCTTCCCTCCTTCCACGTATGATGTGAAGCCATTCTCTGCAGCACTCTTCTGTAAGTCCAGGGTGGTCTAATGATGTGGACCTAGGTGGTGTGTACTGGGCTCACAGAAGTAAGTTGAATGTTTGGAAGGAGGCCTGGCACTGGATTGCAGAGTAGCAAGTGTATGATGAGCAGTACTAGATGGAGAAGAGGAGAGTACTGCAGTAAAAGTTGGTTTCTTTTTTTTTTTCCTCGCAACAGTCAGACAGTTATTTTTCAAGGACGCTGGAGAAAGGCTTTAAATCAACCAACAATTCACCTATTGAATTATACTCTCAGATGTTTACTTGCTTAACTTTGTTGTGAATTATAAAAACAAAAAGATCTATGGTATGTTTTGAACAATACCAGCCCAATACAACAGTCATATGGGCTGGTATTATCAGAAGCTAGAGGTCCCAAAAGGTAAGACAGGCAGCTGGCATCTGCTTTCAACCTAGCACCTTACATTTTTTCCCCAAGGGCTCTTTCTTGAATCATAAACCCAAAGGTTATTAGGTGTCTTTTAAAGATCAACTCCGGCCAACATAAAAAAACACTTGATATGCATTTTGTGTTCACTAAACAATAAAATACATTTTAAAATGCAGCTAGTGCAGCACCTTTTAATAACTATCAGCCTATTGTAATCTAATGTAAAGTAGAATTCAGACTGAGGGAAGAGGAGGCAGCACTAGAGTCTAATCATGTGTGCTGCCTGCATGTGTTGACAGTAGGAGAGAACAGTGTGAGCACTGGGGTAAGCTGGTGCTGCTCCGTTACATCCTTTACACACAGTCATTCAGTCTGGATCCGTCTGTCAGTTTTTCAGACATATTCAAACTAGATCACAATGTATGTCCAAGGATAGCAGAGGTAAACAGGCATACGTCGGTTTATATCCGAGTCAGTTTATGTCCTCAGAAAAATGCAGTGTCTCCTGAGTGACAGCTCTGGGCCTGTTTCAGCCTACACAAGTAAAGGCTTTTACATGTAAATGACATTCATGAAATATAATAAATGCACATAACATTTTTGTGAAAGTCGTTAAAATGTATAATAATCTCATGGCAACTTCTTAATTGTAACAGCGAAAAGTCAGGTCACTAACCTGGCTGTGTTACCCCCCGCCCCCCCCCCCCCCTGACCAGGCCATTTTATGTGATACGGTGCTGCGTTACTTTAACTGACAACTGCGTGGTCATGCAGCGCTGCATCCAAATGAAATTTATGTCCTTTTTTTCCCCACAAATTGAGCTTTATTTCAGTGGTATTTAATCACCTCTGCGGGTTTTAATTTTTTTGCGCTATAAAAGAAAAAAAAAAAGACCACCAATTTTGAGAACAATATTTTTGCTATTAAACATGTCCAGTAAACAAACTACAAAAAATTAAATTTCTTCAAATTTAGGCCAAAAAGTATTTTGCTACATGTCTTTACGAAAAAAAAAATCCCAATATGTGTAAATTAATTGGTTTACGGTAAAGTTATAGCGTCTACAAATGGCGGTAGATACTGGAATACTGGGTGCCGGTGGGGAATCATCAGCCGGGACCTGATGATTGACAGGTGAGGCCACCAATGGCGGCATGGGTAGGCACGCGCCCCCTACCCAGAAATGCTAAATCAGACACACACATATACATATATACATACAAACACACGTGATTTTGCACACCCCTGCTAACCTGTAGCAGTATTTCTGCTCTAGGATGGCGGGAAAGAAGTTAAAAACAAGATGGACCAAACTAGACAGGGTTTACACAAGCAAATGCAACTGCCTCCTTCAAGAAAGATATATATATATACCTCTACTGGCCTTTTCTACATGAACCATCTCATCTGGGAACTGTAATACATCAGAGTGATCTTGTTCACAGGTTTCAGCTAAGAAGTGTAACAACGTTGTCTTCTGGTCAGCTGACTTGGTGTCTTTAAGCTGAAAATACAAAATTAACAAAATAATTCAAGAACGCTTTAGTACTTGAATTTAAAAGTACTCTTCTCCCTTTCAATGAGTATTGTTATTTTATTTTACCTTGCAGAGGAAACCAATCTCAAAGCCATAAGCACTAGCATTCCGGGACCCGGCATTCATAAAATTTCCAACAAGCAAAGTGATCTCTAGAAGGGTGGCAAAGTTCTTACTCTTCTGCACCTCTTCACATGCGGCTGTTACTGAAACAATATCTGGTTTGATGTTTTCTACATGCTCATTAAACATGAGTTTAAATAGGATGGCATTGAGCCGTGGTCGAAGGCGTGGGACTGTGCTCATCTAAAACATAAGAAAATAATTAGCTTTTTTTTAGAAAGAAAATCCAATGTAAACCATTAACAAAACATATTATGTTAGTCACATTAACGCATTAAGCTAGGTACATTTTTTTTTCTTTTTTTAGGTTTTGATAGAGTGGGAAACCAGTCATTTTTTTAAATTGCTGTCTGTGTTATTTTACTTCCTGCCCATGAGCCACAACATAGAATGAAAGGAATTCCTATCCTAGACCATTATCAGCCAATTAGGTGCCCGCTCCCCCCCAGAAAATTTCTCTTCACCTCCAGTTCTAAAAAAAAAAAAAAAAAAAACTTCCCTTCCCCTTCCTGGTGACAATGATCATTCTAGCAAATAGAGAAGGTGGATGGAGACAGCAAAAAAAACATGACAAAGGTCCTGACCCTTCCCCTTCCTATCCAAACCTGGACCAAAAAAAAAAATCTGGCTTAGAGCTGTACATGAATACTAATTGTAGTAGACCTATAGTGATTTGTTACTCATTATGCACAATTTCTATGACAGATCCCAAGCATGTTGATTTTATATGTTATTGGTCAAGTAAATTCACCAACCCATATCAGTACTTGTCACCTATGTAATATGAATCATTCTTGTACTTTGGGAATTCAATAAATGCTAATAGGCACTTAGGGTGCTCATATATTCCTTCTGTCTATTGCCTCCTTGGCAGGTTATACTTGTACTCAGATCAATGTGGGTACATACATACACTTTGGATATACATACAAATGTTTAACCCCTTTGCGCCAGCGTCTCCCGGCCCTTTAAGGGGTTTCTGATGCCAGGAGGCAGGGCGGGGTTTAGGGTCATGTGACTACTGTGATTAGTGGTCAGGGCAGTTACATGATCTCTCCTTGCGATCGGGACCTTTCCGTAGGATGCTGACATTTCTTTGTTTACAAATGGTACGCAAATATGCGGCCGCTCGGCATCAAGGCCCAGCATATTTGCGTACACTCGGTATGAAGAGGTTAAAAACAACAATCATAAAAACAGCTTCTTACCACAACTCCAAATTGCTCAGGTTCTGCCAAGTCATTATACTCATTTTTATATTCCGCTAACATCTGAATCTGGTCTCCTTCTGGCAACTGCTTGATTAGATTCTTAAGAAAAGAAAAGTGTTAGGTTAAAAAAAAATAACAACTAAAGATTAAAAAGCAAACAAAATAAAAAAAAACACTTTACTCCAAACTTACATGCACTCACTGAAAAGCAACTACTTACCTATACTGCTAGATACTTTAAAGGGCTTTCCATTTAATAACAAAAATGTAATTATGGCAACTTTGGGTGCTAGGATATAAATTTCAATAGACACTTTCTCTGTTTGAGGTTACCCACCTTAAAGGATAAGTTCGCCTTTAAAAAAACAAAACAAAACAAAACAAAACAAAAAAACAAAATGCAAATTTTTTTTTGCAGGTAATAAATATGTATTTACTTTTTTTTTTTTTGCTGAGAAGCCTGTAAAGCATTGCACTCACAATCAGCAGATTGCAGGTACAATGTCAGGCTCCTGCCGACTGTCAGTGTAGGTGTCTGCCCATACCTCCAATACGGGCAGGCAGTTACTTAAGTCCAGGAAGAATCAATGTGCTATGAGGATGCTCACCAGCACCCTCACAGTTCACTGAAAACTACAAGCAGTCAGCCGCAATGGCAGTCTGTACAATGGTAGTCTATTCATTCACAGAACTCTGTGAATGAAAGATGTGGACAAAGCCCCACGTGTCCATGCTCTTTTCAAATTGTGACAGCAGGTGACGGGAGAAGATCCCTGGCCCGCTGTCACAGGGAGCAGGGTGACAGCTGTAGGAGCGGGAACATGTTACATGTTCCTGAAGGTGAACTTATCCTTTAATTTAATTAGATTTGTTTCCTATATACTTTGGCCTGGTTGAGGTGTGTGCGGGATGACTTTGCTTGTGTAACCTCCCTGATGGTATTCCCAAGTGTAGCTCGGGGTAAAGTTTCAGTACCAAAAGCGTACAGTACACTCGAGCTTACCATGCGGCGCTGCTCCGGCATCTGTTCTTTACTTACCTTGTCCTGCGCTCCCGCGATGTCCCTCCTGCAGTGTCCCCCGGCAATGTAATTCAGCAGATGCCGGCATCTGTCATCTGGGTTCTGTCCCCTGCAAGCGTCGGGACGTACAGGGGACGGAATGGCGGGAAATTTGAAAAGACAAAAAGTGACCTTCACTCAATACACTAAAATCACATAGTAAAACATTACTGTATCAAACCATTTCACATACATTTTGTCCCTAGTGCTTTGTCCTGTGTGCTTTGTCCATGGTGTCCAAAAAGTGTCCCTTTAGGTCAAAACCGGTTTTAGATCAGCTGGAGAACAGCGATAGTGAATTAGAACCACTTGCAGAATTGAGTGATAATGATTCGTGGGGAAATTCGTCTTCAGACACTGAAAACGATTTTGCGACTTTGCTCAGTGATGTGCGAACTTTCAAATTTCAGTGTTTTTGGTTTGATTATATTATTGAATTAAATTTATTATATTTCAAATTTTTATGATTATTTATTAAATTATAATTTATGATTTCAGGTTTCAAATTTTATCATACCCGGGATGTTTACTAGACTCTTGTTCGGACAGATTTCAGTGAGTTATTCCTAAAAATTACAGGCCTACGATAAAAAAAAATACATATTTCCATGCAAAAAAATGTACAGCTTTGAGCACAGAAATATGGATATAATCAGACCGCTAGGGAGGTTAATGCACATTCCAGCACATAGTGATGTGTGCACATATGAACTGCGGTGTGTTGTCAATCTTTCTGAATGCCACCCCAAGCACCTCAATGCACACCTAAAATAAAAAGAAAACATAACCTACACTAAAGTACACATACAGCATTGTGAATACTTTGTACACTGTGGTGCTGTATTTTCAGAAACAGTCAAGGTGTGATTTTCAGCACTGACTAGTTATAGGATTTGACAATTTTTGATGCTTACTGTCTCCAGTATCCTGACACTGGACACCCACACTAAATATGCAGGGCAAACATGACAGCTACAAACTTCACCTCTGTAATGGAAGAACCAATAACAGTGTCCATTCTATCCTACGTCCTCATGGAAACTGATATCTTAATAGCTACAGTACAGGTGCAATTGAATTCCCAAGATATGTAAGACCTCAAATAAGGACAACCATGTATTTGCAGAAAGACCACCACATCCTTTTTCTTTCAGATGCCTGAAAGCAAACTTACCGAAACCATAGATTCTGTCAATACTTCTTCATTCACTTCTAGGATGACATTTTTAATCTCCGGATAGGGCATACGGTATGAACCCAAAAAGATAGCTGTGAAAAAAATAAAATAACAATGGACAATATCTTTGTAGCTGCAAAATAAATATTAGCATATGAGCAGGTTACAATAATCTGTGTTTTATTTTGATAATCCACTTGGCCAAAAGGGATCCTGTGGGAGATGCCATTATTGAGTCCCAATTGGCCCTTGACCAGTCATCCTGATCTAAGCTTTACTAGAGAGTCACTATGCCTGCAAGCATTTAGAACAGGTATTCAGACTTCCCTTTTCCTGGGCAGTGATTTTGGTCTGTGTACGTTTGTAAGGCCAGCAGAAGAAGTAAAAAAAATGAAGTAAAATTTCCACTTTATGGTACATAATGAGGGTGACAAACAGTGCTGGCATTTTATTTCCATTCAGTAAAGCGGACCTTTTTTATTTTCTTCCATTGGCTCCAGGAACACATACAGACCACAAACAGTTGTATCCAGGTTTTCTTTCTTTTGGATTGACTTAAGAGCTGCCTTCTAATTAGATTCATTGTGATCCAGCTCGCGTCTTTATCCCTGAGGATACCATCTGCATCCTTTGATCCAGCACCACCATATATACACTCTGTCACTAGACAGTGAAGCTAGGATCAGGGCATAGACTGCCACAGATTGTGTATTGCATATGAAGTATTAAACTCATTTATAAAGGCTTCTCTTTTTATTTAGTTATGTTCTCATATTCCTCTAACCCTCCCAATCAAGCACCAATTTCTTGCCTAAACTTTTTTCAGCACAATGGAGCATCAACTACTGAGAATGAGAGCGCTGTGTAGGGCTTACTTTATTGATAATAATGTCTGGAGTGATTGCTAATCTAGAAAGTTTCACATGCATGTGCACATTTTTCCTGCTAAATTGCCACAAAATGTGAGCTGTGTGTGGCATTGACAGCTGAACATTGACTGCATCCAATCAGATGCAGTTAATTTTCAGGTATTCCAAGAGCCATGAAAGTATGGCTGTCAGAATACAAAACCCGGCAGGAGACATTCCTTCTCCACGCAGTTTAGTGTGGATTGAGGAATCTATTGCTTTCTGGATGTGAATGAGAGAAATCATGGCGTGTGTGTCTAACTTTATAAGAAAATCTCTGTGCAGTAGGTGCCAATTTATCCCTTTTGGGTGAGATAAAAAATAGGGGTTTAACCATGTTTGTGCAGTTGTTGTTCATTTGATCAGTTGAAATAAGAAAGAGGATTAGCGCTAGGTATCAACCTCGTGACAAAATATATACAATCTAGATTTATAGGATGTACAAAAACCCCAAAAAAACCCAAACAAAAATCTGGATATCAAAAATATATACTGTTCAAGTGTCCACAATCATTGACTTCAAAATAAAGTGCCAATAAAGTGACCAATTTAAATTCTACTTGTGCCAAATAATCAGGGACATCTGCTCTACCCATCACTGCTCTCAGATGTACATGAGCTGGCCACTAGGTAGACCTGGGAGCAGTGACAAGTAGAAAAGATAGATGGTCCTGGTTCTTTGAAACAAGTGCTATTAGACCCATTCCCCTGGGGCATAAAATCTGGTGAGTTTCACTATGTATGGGGGGGGGACTTTGGGATTACTGAGGAGCATGTTGGGGCATGCATGGAGTGTGTGGAGCACAGTTATTCACTTTAGGATTGAAATTGGTCACTTTATTTTGAAGTCACTGATTATGGACTTTTATAGACAATTGCAACAGCATAGATTTTTGATATCCAGATTTATTTTGTTTGTGTGTGTTTTTTTTGCATCTTTTATATTTAGATTTGTCACGAGGATAATACCTAGCACTAATCCTCTCTATTTCAACTGAGGTATACAGTGTTTAGTACATGGGTATAGGATCAGCAGTAGGGATATCACACACTTTCAGGCAGATAATTCTTCGGTACAGGGATTTAATAATATAGTTTACAGCTCGCTGGCTGATTGGCCAATGACTGTTAAGTTCTAGAGTTCTGCAGAAGAGGCTGTATTACTTACTCGACCCCTCACATCAGCAGGCTCTATCAATCCTTGTGACTAATTCATTGCAGCATGCTCTGTAAGCTACCCACAGCCTGTCACATGTCCGCCCCCACCACATACAATACTAGGTTAATAGCCCTATACTGTAATGACGACACAGAGCCTCCCTCCACAGATAAGCTTTGGGGAAAGGGGGGAGTGTGTCCGGAGTTCGCTGTAGCAGGAAGTCAGATAAGTAAACACAAACTCTTCTACGACCCTCTAGACTTAATAAGCATTTAACTTTTGCATCGTGGAGGCCACAAGGGTTTTTATTTTTTTTGTGTGCAAAACAAAAAAAAAATTTCCTTGTAGAAAAGTGAAGATAAACTGCCCAAACTGTTTAATTTTGATAGCATTGCAGACAAATTTCTGTCATTCAAAATAACCAGATTACAAAGCACAACTGCCCAAAGTGAGTTTAGGGCTGTTTAAAATTTGTATTATTTTAATTTAAAAAAAAAAAAAAAACCCACATTTACAGCCGGCACTAGCCACTGAAAAACTGGTCTTTGTAAAAAGAAATGACTATTCTTTCTTTTGCAGGTAGTAACACGTGCGGGGTTCTTCATCTTCATACACTATATACATACTGCAGGCTGCTGGCAGAGAAGCAGGTGTTAGGCAGTTTGATCTGAAGTTGAACTTTTTTTTATGCCTCTGAATAACAGCTGGAAGACGTTCTATTGAACTTCATCGGCCATCTGCTGCACCACGCTACTTTTGAAAAGTATACTTATACAAAATTTAAAAAAAACATCCCTCTAAGTGCACAGAATGAAGGACTGTGAATAGTGCTTATTTAATGGCTGTCACAAAATAACAGTTCATAGTTCAGGGCTAGAGAGCACAGTGTGTAGCATAAAGAGATCTCCACATGCTTATAATACACTGTTTTTCACATTGGGCATAAATGCCCTATCGAAGGCAATGTAAAACAAATGAAATGCAATGCACATCTATCAGAAAATGGGATTATTAAACACGATTCTTCTTGTATTTGGTATTTGCATTAGCTAGCATAAGGAGGTCATGAGTGCTAAATGGATAATCAGACTGCAGAAACATGCTGTAGACACAATAAAAGGACACAATTAAAATTAAGCTATATTTGCATTATAGTCAGGCACGTCAGGATGACTCCTGTACACTGCAGCTGATAAACTCACATTCAGGAGCTTTTCTGCATTTTTTTCAGCAGCCCCTGAACTCTCCCTAATGCTTTCCTATGTGTCCATGTACACATGGTTGTTTACAATAGATTACAGGCAGTTGAGTTTACAGTCGTTTTTTTTGAACACACCAAACTTGCGATCAGGAGCAGATTTTACTGGTGTTTCAAACGCCAAATGTTTGTAAACGCTGTGAATTGCATTTAAAAGCATTTGCGTTTAGAAGCGTTTTTCCACTATTCCATGTCCAGATGCTTTCCAGAGCCTTTTTTCATCAGAAATGCATCAAAGCATTTTTCATGTACTCAAATGGACTTTGAGTACACCAGCGCAGTCAGTTCCAGGTTTCGTGCGGACAGATTTCGTTTCAACATAAAACAGGTACTGCAAAGGTTTGCATGCCTCTTCCCTTTTCCAGACAGATGGTTACATTATTTCTTTGCATCCTTTCTACCGTCAGCTTTATTACAGGTAATTATATAGCGCTGACAATGTATGCAGAGGTCCATCTCACATTTTTACATACTAGGGCTAATTTAAACAGGAGCCAATTAACCTACCAGCACGTCTTTGGAGTATAGGAGGAAACTGGAGTACCGAGAGGAAACCAGAATACCCAGAGGAAACACATGCAGGCACAGGGAGAACATGAAAACTCCAAGCAAGTAGTGCCATGGTTGGGAATCGAGCCGATGACCCTAGTGCTGTTAGGCAGCAGTGCTATCCATTTAGCCACTGTGCTGCCCCATTTAGCTCACCTAAATAGGTGATGCAGGGACGCAAGTACTTTTCACAACTTAATACATGGATTGCAAATGCAAAAAAAAATTATTGGAAGAAACAGACGTACATAAATTCTGGGCAGTCTTTTGATCCATTACTTTAAGTTCTTTAATTTTCTTCTTCGGTGCAGCTTTCTTATCCTCTCCATCTTGCTCATTCTTGGCTGCAGATCAAACAGAAACATTAACATTAGCAGAGTAACAAATGATATCAATCGTAACTAGATTTCACTAATTTAATTTTATTCCACCTCTTCTCAAAGCAAACGACAGCATACACAATGAAAACCACAATTACAATGTCCTCAATCTGAACACACCCAGTAAGTCATCTATAGAGATACTGTAGACACAGGTGCACACCTATATGTCCCATTCTCAAATATACAGAACGGGTTATGTCACATTTAACCATTGACTTTACTATGAATAACTGCAGCCTGCTCTTAGCTGCAATGTTGGCTAAGATTTAAAAGTACACTTCAGTGCAGCAAACAGATCACAGCAATTGTTTTATAGGAAAGGGAGCCCCGCACAGCCATGGTCTTTTAAAATTGTGACAGCTAGCGTGGGGGGAGAAGATCCTCCGCTGGCTGTCAGAATGAGGATTGTGGGGGTGCGGGGGCCAGCCTGTTCGTAACATGATACACCCATATTCAGGGTGTAACATGTGACAAAAGGTGAACTTGTCCTTTAACAGAATCACTCTCAGAATTGACCCAATGGCAATAAAACATCTGTTCCAAGGTGTGTGATCCACTGTAGTCTTTGGAGGGAGGACAAAACCAGCAAGGATCTAAAAGTGTGTCCCAGGGATTTCTACAAGAATAGGTAGGCCTTGAGTCTTCCTTTGTAACTGATGGCAGACCTGCCCATAGCCAAGCATACAAAACACAGCTAAACTGGAAAACTCCCTGACTGTAGTCTGACTGAATGCCAAAAGCACTCAAGACAAAATGACTCAGTCATGAGAGTGAAACTGACTCACTATCCAAGGGGAAGATTATCACTGAAAAAGAGCACAATTTAGCATCACACAGTCACTACCAACCAGTCTTGTTGTCAAAGATCACTAGCATAAAATAATGGGTTTTCTCCATATGATCTCAACACCTGAAGGCTTTACAAACACCATAATGGTTTATGTACCCCCCCAAAAAAAGCTTAAAGCAGAACTATAGGCAAAACTTTTCTTTTTCATTTTGGAAAGAGTAAGTGATGGTAATAACCCGTCAGATATTTTTTTTTTTTGCCATCTGTGTCCCATTGTGGAGTTTTCCCTTCACTTCCAGTCCCATAGCCTAACAGGAAGAGGAAACCCCTGCAAATTAAAGGAATCCCTTGGGGTCCTCCAGGTCACCAGAACTAGTGTCCCCATTCCCTCTATTACTTTTCTGGAACAACCCCAAATTTGAGATGGTCTTTTACTTTCACTATCAATGAAAATGGTAAACAGGACTAATAGAGAGGGTGAATCTCTTTAAACGGGGACACAAACAGTATTAATAACTTAGAAGCATTCTAATCCCTCTGCACTCTATACAAAAATAAAAAAAAAATAAAAAAGTTTTGCCTTTAGTTATACTTTAATAAGCCCAATGTTTCAGCACAAAAAGGAGCTCAACAAAAGCCTCAGCTTTGAGCAGGGTACAAGTATATGGATTGTGGAATGCATGCAAAGCAATTCAGTTCTTTTGTATTGCTCCCACTGGCAGCTCCAACCAGGCTGAATGCACAGACTGGCATTGAAGTGTTAATATTTTGGTTAGCCAAGGGCCAATCACCAATTTCCAGAAAACCACAATTCTGCAGTTTGCTGACCTGGCTTCATTTCTAAGCACAGTACATACAGGTTGCATGATACTTGTATAAACATTTCTGTCTATTTGCTGCACTCCCGTGCCAAAACCGGTTTATATTAATTGAAGCCCAAGTGAATTTGTTTCCTTTTAGCTTCAGCTAGAGATAGAAAGTAAAAGTAAGGGATGGATCCGCACAATAGTGACTCTGGATGGGAGGCTGCTAACACCTAACACAATCCAAAGGGGATGTGTAGAAAACAGATAGATAAATGATATAGCGCTGCCCCTAAGATCCAATCCTGTGAGAATGTAGTATTGTGCAAATAATTATTGTGCATAAAAATGTGTATACAGATATGGTATTATAGTGCACCTCCCCCACTTACACATCGATATCTCGCCACTTTTAAATTAGTGCATATGCATGAAATAAATTATAGAAACAATATCCCGACTTTTGAAAGTGCAATACTACAATGCACCTTCCCTATATAATATATCCAAAAAGTGCTAACACAAATGTGTAAATATATCAGAAATTCAGGCAAAATGCATCCCCTAAATATCCAATGGATAAACCGTGCTCCTATGTTTTTATGTATGTCATAAAATATGACAACACATTGATTAACACAAATGTCCTTATTCCTTTAAATCAGGGGTGTCCAAACTTTTTTCAAAGAGGGCCAGATTGGATGAAGTGAACATGGTGGAGGGCCGAACATTTTTCCAAACATTCTTTGAACCATTACAATTAAATGCAAATAAATTATTTTATGCCAAGTTACCGTATTTTTCGCCGTATAAGACACACCTGACCATAAGACGCACCTAGGTTTTAGAGGCAGAAAACAGGAAAAAAAAATTCTGAACTAATGGACTGCAGACACAGTACAGGAGATGACCAGAGACTGCGGACAGTACAGGGATGACCAGAGACTGCGGACAGTACAGGGATGACCAGAGACTGCGGACAGCACAGGGATGACCAGAGACTGCGGACAGCACAGGGATGACCAGAGACTGCGGACAGCACAGGGATGACCAGAGACTGCGGACAGCACAGGGATGACCAGAGACTGCGGACAGCACAGGGATGACCAGAGACTGCGGACAGCACAGGGATGACCAGAGACTGCGGACAGCACAGGGATGACCAGAGACTGCGGACAGCACAGGGATGACCAGAGACTGCGGACAGCACAGGGATGACCAGAGACTGCGGACAGCACAGGGATGACCAGAGACTGCGGACAGCACAGGGATGACCAGAGACTGCGGACAGTACAGATGACTGCTGACCTTTGGGGAGGTGGGGAGCGGGTACCTGAATTTGACAGGTACCCGCTCTTACTTCCGCAGTTGTTCTTTGATCTTACCTGTTCCTCGATCCAGCCGCGTGCTGTCTTCCCAGCTTCTGTAATGGCGCTCGGCATGACAGCCGGGTGCCCAGTGCGCATGAGCGAGAAGCACTTGCGCTTTGTGATTGGTCCGGCGGCTTCTGGGATCTGTCATGTGTCCCAGGTACCGCCTTACCATTCACAAAAAGCACCGCTTCTTGCGCATGCGCACTTGGCACCCGGCTGTCATGCCCAGCGCCCACACTACAGAAGCCGGGAAGACAGCGCGCCGCTGGATAGAGGAACAGGTAAGGTCCCGCTGCAGAGCTGAGCGGCCGGCCCGGTATTCTGACACGGCCGCGGTGGAAATACCGGACCGGCCGCTCCATATTCGCTCCATCTGACACACTGACATGGAGGGCCGTATTAAACCGACCCTCGGGCCGTAAATGGCCCGCGGGCCGGACTTTGGACATGCCTGCTTTAAATGAAGTCCAATACAGTTTTCTTGTGCTCTTGGTGCTGTGGTAAGCGTAGAAAAATAGGTGATGGAAAGAATCAGTGCTCCCCCTAATCCACCGCACTATTTGACCCCTTTTGCAAGCAGGTCAAATGTGCTCTAGTTGCGCTCCAATCTGCAGTGCAGTGGAACTCTACAGTGGATAATGCTGTTAAAGTGCAAGGATCCTTCTCCATCCTAGATGGTCATATCCTTCCTCCTGCGGGCCATTAGGTATAAATGCCAGAAAGAGGGAAGCTTCCATTGTGTTAAATTGTTTATTAAAGTAATTAAAATCAAAGAATTGCAATTACAAAATTGTAAAAGAATGGGCGCTTTAAGATACTACAAGGAACCGAAACGTAGCGTGTGTAAGCTTCCCTCTTTCTGGCATTTACCCTTTGTACTGCACGACGATGGATATGACCATCTAGGATCGAGAAGGATACAGCACCCCATTATCCATGGCAGAGCCCTCTGCACTGCAGATTGGACAACTAGAGATCATCTGACCTGCTTACAAACGGGGTCAA